>NC_052618.1:57930737-58250779 GCF_016545825.1 Eucalyptus grandis | reverse complement strand
TTCGTTTGAACGAGAAGAAGATTCCCACTGGCATTAATGAAATACTTATTTCAAGAGAGTTTAGTGAGATTGTGGCAGATTTATATTGCATTGTGAAGTATCTAAATGAAATGTGTTGTATGCTTCTGGCGTTCTTCTAACTATTGGTGGGCAATGTCTTCTGCAGAGCTGTTTTGAGAATAGCTTTCATCTTGCTGGATCTGCTGCTAAATTCTTCTGGAAAGATTCTAGTGGGCCATGGTATCCTTATAAATTGAAGAGGTCCCAGTCTTTGGTTGTATTATCAGTGGGGGCTGCATGGAACAGTTGAAAGGCTTCTCCATATTAGTTGGATGAGTGTCAGATTGTATAGCCATGAATCCCGCACCCGCTTCAAGATTGGTCCTTTAGATTGTTCCTGATAAATGTTATAAAACTTAGTACACCCCGCAGAAAGTCCCAACTGGGATGAGATGGACATCATCCTCATCCATTCGCATGCCTATGTGCCAACGTGCTAATTCACCGACTTGAGCTAAACGGGCCAGCATGCAAGCTCTGGGGTTCTGGAAACCTGCTCATATCAGTTCTTTTAGCAGAACTGGAACAAGAGCATTGTGACAGGTATGTTGTGATCTTAGAATGTTAAATAATAGGAAGTTGTGCTTTGTTATCTGTCATGTGGGATTTCCCCTGTTTGATGTTTGGATATTCCCATATCCCATAAGTCTTCGGCACGAACAAAAGTCCAAGTATGGGTGATGTGCTTTTATATTTTCTGTTTACTTTCAAATTGACCTGGTTGAGACAGAGGCTTCATTGATGCAGCTGGTAAAGCTGAAATCACCAGACATTAATCGGTGCGCAAGTAGGTCCCAGAATGAAAGGATTTAGGAGGAACCGACTGCTTCATCTCTAGGGTTTCATGTGCTTTCTCCTGCTGGATCAATCTCTCTCTCTCTCTCTCTGAGGTCATATGCTAAGGATTTGCTCATTTTCATTGCGGTAGGAGGATAATCTGGCAAGTTGTCAACAGACGAATGTTAGTCAGAGGCTTATTGTATGGAACGAAACTCCCAGATATCTCTGTGCTTCTTGTCGAGAATGTAGGGCCCACTGGAGAGTAGAGCTAGGTTGACCACGTGAACCTGAAGAGGAAGAGCAAATTTGAGAAGGCAAAAGAAGCACCTTCTCATGTATAAATTTGTCTCTCTTGAACGGTCATCACTCATAACTTCTGTCTGCTTCTTTCCGTGATGTTAAATGCCCAGAATTATGCTTCAGATTCATTGCACCGGATGTTCACCTACCTATGCTACTCTCTCTCTCTCTCTCTCTCTCTCTCTCTCTCTCTCTCTCTTCATCACAGATGCTGCACGGTTTATCGGGGGCAGGCTGCACGGCTTATCGGGGGCAGACAGAAAACGGTGTTAAACCCTGTTATCTTTGTCTATTAGAGATTTAAGGAATCAAAATGATAACAATAAATACTCTCTAGGCGATATTTTTTTTTGTTTTTCTGGTCAAACTTTAGGCGATATCTGAGTGCCCAAAAGTGTCAGCAACTATAGCCTTGGCGACAAGTCAACGGTGAACAACATACTGACATCCCCTCCATGAAGCCAAGAAACGCATCTTCCCAAGTTCAAACGTGCATCCCACGCTCCTCACTCTTCATATATACTCCCTCCAACCAACTCATGCCAACCTCCAAGAGCCTCAATGGCAATCGGAACCCCCCGCCCCTCTTCCCTAACCCCTAATACAAGTAATCTCTTTATCGAATCACCGCTACCACAGTCCCCTGGCCCATCATCTATGCCATCGCCGTCGCCGACTCGCTCGCCACGAATAGTCTCTGCCACACCTCGAATAGTCTCACCCTCATCCGGAAACGTATCACCCCTTAGATCACCTCCTATATCCCTCGAGCAGCCATCGAACAAGAAAAGCCGCTCAAAATCTTCCAAGATCTTCCGCCGTTTCCGTTCGGTATTCAAGTCGTTTCCAATCATCAACCCGACGTGTAAAATCCCAGTTTCTCTTCACGGAAGCCGGGCACCCGAGGGGCACATCCATGGAGGGACGCGCATGACCGGTACACTTTTTGGGCACCGTAAGACACGGATTAACTTTGCAATCCAACAAAACCCAAGGAGCATTCCAAACCTCGTACTCGAGCTTGCAGTACCGACGGGGAAGCTTCTTCAAGATATGGGAACCGGGCTCACGAGGATAGCACTAGAGTGCGAAAAACAACCATCTGACAAGACGAAGCTAATCGACGAGCCAATATGGACTATGTATTGCAACGGCCGGAAGGTAGGTTATGCTGTGAAGAGGGAGCCGACCGAAGATGATCTAAGCATCATGCAGACATTGCATGCGGTTTCGATGGGAGCTGGGGTGATTCCGACCGAGGTTGTAGATCCGCCGGATGGTGAGCTGACTTACATGAGAGCACAATTTGAGCGGGTGGTTGGTTCTAAGGATTCCGAAACGTTTTACATGATGAACCCAGACGGCAATAACGGACCAGAACTTAGCATCTTCTTTGTCAGGATATAAGTACTTGCGAGTATTTTGGACCTCGAAGTAGATGGAAAGTGTCTTTCTTTCTCTTTTTTTTGGTCAGTTTGGTGTAAGTTGTGATATAGATACATGGCCAACGTTAGTTGTATAGAGCAAAGGGAGGCAGAAGAACTGTGAAGCATCGTGTCGTTTTTTACTGTTCAATCATCTTCAGTCCAATACGTCGCTTGTGTCGTTGGCTTCCCTTGGACAAAATTTCAGACTTACAAAGCTGAGATGGGCCAAGTGGAAAAATGAACTTCTTCCCAATTAGTTGTCTTATCCTCGAAACCTATGTTGGATATTTTAGTTTTTGATGTAAACCAACTTGCTTCGAATTAATGAAATCTTCGGCGTTCTCGACCCCATATAGATGAGATTTGAGCCACTCTTCATATTCTGAAGCCTGAATAGCAATTGCAATGAAATGAAAAATAGACATGATTTTTTTTTTCCGCATAAAATAAACATTACTTGACCAGTAGGTGGCTCAGTAATTGTCTCCCATTTATTATCAATTCTCTTTCATAATTATCGCATTGGAAATAACTCATTTACATGAGAGGCGTGTCACCTATTGCTAGCGATGCAAAGCCAAACAAAGAGTTAGTTTGGCTCATCATCCAGAATTACAAGCGGCTGAGTATTCGAGTTCTTCTAATTCAGACTCGGTCAGAGTAGTGATCCCGTGAACCCACGTTAGCCGTTTCGTTTCAGAAGGTGCTTGATCAAGCGGAAGAGCATCGCTGTGAAAAAGGACCTGCAATCATTCCTCTTTGTCAAACATGCACAGAAGCCCAACCCCGCTAATGCTTAGAAATGTGAATGGCTGAACCTCTCGTCAATAAAAAGTGATCTGCGCCATCTGGTAGACTACGTGTACGATCTGCAATATCTGCGCTGCACCGAAGAGCAATTAGCAGCAAAACACCAACTTATGCCGATGTCAGTCACAACCATGTTTTTAGATTGCACATCTGACTAAGTCGCTAGTAATGAAGTACCCTGTGCTCTACTGGATTCGCATATAGCTGAATTCAAAAATTCAAAGGAATTGGCACAGGGAAAAGTAAGAGCCAGTTCACATTTCAGGGTGGTTTGAAGAGTAATACTACCAAGAAAGTTGAAAGCCACCGGGCTGGAGGGAAATACCATGTAAGCACGAGGGGAACTTTCTAAAGTCTGGATCAGTGTTGTGCTGGTATGCAATCCATCTGCAAATGAGTCAATAACATATAAAGATGCCTTCAAATGGAATTGGAAAATAAACAGGAGATAGATAATGGCACCCTCAACAGAAAATGATCTTTAGCTCCAGAATATTGTATCAAATTTTCTTTTCCAAGAGAAAGCACACTGGCAACTCTGACTTGAGCGTTTCATTTGTAACTGTCCCAGATTACAATCATAGATGCCACTAGCTTCTCTTAGAAGCTAATTATATGAAAAATCGTGACATTTATTAACTTCACACAAAACTCCCTCTTATATTTAGATTACACTTCAAATAACTGAAAGAAGCATGAGAGTAATAACTATAAGTAATAAAAGATTAGGACGTAAACGTACTATATTACCTCATTGTCTGCCAAAGATGACAAACATCATTTTCCTTGGCCCACTCAATTAAATAAGTAGTTACCTCCAAAACCTAGGTTTGGTTTTGTTCTAAGACAGAAAGCAGCTTCCCTGCATATAAACTCTCTATTATCCAGCTCATGGTCTGCATTAAGAGCAGGTGTCAATGTGAGAACCCGAAATGGGAAAAAATTAAAAAATAAATGAAAATATCCAGTACACAAGTCTTGCCATAGTGTAATTACTGGATGTCCAGTATAAAGTATTGTTTCAAATAAGAACTCAGCATTGTAGTATGCAGCCATACACCCGTATGAGGAGGCTATCTTTACTTTTAGATACGGGAAGCGAGAATGATTCACCTCTAAGCACCCTAAGGATATGCACAAGAAATCAGAATCAAATAACTGATTGCAAAGAGAATGCTAACCATTATTGGTATCTTTCTCTCCAAAGCGCACTGCCTCAAGTGACGAGATGGCCTACTCTCGTATTCTGTCACGATACTTCCCATGGATACCTTCCCATTATGAAGACTATGGACCAACCGTTGAAGGGTCCTGTATGCCGCCCCACCTCCGTGCTGTGCAACACGAAAGGGCACAGTCAAACTCACAATTCATCATTCAAAAGACAAGGAATCAGAGTATTTGACCAAGCATTGAGGAAGACCATGCAGCAACACTACACAAAGTCAGTTGCTATTTAGGAAAAGCGCACCTATCACTTGCAAATGTGCCATTGCTGGCATCCTAATTATCTCATACCACAAAAAGAGAGAAGGAGGAAACCTCTTAGAAGGAAGGTGCCATCTTTATATGAGTACGCTTCGAAAGCCCTTGTTAGCTTCCCAGTTATAAATACATAAGTTACCCTCGGGAAGGCTAAAGGGATGCAGCATCTTAACTCTACGGGACTTGGTAAAGTAGGTTCGAATTCATATATAACAGGCTGGCTGAAATTTTATGATACTTTAGAATTGTAGTCTCACATAGTATCTAATGCATCTTGACTAACAGTACCAGTAAAGTGACAGGATACATGACAGGACCACTCATGGTGTGAAAGATATTTTATCAGTCTATCTTCAGAAGCTAAGGACACTTCGGCACGTGAGTACCCAGAGGCTGGTGACCTGTCCAACCCCAGAAAATTCCATCTCTCTTAGTGAGTTTCTTTGCCACTTTAAAGCTAGGAACAAGCCAAAATACATGTCTTTTCTCGTCTCTTATTTAAAGAGAGGGATATAAAATGTTGTTATATATCAACCCATAATATCTGAGCTTTTAACATTACTTGCAACCCAGAGGAGCACATTACCTTGATTACTTCAGAAAACTTGTTACAGAAACTTTTCTTTCCGTGTAACATTATCCCTACTTGCCCAAAGATAGATCTGCTGTTAGAGGGTGGCAATGACTTTCCAATGTGGATAAACATCGCATCAGCTTGATTTGAGATGATCATATATCTGTAGAAAAAAAGTTGAGGAGATGTCTCCAATTCAATCAGTCAGACTAAGATAATTAATGAGCTAATTGGAAAAAAAAAAAGCCACACTAAAGAAGGTAGGGAGAAGGCAACCGTGGACAAGGAATTCTTTTTGGTCAAACTATCCTGCGGCTCTCTTAATCCAGATTAATTCTATTTAGTAATGGACACAAGACATTCTGTATATTAGTTTAGGGGTTGAAGAAATACAAAAAGGTTGTCACTCATGCAAGTCATAACATAGATGAACAAAGTTTTCAGAATTTTTCATGGACAAGAATCGAGCAGATTTGGCAACGTATAAGACTTAAAATTTTCAGTCAAAGATGATGATCTACAAAGACAGACAAACGTTGATGTAATCTCCAAAACTGAAAGGAGCAGCTGATCTTAATCATTTATAACGAACGAGAGAGATTTAGATAAAGCATTACAGTTTCCTCATCTACAGTAGACAGGGCCTAATAAGAAACGGCACTTGTTTTAAGAAAGATTGAGCACTTAAATATTCTGAAGATCTCCTTCAGGACAAAGGGTAATGACTCAAAAGATCCACGCAGCCAACTAGGTTCGGTGGGAAAATGCTTGGTCATTGCTGTTGTGCTAGCAAGCACATAAAAATGTGTACCGTTACTCTAATTCTCACACAAACACAGAGAATAGAGAAAGAAAGGTGAATTAGTCCCATTTACTGTGCTAAATGAGCAACTTACTTATCAGGTAACATGAGAGAACCCGCACTGATTGATTCCGTAATCCAAGTAACTTTAAGAACAAAGGCACGGATTGCGCATCCATATAAGAACTTGGCGGTCTTCAACTGAGAAAAACAAGAATTTGTTGAAGTGTTAAAATGCCATGTCAGATGTACTTTCACCAAACCAGAGCTCTGCTTAAATTCTCAGCATCAAAAGGCATCATCTAGTTTCAGACTGTATAGCAAGCACATCAACTTGTATAGGGATAGGGATGAATTGAATAGAGAATTGGGCTAGGGAAGGTACTTGATCTAAAATTAGTGCGTGTTAAACTTATATCAACAAAATTGCAGACAGAAATATAATTTGTCACAAAATAATTCGCAACAATGAATCAAGATCCTGGTCTTGTAAATTAAGCGCTCTTCAAGAAAATAATGAGAATGTATGCTTCCTGTGTGCTTCAGCTTATCTTTAAGTGAGATGTAGCTTTGCATTTTAAGAGCAACATCGACATAGATTCAAAATCAACACCTCAAATCAAATTAACCAACAAAATGCAAAATACACACACAAATGACACTTGGCAAGAAATTTTTTTGCAAACTTAGAAATAATTTTTCCATGTAAGCACCCAAATAATCATATTAAATGGCTAATTAACAGCCTTTGTGCCACATCAGCAATTTCCCTCATCAAATTTGAAGAGTTATATTTTGTACTTGATCAAAAAATGAGCAAAAGTTCAGACAATTGCAACGTGATTACCCATCTAATATATAAAGAATTAGATTTAGCCACGTTAATTCTTAGAGAAAAGACCTTTCTCGGAGATATGACAAAAGTTCGCTGCTTGGAAAGAACTTTTGAACTTCCCTTCCGCCTTAAATTCACAGGTGGAATATCCAGCAGAACCTCGCCTCCATGTTTCTGAATCAACTTTTCAATTTCCTTTTCTTTGCTGGTTGAAAACCCAGTGAGCAAGAATCCCATATTGTGAAAAATTAGTGGCTGCTGAGCCATGAAACTAGTGCGATGTTTTGCGCCTTGACTTTGACATTCTAACTGACTGTTGCAGTATCTCAATCTTTTCCACGATCCTGTGGTTGAGCCTGTTGGTGCCAACGAACATATACTCATTAGATGGCCCAAAGATTAATTAAAGCGGTGGATAAAAAGAACTTAAAATGCTGATCAAAGAAGGTCTTACAATTTTGGTGCAAGGATCTGTATGTAATCTTATCCACCTCAAGCTGGAAATCAATTTCTGATGAGAAACTTACACGTTTTCTGCCAGGTATGCGAGTTTTTTTACACTGGCGAATGTTAGCTGCATTTAGTGGTAATGTGACCCATTTGACATTGCTTTTTCGAAAACAATCCCCTGCAAGTTGCTGGGAATCCATATTATGTCGCCAATTTCTATCATCTGATATCAAAGGCAACTTCCTTTTCCCTGGCAAATGAACCTGCAATGCTGCTGCATCCTTTGCTGGTTGAGCAGAAATACTCCTATGGATTTCCACTTTTTCAGCTGGATGTTTAGTGACTGGATCCTGTTCCTCACCACAACCCACAGCAGGGGTATCATGCCTGAATTTTGGTGATTTCAGTCTTACAGAATTTCGCCAGCCATATTTTTGAGTGAAATTAGTATCAGGATATGAGAATTTGATTTACCTGTTGCATTTCGAGAACAACAATAAATTAGAGCGTCCATGTCCATTCTGCAACTTGCTGTCATTGCTTGAAAAGATTACACTGTAAGTCTTTAAAGAGGACAGCTGTCTTCTTGCTGACTTCTGAAAACCTTCGTTAGGTTCAGAGCTGACAACTGCATTATGATTTTCAGCCTTATATTTTGGGTTGGAGGTTTTATTAGGGCTTGCCAACCCAAGTTCTGAATCCGGGTCATTGAATTTCTCACCATCAATATCAATGCAATTCTGACTATGTTCATGATGTAATCCATCGTTTTCTGCGGAAATACTGCAAGGAACAAAAGAACAAAGAGGATCTGCTGAAGATAAACTTGAAGACTTCACAATTTCTTGAGAGAAAGATATGCCCTCATTATCTTTGTCACATGAACCTTCACAAGCCATCTTTAACTGTGAAGCTTCCTGGGTACTGATTCCAATCTGCACAACGGAATTTTCATCGGGCGCAATATCTGCCGATTCTGAGAGAAAGCTTGACTCATGAACAAAAAATTTTGCAATGCTTCTAGTTCTCATGCTTTTTTCTTTCAACTCCACAGGAGGTTCTAAGTCCTTATAAAGTTTTTTTGGACGAGACAACAAAAAAAGAAGAAAAGGCACCACGTCAGTAAACAGACTGGAAAATTTTACAGAACCAAGAACTAGTATGATAAGAACAACAAAGAAAAAAATAATATCACATGGGGAAGGAAACAAAGGTTAATATCTGTTGAAAACTTCCAAAGTAGACGAGTGAATATGGACATCATCAATAGAGAGTTAAAGAAGAACTGGAAGCTAAGAGTGAATGAAAGGCTTATGAAGCACTGGTGAGAAAGGCAAAATATGTTTCTTCAAATCAGTAAGGTTACAAAGGAGCGCAAACACCACAATTCCTGTCATGGCAATGAAAATTGACACAACCATCGGTCATTTTGGAGGTGATGAAGCAGTGACAAAGTACAGACTGCATGGATCTCCTATTGAAAGCTCAGTGAACAGGAAAGATTTATACTACCTTGCGGACCAACCACCTAACCAACGGCTCTGGAATCTTTCTTCAGTTAGATATACTTGTCTATATTCTCCTGCAGGTACAGTACAGCAACATAAGTGAGTTAATTTGAGATGAGGCTAGAGGGTCATGGAAAGAGAAGATACAAGCTCACTAGTATTACCAGTACATTGAGAGATGTTGTTAACAAATGATTCCTCTTGTCGTTCACATAAGGCATTCTCTACCATGCCAGAACCAACCTTCCACATAGCATAGCATTTTGTTCATCAAGCGACGCCAATTAGAAGGTTGAACCATCTCTTTATTTTTTTTAAAGGAGATAATTGAAGGTTTCAGAAGCTTTCATGAATAAAACAGAGGGAGAAAAACGACACCCTTACCTTTTCCACAGTTAAAACAAATGATTCTTTCAGAGCTGACTGATGCAGCATAGTGTCAACATGACTTGCCACATTGAAGGTGGGTGAACCCTGATCTTTATCACCAAAAGTGCTTTTTCTGCACTCATATTGGGAGTACTCTAATAAAGAGTCACTTTCTGGTTGTTTATCAAGAACCGAAACCTCCTGCGCATTCATCTTATTAAAATCAATTCTTGTCTCCTCTCTTTGGGAACCATTCTCACAGTGAATTTGAGATGACGGAGTTTCTTTGACTTGAGAAATGTCAAAATCACTCATGCCTCGCTCATTATAGTCAATGAAAGACAGCCCTACATCTTTAAAAGCATCTAACATAGCAATATCATCCAAGTCTATATCCTCTTCAGTCCTCTTGATCACAGAATTGGACACCTCTTCCGATCCCTTTAAGCGTGCTTCCTTCACCCGAAGTGCAACCTCCACAACAGCTGCTGCAGGTAGAGATTTTAAAGCTGAATCATTCTCTACCAATTCATGTATAGCCATAGCTTCAGATGCAGCAATCGAGAGTTCAACTGCCGCATCTAGATCTGCATCCTTGAGATGTCTTCTCAAGTTCTCTCCATGCACACTTCCTCTAACCTTCTCAACAGGTTGAGATGCATTTTCAACTCGTTGAATCTGGGTACTTTTTGAAGACTGAATCCCTGCCAGAGATGCATTAGATTCTTGGCTTTTCGTACACTGTGACTGTGAGCCGCTGTTGTACGAGAATCGTAGGTGAAAATGAAGAACCTGCAAGGTAAAGAACATTCTTTATCCTTTAGAATGAACTATGCCCCCAATTTGTGCTCTAAACTTTCTGAATTACTAATGGAATCAAAATGATTGCGATTATTAGAAAATTAGATAATTTGGTAGCTCCAAAAACCATGAGATCAAGCATTTGATCCAACAGGAACCAAACTTTCTTAGAATGGGAAGTTCTTTTAGAAACCAGCATAATTGGCGAAATTGATTAATGCAAATTGGAGACCTCTGCATGAGTAGCGCAGCAGAAACCTTTGCTCTCTATGTCTATCTGTCAACAACCCGTACATACAATCAAGAACCCTCCATCTGTGTGACTGTCTAAACCCATACTCCTCTTAAACTGAAAAGTAGACTAATCGTATACAGAATAAGTTCTTGTTTGTAAGCCCGAACAATCTGTGAACCAGAAACTCATGGACAACAAGTGCCGCGGTGTGGCATGATTACAGACTTGCACACAAACTCAGTGAAATTCCATGCCTGAGCAACATAATCGGTCGATGACACAGCGAAATTCTTCCCTCTCGTGCGTAGACACAGATAGCTAGGTCAGACTACCGATTAGAAAGGAAAAAAAAAAAGTTCGGAGGCTTCTTCGTAGACAAAGCTCTACTTTTAAATAGTTAAAGAACGAGCGAACTTACTTTTCCAGGAGACTGAGCATGACTCCCCGGTGAACCATCTTTTCCCCCCGACAAGAACGGCGAACCATCTTCCCCGGACAAGAACAAACGGCAACCGGCGTATCCACCTTCATCCTCTGACGATAATCCCGACCACCTCTCTTCACCGACATTCTCTCGAAAGAGCGCCGCGTTCTGTTTCAAAAAGAGCGATTCGACTTATATTCTGAGCGATCGATCCAGGGAATTAGCGGAAACGGAAAAAAACTAGGGGGCGCTCTAATCATCAAACAGACCTCGAACGGCTGCTCCGCAGGAAATTCCGATTGATTTTGCTGCAGCCAATCCGGCAACCAAGCAAGATCCTGCGAATCGGAATCAAACGAACGATCCCACCGATCCAATCCAATCAAATCAAGGAATCAGCACGAAGAAAAGACGGATTCAGAGGAGAGAAAAGCTACCTCGGAGAACTGAGGATGGCGAAACCCTAGACTCGCCATCGAGCTTCGGCAAGCTGCTCTGCAGCGACGAGCCGAAGCAGAAGCAGAAGCAGAAGCAGTGAAGAGAACGAGAGAGAACGAGAGAGATTTGGCGCCAAACAGGCTTGTTCCTCCACCGTTTTGCACATGATAAAAAGTATTTATTTTATTTTCATTTTTTTTTTTTTTTGGTGACCTAAAATCCCGTACAACAACCGGCAGCCGGCGATGTAAACCCGGCGGCGCCTCATGGACCCACCTCCCACGGCATCGCAAATAAGACGCGCAATGGGGGTGACAAGTTTCAAATCACTACCCTTCCGGTTAAGGAATTAAGATGTGAACCAACTCGTCCACTCAGGCTCAAGGGTCAGGGTGGGTAAAAAGTATTTATTTTCCCTTTTTTCTTATTAATTTTCCCTGGGTCTAATTTTAAAAAAATTTACGGCTTGATTATGATAAGCGAAGATTAACGTGCTGTTTCAATTCGACCTCCAAAACATTTGATCCAGCGTAGTACGGACGGGATCAAATGTTTGGATTTGGTATGGACAAATACAACATTTGATTTCGCAGTGACGAGTTAACAAGGTAATTAAAAAATTATATAACTTTGTAACCGATCTTTTAATAAGGCCTATATGGAATGATTTTCTATCTGTTTGGACTTTTGTTGTGAGTTTTATATTTTAATTTCTATATGATCAAAATAATTGCCAGGCACGCACTTTAATTTTATTTTAAGACGGATAATCCAAAACGTTTACAGTATATAATACTGACGTTTGAAATCATATATATATATATTTTGGAAATTCAAATTGAACTTATAAAATATTGATAGGGAAAGCACGACGACGTGAAAGAGTACTTCTTACTATTGTTTAATGCCAAACAAACAGGCTTAATTAAAAGTAAAAATACCTTTTTCATTTTTTTCACCTGTCCATCAAAATTTAGAATACTATATAATTTTTTTAAAATAATAAATTTATATGTGAATTCACGTGGTAGTATTTATATGTCCTGGAAATTTCAGGTATTTGAAATTTAAAAAAAAAAAGTTCAAAATGTCTGGTCATAAAATGTGAAAAATGCAAAAGGGAAATGTATCCTACCGTTAAGAAACAAATTTTCTACTTTCAATTATTCATTTCTATCCTAAATGTTTGAGAGCATCCGATACATCTATAATATCACATTGATCTCACCTGAGCCGACATGGTTTGAGAATGAAGATCGACAGTACTTACATGCACCAGGTGAATGTAAGAACAGGGCGGATTGGTTTCCACTATGCATCAAATGAGTAGAATATTTGCAGTAACAAAACATTCCTTGCTCTTTCCTTTTAGACTAAACCGAACATCACAAACCATATCACAGAGACTATATTCTAAATTTACAGTACAGAAGAAGAGCCCTCAACAAAACAGAGCTTGAATTCCCCACAAGAAACTCCAATTTTCATATTCACGACGATGCCTCGGGCTGATCACTAGAAGCAGCTTGAATCTGTGAAACTTCTGGGGCAGACACTTCTGGCTGTGCCACCACTGCAGATTCAATTTGGCTCGGCACCGACGCCTGGATAATTTCTGGCGGTCTGAATTTGTCGATGTAGTAACTCAGAGATGGCCCGGAGTATGCGGCCCTCTGCACCTGGGGTTCGTTCTTGTTGACCTGGAGGAGTACTGATGAAGCAGCGGCAATGGAAATAAGAGCGAGACCGGCAGCAATCGCTGCCGTGTTTTCAGCTCCATCAGCAGATGAACCCGCAGTTCCCGAGCTTATAGCACTTTCCGCTATGTAAATTGTAGGCTAATGCATTATGAAGACACGCATTGAGAAAAGTTAATTATTCACCTAAACAGGCCATGTAAAATGGAGAAGAAGGTAAGAAACAAAGAAACAGAAAGAATAGGCACTATGAATCGAAGTTGAAGAAGGTGCCAATAAGAGAATAGACGGGGCTCTAGCTTATGATGCTAATAATCCTTTTGCATAATTCAAAACTTGGAGAATAACCTACATCTACACTAATGGTCCAAGAAACTAGACATAAAGAATAATCCCAAGGAAACACTGCTGGTTGTGTCCATCTGGTTCTCATCACTTTAAATTTGCTCTGCAAAAGAAATGGAACAAGCTTTTTCTTCGTAAGGTTTAATTTTAAAACCGGTTGAAACAGGAGAAGTAGAGTATCAGTGACCTGATGGATGTTACCCAAAGTATCATGTTTCAGAGACTTCCGACTTAGCTTCATAGTGTTGTGGGAGTACCCCAAAGGAAAAGAGCCTCTGGAAAAGCCTCTTGAATTCTTACTATTCATGGCACTTACATGGCAGGAAGTTGGTAAGAGAGAGAAAGCTGAATTTGTGAATTCGGACTCCTTTCAAGAATTCTAATGCTATCACTTTAAATTCTAAAATGGTAATGCCCCATCAGAAATTAAGAACTGATACAATCAAGAAAAAATGAGAAGCATGGAACAGATCATAGATTGAAATCCCATTGACCGATTTAACTAGGTTTTGGGCTTAGCATAATCTAATTCCTGCATCATGCCAGAGGAACATAACTGCTGAAAGAGGAGAGACAAAGTGCAGAATTAGTAAACCAATAGATCATTCACAAACCTCAACAGAGTATATGTTGGTTTGACCAGCAGTGTCCTTCTCAACATATCCACTCCAATCTTTTGTCTTTGGGGGAAAAGTGCCCACCACTTTGGTCTTCTCTCCTGCTAACCATTCCATGCTCACTTTTCCTACCTGTTCATTTCCAACCAGTAGACTTATTCCCATTCTCCATCTATATAAAACCATAAACAGTCGAAACTTCCTCTTATATGAATTACAGCGAGACCCATATGCCGCAGACATCAAAGTATCTTAAAGCGAACTCATATTCTTCAGCTTGACACAATCATAAAAAGCCAAAAGCATTTATGTACATCGATAATCATTTCATTAACAAGAAATTTCCTTATTCAGCTTTACATGACCATGAAAAGCAAAAAAAGCACCTTATATCCAAAAGAATCAAGTATAAAAGAAAAGAAACCATGCCATGAACATCAAAGCTCATCTCTTTGGCTTAAAATTAGGCAGTTCAGCTTTAATAACCATAAACAAACAAGCTTCTCATGTCCACAAATCAAGCTATGGAACTAATACCAAAGAAAGCTGTGTTTTCTGAGCATGAAATGTCCACAGGAGGTGCCCCATCTCAAAAGGAACTGGACTACACCAAGAAGTCCACTCCCCATCTTCATCGAAATTCACATACTCAAAGTTGAGAAATAGTTCTTCAGCTACATCAAACCCAGAACACCGACCAATACTAGCATACAATGTAACCAATTCAAGCCCAAATGCAAGACCCGTGTGGCATAAACAAAGAAATTTCACGTTCAGACACGAAATCATCGCGTACACAAATATACACGAGCATAAACACCCAAAACCCATGCCGTAAAACACCAAAAGCCGTTCCTTTTTCCTTTCGCTCCCTCCAAATCAAGCACAAGAATAACAGAGAGCCAGAGAAACCAAGGGGACACTTGCCTCCTTGTCGGGAGCACACTCTTCCACATTGCAGTCGGCATCATCGGCGGAGGCCCGGACGGCGAAGGGCTTGGGCTCCTGCCTCTTCATGGGTCGGTACCTCCCGGAGAAGAACCTCGGCGACGGGTTGAACGTGCAGCCGTTCGCGGATATCAGCGTGTTCATCAGAGCCTGCGATGCGCACGCCATGACTTCGCGGTTCCCCACCCACGAATCCCGCACGGAACCGCTCGTAGGATTTCCTGTGGGGGCTGTGCTCGGTTCGAGAGTCGCAAGATTCGATTTTTTCGGTTGTTGTTTCTTCGTTTTCTTGAAGCTCGACTGATGATTTTTCGCCAGAGGCGTAGCAGCATTTGCTGTGGTCTGCGGTTCGCTCGACGTTCGAGTGGATATTGCGCGGGTTACGTGTCGATATCTGCGTTGCCGGAATCCACAGATTTTTATTCTTTTGGTAGTAAATAAAATAGGAAATGATAAAAAAAAAATCGAGAAATTAGATTAAACCATAATAAATGTTGATAAATAATTTAAATGGAAGGTGGTGATCCAAAATCAATGGGTGATTTAATTGGGAAAAAATTGATAAGTCATTCACGTAACAATCACGAAAATTATGAAACTAATTTCTAAACTTATTACAATTTTATCAATTTAATTCTAAAACTTTTAATTGTACCGGTTTAATTTTAATTCACGTTTTGTCAATTGAGGTTATCTAATAAATTTTGACTAGAAACCATTGATATGAATATTAATCGTTTCACGTAGCATTATCGGTGTTGACATTTATAATTTTTAATAATATTTTGATTTTTTTGAATTTTTATATTTTTACTTTCTTTTTTCTTTTTCCTTTTTAACTAGAAAATTGACCTATGATACGATTTAGGAAAAACGAATAGAATTTGTGATAAGTAATGCTATCCCACATGTATGGCCCTTTCTCGGCCTCAATATAAGGACTACTAGTTAACCATCAAATTTCTTTTTATTTTTTAATTCGTATTATAGGGTGGCAGAATTCCGATGCACGTGTTCCACATTATAGCAATTGTAAAGCATGCCATTAAGATTGACCAGAACATCCCAAGTTTTAAAGAATCATATTGGATAAAAAGGAAAAAAAGAAAGAGTTGTTAGAGATTTATAACCAACCACAATATATTATTTCTAAGGAGAATGGTTCGTTCTTTTTCTCTTTTCACGCACAAGTCTTTTTATATAGGCAGACACTGAAGACATACATGTGATCATTGGTGATAGTTCGAAATCACCAATAATTCTACGGACTCTTACTGACACCTTTTGGCCGACGATGGCCAATAATTTAGTCCTTATACTGACAAGCTAGAATTTTGCTCCTGATAGACTCTCATCCTTTATTTTTTTCGCTTTCCTTATAGTGCGCTACAGTGTTATGAATAGTTCCAAATAGTACATGAATAGTACTTTTGCTACAGAACTTTGAATAAATTATCTTCTCCTTCACGTGGCATATTAGACTTTCTTTTGGGTTGCTTTTGGCTTCTTCCTCTTCTTCATTTTCTTCCTCACATGATGATGCCTTAGATTTCTTCACAAATCGTGCTTGCAAATTGGCTCGTCATCGTCCGAACTATCTGAGCCATGTCCAACCTTCTGCCTCCTGTATTTCCTGATAAGTCTTTTGACTTTTAAAGCTTCAAAATATTCGGTACCTATATCATCCAAGGGCTGATAAGAACTAGAGGGATGTTGGAAGGATTAAGAGTGCTTCTCTCCAGATATTGTTACCTAATTGTTTTGAGGAGCTTTTCTATCTCTTCAATTACTAAAGCAACACATTTAATTCAAACAACCTTTGTCTTTTGAATGACTGATGAGAGCTTGTCGAAACATTAGTGGAACATATTGGAATGTAGGGTTGGGGTCAATTCCAAAGTTAGAGTTATGGACTTTCTTTGTTAAGATCTAGATTGAGTGCAAGCTATAACTCACTATAATCAAAAAGATCTTGTGACAGTGATTCACCCGATGAATCTTGCGATGATGAAGTTGCATCCTGTGAAGATGTCTGTGACCCAAAAGTGTCTAGCACGTCCATTCCATAATATTTTCTTAGGCAAGCATCGATCACTAGTTGGATTGCGCAATAGTCATTACAATAATCCCAAGAAACTTCATCAACTTCTGTTGGCCACGCTTCTAATGGAGTGACTTGATTGTATTGGCACAATACAATATCCTCTACAACTCCCGATACTATCAATGATAAATTGAAATTCTATAAGGAAGAGTTGTAAAAATCTCACTTAGAATATGTTGGGGTTTATATGTGGATACTCCAACATTTTGCATTCACTCTAGGCCTTGACATAGAAAGTCCATCCCTCTAGCTTGGGAATCTACCCTAATCCGGCACTCCAACATGTTCTACTAATGTTCCAACAACTTCTCATTAGTAAACCAACAGATAAAGGTTGTTTGAATTAAATGCAGAAGTTGCTCTAGCAATTGAAGAGGTAGAGAATTGCCTTGAAGCACTCAGGCAACAGTATCCAAAGAGAAGCACTCTTATTCCTCCCGATATGCCATCCACTTCTTATCAGCCCCTAGATGATGTAGGTATTGAACATCTTGAAGCTCTAGAAGTTGAAAGACTTATCAGGAAATATAAGAGGCAGAATGATGGACGTGACTTAAATAGTTCGGACGATGACGAGCCAATTCGCAAGTACGATAAGAGAAGAAATCTAAAGTATCTTCACGTGAAGAAGAAAGTGAATAAGAGGAAAGAATTCAAAAGCAACCCCAAAGAAAGTATAATAAGCCACGTGAAAGGAGAAGAAAATTTACTCAAAGTATTATGGCAAAAGTACTTTTCATGTACTGTTTGGCATTGTTTATAGCATCATAACACATTGTAACAGAAGCACGTCAGGAGTAACATCCTAGTTTGTTGGTATAAGGGTCATATAATTGGCCATTATAGGCCGAAAGGTGTTTGTAAGAGTCCGTAGAATTATTGGTGATTTCAAACTATCACCAATAATCATATGTATGTCTTCAGTGTTTGCTTATATAAGAAAGCTTGTAGATGAAAAGAGGAGGGGAATGCACTCTCCTTAGAAATAATATTGTGTGGTTAGTTATGATACCTAAAAACTCTCTTTTCTTCCTTTATGTCTGGTATAATACTTTAAAACTAGGGATGTTTTGATTAATCCTGGTTGTATGCTCTGCACTTGCTACAATGTGGAATATATGCATAAGAATTCTGCTACCCTAAAATTTTCTATGATATGAGTCAAAAAATGAAAAAAAGAATTTGATGGATAACTGGCAATTTCTAATTTGAGGCTCGTATTCTATTTTCGTTTTTGCCAGCTCGTATCATAGGTCAATTTGTTGACATGTTCTCATTTTCTCGTATGCTGAAGTTCAAGTAGAAGCAGATTCCACATCCTCAACTTCTTAGATGGGTAGAATGATTCTCAAAATATCAAACTATGATACGAGCTATGGAAAACAAAAATAGAATTTGTGGCAGCACACGATCCTTCATTGGCCTCAGAATGGAGATTGTTTGTTAGGCACCAAAATCCTTTTCATTTTTTGATTCATATCATAGAAAGTTGTAGGGTAACAAAATTCCAATGCACAAGTTTCACATTATGGCAAGTGCAGAACATACTATTAGGATTAATCAGAATATCCCTAATTTTAAAGAATCATACCAAACATAAAGGAAGAAAAGAGAGTTTTTAGTGATTCATGGCAAATCACAAAATATTATTTCCAAGGAGTGTGTGTTCCCCTCCTCTTTTCATGGACAAGCTTTCTTACATAGGTAGACACTGAAGACATACGTATGACTATTGGTGATAGTTCGAAATCACCAATAATTCTACAGACTCTTAACGGACACCTTTTGGCCAACAATGGCTAGTTACTTGACCTTTATATTGACAAGCTAAATTTTGCTCCTGACGGACCCTTGTATCTTATTTTTCACTTCTGCTACAGTGTGCTATGGCGATATGAACAATGCCAAAAAGTACATGAACAATACTTGTGCTACAGTACTTTGAGTAAATTTTCTTATCCTTCGAGTGGATTATGAGACTTCCTTTTGAGTTGCTTTTGACTTCTTACTTCTTATTCACTTGCTTCTTCACGTGAAGATATTTTAGATTTCTTTATAGGTTGTATTTGCGAATTGGCTCGTTATTGTCTGAACTATCTAAGTTATGTCCATCCTTTTGCCTCCTGTATTCTCTAATAAGTCTTTACACTTCTAGAGCGTCAAGATGTTCAGTACCTATATCATCTAGGGGCTAATAAGAACTAGATGGGATGGTGGGAGGATTAAGAGTGGTTCGCTCTGGATATTGTTGCCTGAGTGCTTCTAGGGTTTTTCTACCTTTTCAATTGCTGAAGTAACTTCCGCATTTAATTCAGATAACCTTTGTCTTTTGGATAAATGATGAGAGCTTGTTGAAACATTAGTGGAACATGTTCAAATGCTAGCTTCAGTTAGATTCCCAAGCTGAAGTGATGGACTTTCCCTATTAAAGCTTAGACTGAGTGCAAGCTATTATTTACTATGATCAAAAGGATATTGTGATAGTGGTTCGCCTCATGGGTTTTGCGATAATGAAGTTGGATCTTGTGAAGATGTTTGTGACTCGAAAGTGTCCGGCACGTCCATTCCGTAGTATCATCTCAGGCAAACATCGATTGTTGGTCAAGTTGCGCGATAGTCATCACTATGATCCTAAGAAACATTATCAGCTTCTATCGGCCATGCTTTTGGTGGAATGACTTGATTATGCTAGTAAAATATCCTCCCTATACTATTGATGATAAATTGAGATTCTACAAAGAAGAGTTGTAAAATTTTTATTTGGAACAGGTTGGTGTTTATATGTGGATACTCTAACATCTTGTAGTTAGAGGTGACAAATTTGGAAATTATTAAAAAAAGAAAAGTCGTCAAATGAGATTAAACAAAATAGATGTTGATAAAAAATTTAAATGAGACGTGCTAATCCAAAATCACTTTGTAATTCAATTGGAAAAAAAAATGATATAATTAGGAAAATTATCAAAAATCACATAAACTTATTACACTTTTGCCAATTTAATTTCAAAAATTTTAATTGAGTTAATTAAATTTTAAATTTTTTAATGTTTTGTCAATTGAGCCCATCTAGAATCACTGAAGTAGACACTGGCCATGTTATTTGGCAAGGTTGATGTTATTGTGGACAATTTTTAATATTATTTTGATATTTTGATATTGTTACTTTCCTTTTCTTTTTCTTTTTTATTTTCTTTTCATTCTTTACTCTCTCTCTCTTTTTAATTGTTGGGTTGGTAGGGGTCGTTGAATGAGGCTTTGCAACCCTCGAGGGCTTGCGAGCCCTCATGGAGTAAACTTTTCACAATAATTGATGACAAGTGTACCGGTTTAGAATTTTTGATGATTCAAAGATTATTTTTGGATAAATTTATCACACACACACAATTAATTTTTTATCAATTTAATTTTTTTTATGGTATGTAACTATTAATTGATCTACTTGGATTTGCCACATAGGCCTCCAAGTGAGCAATTTAACAGCAATGTTTAATGAAATTTAATGGAAGATAAATATGTTACATGTGTATTAATTTATAATTTTTAGTGGTTAAAAATTATTTCAGGATAAATTTGCCATTGATATATCAGTTTGAAAGTTTTTGTGACATTAATTAAAAATAATAATTTGAAAAATATTTTTTAATCAATTAGTGTATGAAAAATATTTTTCATTATCGACAATAATTCATGTCTAAACATTTCCGTAAATGATGAAACTATTTTTCGTTCACTCGTTTTTGTAAGAGATACAAGTAAATATTATTAGGAAGATGTATTCCAAATCGATTATACATTTGTTCTGATTAGAAACTTGACGTTGAACATGGCAAGCTTTTCTTATAAAAAATGTTTAGCAAGCACATGACGGCTGCTGAACAAAATCATCTTCTAAAATTCAACGTGAGAACAAGTGTGCTCAGTCAAACCATTGCTTCGTTTCATTCTAATTCTGCAGACTCTGCGACTCAGCAAAGACGACGAAGCACGCATAGCACAGAGGCAACAGAGATAACACTAACAGCTAAAACTACAGATCTCCACGGCCCAAAAAGGAGTTCTCAAAGGACTTATCTCTCTACTTCAAGAGCGAAAGCAAACCAACGAGGTAATCGAATTTGGTCTTGCGCATGAATTGAAAAGTCAAAAGTGTGATGACGAGGTATATATGTCATCTAAAAACCTGAATGTGTGGAGGTAGAAGGGCAAGGCAACCAAGAAGATAAGACATCAAATGACCAAAGGTTTAACGATAAGACTTTTCACAAAGTAAATACCAAAAGAGAGATACTAACACCAAAACTGCAAAACTACTACAAAAATACACAATCGATAGATAATGCCTACATTATTAGTTCAAAGGTAATGCTACCCAAGAGATTGGCATTTTCATTACAAGCAAAATCCTCACCTCACCATGTCTTTTTCATTTTCTTGTTTCCTAATAAATCTCATCTAACCATGCATTATGTGCCAAAAAACCTGGGGTAGTGTACTTCTACACGGTTTCGTATGTACAGCACTGCAAATAAAATTAACAAATTTTTCAGAATTTGAGGCTACGTTTAGCTGTCTGTCGCACCATCAGAGGGAGAAGTTCCATGTGAGCTCAACAAAATGGGTCTGGTCGACCAATACCGTTCAAACCTCTGCCTTGCATATCCGATATAGTCAAAGTCAATTTCATTCACATGCTCCTGAAAACCAAAGAGGAGGGCCAGGAAATAATTGTAATTAGAAAGAAGAGCACCACATGCATATTGAATAAGCTTTAAGGGCAGCCATCAACAGTCAAAACTCTAGTTATCACGTGTCGATAAAAGGGCTTTCACATTAATAAGGAATATGCTTGGTCTCGCTGGCACAGCCATTCCCACCAGTGAGCCACAAATTTCACGATATAATCAGGGCTTAACATTAAAGTACCTACCGATATTATTCCCCACAGGCCCCAAAATAGATGACTGGCCAGTGTATACTTCTCAACATCTTGGACCAGCTGCTCTACCTCAGCCTCACTTGGCACATGACCTGCACAAAGTTTTAACACTTTCAGGTCACACATTGAAGTCTAAAAGATTAAGTCAGCATGTCAAATAGAGAACATCATAGATATTTACTCCAGATGATGAAAAGATTCATACTTTGCATCTTGTCCCATACAAGTAGGAAGAGATTATACATCAATTAAGTTGTTTAACCAAATGTTGAAGAGCTAGTTCAGTGTGCCCTAAAAGTACAATGCTTCAATAGGTTTAGCAATAAATCAGTGCTCAATCTTGCTCTGCGAAAAAGATTCAACAAGGCATGCACAGAAAATAAAATGGAGGAAAAAACAGAAAGTGCAATGCAACTTAACATGCTTTTTCCTAGACTACAAGCCTAGCAACAAACCACGTACAGACGTATAAAGAATCATACCTGAATGACTCAAATATATTCGTATAAATCTTCGCGCTCCTCTAATCCTGTTAGCAGTCATAGTTTTAGAAAAAGCACTTCTATTCGAGATAGATAATGACCAAGGAAGCAACAGCAGAGAACCCAAAAACAAAAACTGCTCACCGGGATATTTTCTGAAGTCCAAAATATGAGGAGTCTCGGTATGATAGTCAGCAGTCATCTCACAGAAATGATTTGCAATATCGAAGGCAATGGGATTATAACTGGAATATTCATAGTCCTGATGAGGTGAAAGAGATGGAGAAAAATGGGAATAATAATCTTATCAGAGGTTTCTTATGTGTTCAGCTTCAACATGGGAAATGAAGAAGGAGAGCTCATTTTAAGGAAATTTCTTTATTGTAAGAAAAAGGGCAATGTTGTAGTGGAGCAGAAAACATAAGGATGAGGTAAAAAAAAAAATTCTCTGTATAATCTGCACTAGTGTCACGACTATTCATTGGCATTGACACTTCAGTATTCACAATGCAATCTTATATACTGGCATCAAAATGAATAAAAAAGAAAGATGCAGCGAAATATCTTACAATAATGGTTATTGCTTTAGTGTCTTCCTCCATCATTATGTTACCATACTGTAAATCGTTGTGGCAGAATCCTATATGTTCCTTCCCTGCCAGCTCCCTTTGCAGCAAAACAATTTCATCCTCAATGGCATCCAAGTTTACAGCCTTTGCTTCTTCCGAAGTAGCCATATCCTTGGCCGCCTGCAGCCACTTTCTGGAACAATAACAAGGGCATGGATGATCACTTTTTTCCACTGACATTCTTGATATCAAAGTTAGAATTAATTCTAGCTAGGTCTTGAGATAGAAATTACATATGAGTGAGACACATAAAGCAGTCACACTTCCTCTTCCCCAAAGGCATGAGTTACAAGAAAAGAATGGAACACCTCTTTTAGGCAACGAGAGAAATTAATACCTTAGTCTATCCCAGAGAACAGCATTCTTTGGACCGGGCATATCCAGAGTATGGAATTCCCTCATTTTAGCCGCTATATGAGCAGAAATTTCAGAGTCACGCAGATCAGGAGCTGAAAGTGTCTGTAATCCACAGATTTAGATAAGCTCAGTTTTCAATTCTTGTTGTTATGTACATATAATAAGATCGACAAATTTAAAAGAAGCTTATTCTGCCCACGTTCTCTTGATTTCAAGTTGGCCAAGAGTACTATTTACAAACCTCTGATGTAGGTGATAAATAATATGCACCTGATTTCCCAAAAAGCAACATCATACCAACTACCAAGTGACGCAAGAAAAACTTTTGTCAAGCTATGAATGACTTGAAACTAAGCAGATCTGTCCTTATGATTTTACGAATGATTTTGTTCGAGAATCATTCATCAACATGATGATAAAAAAGAAGTGATGCCCAAGCAGAGCACTAGTGTACTCAAATTCTGCCCATGACATGTCCTTTGAGGAATAAAGGTACTTCGTGTTTTGTCCACAACCCCAAGTATCTTAATCGGTGTAACAATCCAAATAATTTTCAATAATTATGATACTGAAACACCAGTGAAGACTATAAAAGCTAACAGAAATATCTGACCTTGGCATATATCTGACAAATTGATTCTCAAACAACAGTTTAAGCACTTCTTATATCCATCTATAAAAAATCCCAACAGCGCATCAAAACTCCAAATCCTAAATCCTATAACTAGCAACATCAACATCATCTTAAATCCCTGAGGACCATGATAATGCGTTCCTTCCTAAGTTGAACGCCCAAGAATCTACCTAGATAGGGAAGAGAATTACCCGTGCATGGATGAACTCTTCAATTCGCCCATTAGAGAACCTACCCAACAGACGAGGCCCCTGCCCATGCTTAGACATAAACTCGAAACTCCGGATCTCGTTTTCCCTGTCGAAGAACACGTCCACACCCTCACCATAAATCCTAACTAGGACCTTTCGTGGCACTCCATCCTTTCTGGCGGGCCACTTTATTTGGAAGACTTGATTGGTCATGGCACCCTTAAGTCGGATCACCTGTAATGCATTTGAATCGAGCACATCATCCCACTCGGAAGCCAACGACTGCAACATCTTCTTTGCTTCCTCAGGGATGTGATCTTTGCTGTCCATGGTATATTCGGAAGCAACCATGGGACAATTGTTTCCCCACAAGATGACCAATTGAGCTAATTGCAATCCGCGAATTGATCGCCGAGGACACTACAAATCAAGCATATCGCCAACCCTATGAGACGAAGGCTGTCAAATGCAAGATGATCGGTACGAAATCCGACAATATCACGAAACGATATCATGGAAGAGTGATCCTAGAACAAACTTCCGACACCATAATTCGCGAGACAGAGGCGGGGCGGGGAACCACCTGAGAGTTGTCAGAGTCGACCTCGATCGGAGACGACGGAGATGGAAGAGGTCAGTGACGGCGATTAGGGTTTTCGTGCAATCGGAGCAGAGAAAAAAGCAGGGAGGAGCAACAGCGAAGATGCTCACCGGAACGACGGTCGGAATTAGCGAAGAAGGCAGGAGAGGCGTCTTCCAGAAACGGAAGCGACCGCGATTTGGGGGAAGACTTAACGAAGATCGGCACGAGACGAGGACGGCGGCGGCGGAAATGGCGGCGCGACAAGCGACGGACGAGAACGATGGAGAGAAACAGGGGAACGCTGAGTAAAGCCACGCTACCCGACCCGACCCGCACAGGGGGGCAGAACGAGGATCCTACACGTGGAGGCATGCACAAAAACGGCACGCGCAGGCCTACACGTCAAAAGCCAAGACGCGTTCCGTCACGATGTCAAAGATTTCGTCGGATCGGGTCAGCGAATAGCGAAAAGCTGCGACGAATTACAACCCGAATAGTTCTTAATTCCAATTTCCCTTAAGCGGCCACGACCAAGAGCAGGAGCAGCCCGGGCCCGGTCCCGGTCCCGGTCCCGTCCGCTCCGCCTGGAAATATTCGAGCAACTAGAGCGTACGATTCATTCATTGCCTTCCGTCAAATTGCCGGTGGGGGAGATAAGATGAAGAGATCCGCCTCCCGACAAGATCTCGTTTTCCTGATATCATGGAGAAAACGAGAGTGGGTGTCCGGGCGGACGAGAAGACAGCGCCTCGATCACGCCAGAGGCATCAGCTCTGAAACTGGAGCCCTCCCTCTCATGATGGCTCCCGCACTTCTCGGTTCAGGGTCCCATCAATATCATCAGATTTTACCCACGAGTGGAGTGGAAGTGCTGCTTTTCATGCGCAACACCCATCTTTTTCTTACTAATTTGGGTTGAAAATATCAACATATAACCGGTGAAATTCGATAGACAGATGACTGTATCAATTGATGCAGCAATCTGATTTTTAATATCACGGTTAGAATGTTTAAAGTTTAAACCCACGATTCGAAGCTTCAGACTAAAGACCAAAACCAATTTGGCGGCGGCTTTCGATTCGTGGTGGGAACAGAAACGGCAAGGCGTTGCCAGAACACGATCACATCGGTAAATCTTTACAACCAGTCAACGAAAAGTCTTACACTGCACCGTGACTCCCCACTCGTTTGAAGACAATAATGCACTCCCGGCGAACATAAAACCTTATTTATTATTATTTTTTTGGTCTTTTTATCTTCTTGGCATTTGCAGCAAACAGACGAACGGGAAAATTTAAAAGAAAAAAAAAATCACTGGACGACATGAAGACAACCCCAAGAACGTATCTTTGCTATATTCCTCGCCACTTTTTATTCGTCGGGTTTTTGATTCCGCTCAGTGCTTCTTGATGAACTCGGTGACGCCCGCCATGAGCCGGTCGGTCTCCTCGGCCGTGGCGGGGTCCGTATCGATGGCCATCTTGTTCAGGTAGAAGCTGTGCGTCATCCCGCGGCTCACCAGCAGCTCCACCTCCTTGTTCGCCGCCTTCATCGCCTTGTAGAACTCCATCTCGGTGTCCAGCACCAGGTCCTTCTCCGCCACGCAGAACAGCACCGGCGGCAACCTCAGCCCCTCCAACGCCGGCGCCGCCCGCCCCATCGGGCACGTCAGCGGGTGGTCCCTGGTCGCGCCCTCGGGCAGCCCCAAGCTGAGGAACTTGTCCACCATGGCCCGATTCAGGAACGGCGTCTCGGGCTGCTCCAGCTCGGACTGGCTCCGCTCCGCCCGGACGAACCCCGGGTGGATCGGGATCGCCCCGGCCAACCTCACCGGCCCCAAGTCCTCCGCCTCCCCGGCCCTGCGAGCCACCTCGTGCACCACGTTGCCCCCCGAACTGTCTCCAATGAGGAAAACCCTACTGAAATCCGCGTGCTCCTCGAGCCACGGCTCGCGGGACTCGCCCCGAGCCACCGAAATGAGCCACTCGAGGGCCGCGTAGGCGTCTTCCATGGCCGCGGGCAGCCGGTTCTCCGGGGCCAGCCTCAGGTAGGCCGAGACGCATATGGCCCGGGCCGAGGCGGCCAGCTTGGTGTAGGTGTTGTAGTACATGAACCAGTCGGCCTGGCTGATGCAGAAGCCGCCGCCGTGGAAGTGGAGGATGACGGGGAGCTTGGCTGAGTCGGCCTCCGGGATGTCCTCCGGGAGGTAGATGCGGACGCGGCGGCCGGACTTCCTGTCGGTCACGACGTCACGGACGGCGACCCCGTCGATGAATTCCTCGTGGGGGGCCACGGGCTCGGCCATGAACTTGGCCTCCGGCGGTCCAGTCCACGTCCGGTCGACGGAGCCGTCCTCGTAGACACGGAGCCAGCCGGGGACCTCGTCCACCATCTGCATTTGACGAACCATAGTGCAGAATTATAGAGAAGTGGAGCGGCGTTAGCTAGGAATCGCTAGGGGATGTATGTAGTCGTGTGCTCGTTTCAGTGAGTATGTCCGGGGCCATTTATAATAGCGGTTTCGGAAGGGACATTGGAGGGGAAAGTTCGTGATCTTTTCCATTTTCTATGACAAATTCATTGCGAAGTCGAAAGTTAATATTCATTTCTTAATAGGAAGTCGTCCCTGAGTTGTCGAAGACTTTGAATAAATCAAATTAGAGCTCTATCTGGTGAAATGGTCTCGAAGTTACCTGATAAGAATCTTTCTCGTAAATAAGTTAATCATTTTTTGAATTTTTAATAATCTTAGAGATTTCGTAGTTAAACGCTGTATCTCCACCCATATTGTGAATCCATCAATAAGTGGGGAATCTACTATTTTAATAAAGTTATAGAACTTGTTGTATTATTGGTCTGTACCGAACCTCCAACTTTTTGTCAGTTTTTTTTTTTTAGCATGAAACTTTTTGTCAGTTTGATAGGTCTATAATTTTCCTTGCTAGTTTGTAATATGCTTTGTGGGCCGTACTAGTTATGAAATATTATCTGCTTTATCCTCAACCTCAGCTATATAAGGCGAGATGAAATTGGAATAATAACCAAGAGTCGGGAGAAGAGTAAAAATTCCCAACTTCCATTATGTCCTCTCAGTTATTCTTCTAAACCTTTCTCCTTTGGGACTTGGTGATATCTAAAGGATTGTATTACAACGTTGATCCGACAAGATAAGCCAGTTCACCAAGTATGCTCTTAACTTACTACTTTAAATAGATTTTGTGGAGATAGAGATTAGTGATATTTGAAAACTACTAAATAGTCATAGATCTATTACATTTTTGTCAATCAAACCCTAAACCATTTAATTGTACTAATTGAGTTCGAAACATTTTCATATTTTATCAATTGAGTTAATTCGACCAATTATAATCATAACATGGACGCTAACAGTGTCACATAGGACAACCGACATTGATGTCTAAATTTTTTATAATTTGTTTCTTTTCTTTCTTTTTCTTCCTTTTTATTCTACCAGGATTGATAAGGTCAAGGGCCACAACCCTTGCCTGTAATCACAACCCTCACCTAGTGGCCAATAAGGGTGGGCCAACCCTCATTGGGTTTGGAAGAAAGAAAAAAGACAAAAGAAACTTTTACCAAAAAAAAAAAAAATGACAAAGAAAGAAAAGAAAAAAAGATTAACAAAATTTGTCCTCATCTATACCAATCAACACTAATGTCAGTAATTTCAAACTAGAATTGGTTGGATAGATCCAATTGACAAAACGTAAAAATGTTCATGACGTAATTAGCAAAATTAAAAAATTTGAAATTGAATTGACAAAAAGACAATAAATTTAGAACTATTTGGAAAATATTCCCAATGTTTGAGAGGAAGGACCCATATGTTGGGAAAAATATACTCGTCTCAAAACTCTAATAGTCTCTTAATCCCTTCGTCTATTATCCCAGTCGGCCCAGCGTGAAACTACCCCTCCCGTTTTCTTTATGATAACACATTATAATAAACCGGTCGTCGCGAGTTCTCAAGCAATGTGGAAAGGCCAATAAGTCTTGCAAGTTTGGTGAATGAATCGCATATCTATCAGAACAAAGGCATCCAACCCACGCTTATTTTATACAGTTCTAATGACGGTCGGAGATGGGAATTAAATTATTTAACTTGAATTTTATATTCCCCCTGATGGGAATGCGATCTCGACGAAAAGGAGAGATGGATTAGTACTCGTGTAATCAACCTACTGATGAGGTAATAATCCCGCTTGCTAATCTGTCCTCACCCTCGAGCAATCAATCAATCATTTTGTCTTCGAGCGGGTCTCCTGTCTAAGTCAACATTCAAATAAGACGTAACGCGCCCGACTAGTTTCAACCCTTTTTTTACTCTCTATCTTAGGTTCCTTGGAAAGTTCAGTTCGAGTACGAGGCAATGTTGGAGAAAATTCACGGTGACTAGCAAAGTCACTAGTCAACTTGTGGAGCACGAATCTTCCACCTCATTTTTTTTTTCTATTTCTTGTGGAAGATAGACAAGCATATGACTTTGATAAAAGCCCCATCACACCCTAAGATTGGACTTGTCAAATTGATGGATTGAATCGGATCGAAAAATCAGTAGACTTAAATAAATCCATTTAATTTGTTTTGATTGTTTTCCATGCAATACGAATCTAAAAGCTTATATCCAACCCGACTCATATCGTAAAAGCACTTTCATATCTAACTCAATCTACAAAAAATCATATCTAAATTGAGATGAGAGTGCGAAGCAAGTGAGCGTGAGATCAAGTGAATGAGATAAATAATAAAAAACTTGGGAAATTTTACATGATATAACCGTTGCTTTCAAATACATTTCTATGATAGGAGAAGAAAACGTGAATTTCACTCCACTTATAAAAATAAATGACGTGCCGCATAGTCCCCTAGAGCATGCATTGCATGGGGCACCCTGTTGATTTAATGATATCTTATTTGTCACTTGCGATCAACATTAATCTGACAACGTTGATGATTGAGGTAATAAATATTATATTGCATGCTTATAAACGAGTACGGTTGAATTTACACAATACATCATTTGCTTTCGAATATATTTTTACGACGGAAGAAGAAACGCGGATTTCAATCCGATTATAAAAATTAAATGACATGATGCGTAGTATGCAGGAGCATGCATCGCATGGGGCTTGACGTGGATGGGATGATATCTTATTTGTTGCTTGCGAGGACATGAATGCGACAGCATTGATGATTGAGGTTGAGGCAACACACCCTGTGTTGCATGCTTACAAACGAGCAGAGGCTGAATTCTAGGTAATTTGGAACTTTAATGCGAGAGAGGAGCGGAGGAAGGAAGGAAGGAAGGAAGGAAGCAAAGGGAAGAAAAGTCAAAAAGTAGGAAAAGGGCGAGTGGCGAGGGGCGAGCGAGGAAAGTGGCGGAACAGGTGGAGGCGGCTTCAACCTCCGCGATTGATATTTCAAACATCCTTTAATGCGGCTTTCCAATTACGGAAACGGGATCAGGACGACGACCCCCTACTATTCTTTCGCGGTGGTTGCACTGTCTGATTTTGTACACTGGCGTTTGCATTTTCAAATCGAGTAAGAGAGGTAAATAATGAAAACTGGGAAAATTTATATGATACGTCTATTACTTTCGAATACATTTTCACGACAGAAGAAGAAACGTGGACGTCACTCCTATTATAAAAATAAATGATGCGCCACAAAGTACTTTGGAACATGTATCGCGTGGGACTCGACGTGAATTGAATGGAACCTTATTTATTGCTTTCCATCAACATGAATCTATCAGCATTTATTGATGATTGAGCCAATAAATACTGTGTTGCATGCATACAAACCAGTACGGCTGAATTATAGGTTGGTTTGGAACCTTATAATAATTCGAGAGAGGAGCAGAGGAGGAAGAAAGGAAGCGAAGGGAACACAAGTCAAAAGTAGGAAAAGGCCTCAGGCGATGGCCGGCCTCTCCAAGCTAGGTAGGCCCTTGACAAGGCTCGGTAATGGCCGGCGGAGGAAAAAAGGATAAAAAGAAGAAGAAGCAGTAAAGTAGGAAAAAAAATAAAAATAAAAATAAAAAGTTAACCAAAAAAATTGGAGAATATTAAAATTGCCCGCGTCATTACCGATTGGGCCACATTGGACACCACGTCATTACCGATCATGCCACATAGGACAGTTAGTGTCTACGCTAGCGATTTCTCAGCAAAAATTGGCTAAATGAACACAATTGGCAAAATGTGAAAAAATTTATGGCTTAATCGGCATAATTAAAAGATTTATAACTGAATTGACAAAAGTATAATAAGTTTAAGATTTCATGAACAATTTTTCTATCATGTTTAGCAATGTGATCAGCCAAATAACGCATGAATGGAAAGTCCGCAAAAACAATGAGGATTAACCTTCTATGTAATTTAAGTGGGATGTCACGCTGTCGTGGAAGATGACTTCGTTCCGGCATCGTCAAGCCTTTGCATTTTCAGACCCGACGAAGCAAAAGAGACGTCATCATCGTGCGAAACGCCGGCGTCGAATACTGGACCTGCTCGCGTTGTGTCCGATAGAATCACGAACTTTCTCGAGGGAATAGGGAATGCGTGATGGGCGGCGAGGGCCGTCGAGATGACATTTGGTCCCAAAATCAGTGGTCGGGGTTCGTCGCGGTGGCGCGGCTCGCCACCAATCACCACTTTTTGTCCCTACCAGCTGGCTTACGAACGTGCACGCGAAAGGTGGTTTGGGGCGCTAAAGGTACCACCGTAGGTCCATGTGCTGACCTGCATGACGCGATAGGAACAAAGGCTGCACAAGTCACGCCGAGCAACTTTCACCTAAATTGAAACATGTGTTTTTGATTAAAAGTCGGTTTGTAAAAGAGTTTTTTATATGAGCTCTAGACCCATGCTCTTAATCTAGAAATTGGTGAATTGTATATTGTAAACTCTGGAATTTCAAAATGATGACAAATCGGTGGCGACTGTTGGCCACTAGCGATGGCGATGGCGAGGGCGAGGCCCGCCCCCACTCAACCTCGTCGTTGCTAGTGACCGCCTTACCGGCGAGGCTGATCTCGTCAGCCCTTGGCTCTAGCCGATGGCAAGCGGCCAAAGTAAGAAAGAGGGGAAAAAAGAAAGAAAATATTAGTAAAAAAATTCAAAAAAAAAATACTATTAAAAAAATTATTCACCCTAGCGCTAGTTGGCCAAAATTAGCTGGATATATTGAATTGGTAAAAATGCAAAAAAGTTTAAGATTGAATTGGCCAAAAAAAATTTATAACTGAATTGACACAATTATAATAGGTTTTTAACTTTTTTGGTAATTCTCCCATTGTTTATCTATCTAAAAAATGGAGCTGGTTAATTTACTGGAAAATCTTATGATGGAATGTGTATGTTTTAGACGGTAGAACACGCGAGTTATGTGCCTCCAAACTAGATCATAGAAAGTGCAATAAATAAAAGTAAAAAATGACAGCTTGCTTTGTGTGGTGATGCCTAAACGCGAAGATTCATTTGAAGAGATTACATGACCTAAGGACTTTGGTCTCCGCTTTTGATAAGTTGTGTTTAGGAGGATGGAGAGTTGACAATCGCAAATCTCCAAAGAGACTCGTTCATCGACATAGAGTTTGATAAAAGTGATTGGAAGGGAAAAAATAATTCAAAAAATTACGAGAGAAGAGAGGAGAACCACTTTGAAAAAATTGAGCTATAATGTCAATTGTAATGCATTTAGAAATAAATGTAAATTAAGATATAAGTGAGAAACAAGTATCTTCGTCTTCCTTTTTATAGTAATGATTGTTCAATACTCTTCGAACACCCAAGAAATCTACACTAGGTAATCGTTGCAAGCACATAGTCCTATGCCACTGGAGGTGGCCCCGAGAATGTGTAAGCGTGGTTATTCGAACTCAAGCCTCAAATTGCCTTGAGTGAGGAGGATGAACGCGCTTAAGACTTGAGCAAACTCCTTTGAAATTGTGAAAAGAGTTGGTATATTTATACACAAATCCCTGCATTCAAATTTACCAATCTCTCCTAAGTAATCTTCCTTCCTCCCAATCTTTTTTCTCATTCTCTTTCCCTTCATCCAACACAAGATCGTCTCTTCTCTCCTAAGTCCTCCCACCAAACCATGTGCTGGGAACATGATAGGAGTGGATCCATTTTAGGAACTTTACGCGGGATTTAGAAGAAAGTGAACCTTACATTGTCGGTCCCAACTGGACCCCCAACGCTAGAGCCCAAGCAAATGCAAGACAAAAATCTATCTAATAATGAGTGCTTTGAATCCACACAAGTAGGGCCCTACTGGGATTGTCGCATTGTCAATGACAAATATGGTAAAGAGCTTGTTTGGTTCGGCTTTGGGGAAATGCCATTGGGAGAATGTAAGTATTTTTTAGGGATATGTTAGACCGTTTGGTAAATTATAGCATTGAAATGCAACTTAGCAAAAACACCGTTTGGCAAAATTCACACTTGTAATTAGCTTTTGTTATTTTTTATTTTTTTTTAAATTTGAAATCAAATTCTGGCGGCCAGCCACCGCCGGCCAACCACTGGACGGCCAGATCTAGCCATCGCCGGATTGCCAGAGGTCGCGGAGGCCAGATCTGGCCTTGCCTGGTCGCCTGGCTCGCGTGAGACCAGGCTTTGCCGGCTGAGGTCCGCGCGACCTCAGGCGGCGTTGCCTGGTCGCGCGAGACCAGCGCGCCGCCCGAGGTCGCGCGGACCTCAAACCGACGTCGCCCGACTCACGTGCGCCGGGCGACGCCGCCTAAGGTCGCCCGACCTCAGGCCACCTCGCCTGAGGTTTGTGTGACCTTAGGCGAGGCTTCCCAGCGGCCAGATCTGGCCGCTCACGACTGAGCGCCACCCACCGCAAGAAGAAGACGAACGGCGAAGAAGAAAGTGAACGGCGGAGGAGACGATGGACAGTAACTCGGTGAACAGTAAACTCGCATCTCCAAAATGCCCAATGCTCAAAGCTGGTCCCCTTGGCATTCGGCTTTCAGCATTTAAAATGCTTGCATTTTGCAAATGGGCATTCAAAAGCCCTTGCCAAACACTCAAAATTTCCCCCAAGGGGTTTTGGGGGCCAAAGCCCCTTGGGAATGCCCAACCAAACACCCCATTAAGTCCATTTGCTTAATGGGTCTAGTATGAAAAAGCCTGAATTTTTGGAAATGCAGGGAAAAAAAAAAAGGAAGAAGATTTTTCAATTGAGCGGAGACGAGTTTAGTGAATTGGTGACTCTAATGACCGGACCCAAATGAGTTCTTCAGTAATTTTGTCAATTTGGCTTAGCCTTTTGGGCCCTTTCTTACACCGAAAGGAACGGAAAAGAACGGAAAAGAACGAGCATCATTATGTCCACCACCTTCCTTGGAAAAGTTATTTACACGTTTATTGTTAGATGAATGTTATTGTCGTATGTGTTTGGAGTTGGTTTTGTACCACAAGTCAAGAGTCATGATGAACAAGTCACTTCTTATGTTTGCAATGGAGATAAAAGAGAAAATATTCCAATTGGAAAATGCAAAGGAATAGGAATTGTCGAATAATGTTTGTTTTCGGACATCACATAGATTATCGAATCAACAGTGTCCCACCTAACGAAAAGAATCGATGGATAAAAGGAAAATAAAGGAAGTAAAACGGTCATGTCCTTTTCTGGGGAAGAAGCTGAAGATCCTCAGGTTTCATGGTTTCCACTTTAAACCTTTTTAATTACGTTAATTTATTCCTAAAATTTTTAATACTTTGTCAATGTAGTTCATTTGACCTATTTTAACTAGAAATCATTGACATAGACTTCAGTTGTCACGATTGACGAAGTGAACAATTTTTTTTTGTTTTTAATTTTTCATATTTTTAATTTTTAATTTTTTTATTTATCTCCTTTTCCTTCTTTTTCTTTTTCCTATTTTCCTTTGTTGGTCTTTGCCAGTCAGGCTAATGAAGAGAAATAGGAAAAGAAGAAAAAAGGAAAAATAAGAAAAGGAAAATATTTCAAAAAAAATTATAAAATTATAAAAATTGTTCATGTTAATGCCAGCTATGTTATACAAGAGGCCAACATCTATATCGGTGATTTCCAATCAAAATTGGCTGGAAGAACTACAATGGCAAATCATTAAAAGATTTATGATTAAATTGACAAAATTAAAAAGTTTTTAACTAAATAGTTTTAGAGCTTTTTAGACAATTGTTCCCATGTTTGTTGCTAACTCCATCGGTCCCATTCCATGGCGGATTATCATCAGTTAAATGCTATGAGAGAAAGAAATTAACCAAGTACTTAGACGACTATAAGTTTCAAAGGAGATAATGAGATATTGACTCAATCAACACCATAAGCATGTCCCGCACAAAAAGAAATCTAATAAGGCGTGACAATTTGTAAAGAGTCCGCGCCGAGCAAGGCGAAGAGTACGAAAATGAGGCATCGAGGTTCGGTGTCGGGTAAAAGTCCACTCCCCTCTCGTTCTCTAGAGTCATTACAAGACAACTTTATCGTGTGCAAATTACAAAGGCTTCCGTGCAACTTTGGGGTCCGCAAATCAACCAGATAGAATTCGTTCTTGTAGATAACCCATGAGCGGCCAATGGAGAAAAGAGACGATGTCGATGGGGCTACGTGTCGTGACCACTAAAAGAGAGTGCAAAACCATGATGCACACGTTCAGTTGCCGCATATGCGTCGTGATGATCGTCTTTCCGATTTCATTTTTCGGTTAAAGGGTTGGTCAGCTGCCGCCCATTTCTTCACATCCACAAGCCACCCTCGTTCATTGGCGATCCCATCTTTTTGAGTTAAAGGTCAGAAAATAAAGTAGCTTTTCTCGTGGATGATCATCCGAAACCCAAATTATCACGCCTGATGAGACTAACATGAGTTGCGTATATGTTTTCAACCCGACCCATATCGTAAAAATACTCTCATGTTTAGATAAATTTACGAAAAATCATACCTAAACTAAGATGAAAATGTGAAGCAAATGAGTATGAAATCGAGTAAAATAGATAAATAATGAAAAACTTGGAAAAATTTACACGATACATCTGTTTCTTTCGAATATATTTTTACGACACGAGAAGAAACGTGGATGTCACTCCTATTATAAAAATAAATAATGCGCCAAAGAATATGCTGGAGCATGCATCGCATGGGCGCCGACGGGGATTGAATGATACATTATATGTTGCTTGCGATCCACGAGAATCTGATTGAGCCAACATAAACTGTGTTGCATGCATACAAGCGAGTACGGCTGAATTCTAGGTGAGTTTAAAACCTTATAATAATATGAGAGAGGAGCCAGAGGAGGAAGGAAGGCAGCGAATGGAGCAAAAGTCAAAAGTAGGAAAAGGGCGAGTGGCGAGCGAGGAAAGTGGCGGAACAGGTAGCCGCCTCCGCGATTGATATTTCAAACATGCTTAAAGTAATACGGCTTTCCAATTACGGAAACAGGAGGACGACGACGACGACCTCCCGTTCCTTCGCGGAGGTTGCACTGCCCGATTTTTTACACTGCGTTTGCATTTTCAGATGATGGTGGCGGGCTAATTTCTGAATGCAGCCGTGGGGTCAACCTTCTACGTGAGTTAAGTGGGATGCCACGCTTTCGTGGAACGTGACTTCGTTCCCGCGTCGTCAAGCCTTTGCATTTTGAGACCCGACGAAGCGTCGTGATGTCCAAGAACGGGCAAAAGAGACGTCATCATCGCGCGAAACGCCAACGTAAAAGATCAAACCAACTCGTGTTGTGTCCGATAGAATCACACACTTTCTCGGGGGCGTGGGGAATGCGAGATGGGCGGGGACCTCGAGATGACATTTGGTACCAAAATCAGTGATTGAGGTTCGACGTCGCGGTGGTGCGACTCGCCACCAACCACTCGTTTTGTCCCTACAGCCAGCTGACGAACGTGCACGTGAAAGTCGTTTGGGATGCTAAAGTTACCACCGTAGGTCCATGTACCGCCCGCATGATACGAGAGGAACAGGGGCTCATTTGGCAGCAAAAGTTGCAGAAGTCACGCCGACCAACGTACACCTAAATTGTAACGTGTTTTTTATTTATTAAAAGGCCAGTTTGTAAAAGAGTTTTTCATATGAGGTCTAGACCCATGCTCCTAATCTAGCAATTGATGAATTGTACACCGTAAACTCTCAAATTTCAAATCGATGGCAAACTAGTGGTGACCGCCAGCCACTAGCTAGGGCAAGGCCCACACCCACTTGGGTGAGGCTGAGCCTCACTAGATCTAGTGAAGCCTCAGCTAGCAACGGCAAGGTCGGCCTTGCCATGGCTAGGTGAGGCTCGTCCTTGCTAGTGGCTAGTGGGGGCAAGCCTCCCCATTGGCCAGCGAGGTTGACCTTGGCAACCCTCGCCTCTGGCCGGTGGTGACTGGTCAAAGGAAGAAAGAGGGAAAGAAAAAAGAAAGAAAAGATTAATAAAAAATTCAAAACATAAAATATTATTAAAAAATTGTACACGTTAGTACTGATCAGCCAAAATTGGTTAAATATATTGAATTGACATAAATGTAAAAGGTTTAAAATTGAATTTGTTTTTAAAAAAAAAGTTCATGACTAAATTGGCATAATTACAATAGGTTCAAAACTTCTTTTTGGTAATTCTCCCATTGTTTATCTATCTAAAAATGGAGTTGGTTATTTTACTGGAAAATCTTATGATGGAATGTGTATGTTTTAGATATTAGAACACGAGAGTTATGTGTGTCGAAACTAGATCATAGAAAGTGCGAAGATTTATTTGAAGAGAGTACATGGCCAAAGGACTTTGGTCTTCGCTTTTGATAAGTCGTATTTAGGAAGATGGGGAGTCGACAATCACAAATCTCTAGAAATACTCGTTCACCAACATAATGCTTGGTAGGAGTGACGACAAAGGAACAAATAATTCAAATAATTATGAGAGAAAAAGAGGAGAACCGGTTTGAAAAATTGAGTTATAATGTCAATTGAAATGCATTTAGAAAAAATAAAAATTAAGACATAAGTGAGAAAGAAGGATTTTTATTTTTTTTGTCTTTCTTTTATAGTAATGAGTGTTCAACGCTCTTTGAACACCCGACTAATTTACACTAAGTAATTAATGCAGGCACGTAACCCTGTGCTATTAGAAGTGGCCCCGAGATTGTGCAAGTGGAGTAATTCAAACCCAAGCCTCGGGTTGCCTCAAGTGAGCAAGATGAACTCCGTTGTGACTCAAGCAAACCCCCTTGAAATTGTGAAACAAGTTTGTATATTTGTACCCAAATCCCTCCATTCAAATTTACCAATCCCTCCTAATTTATCTTTACTTCCTCCTGATCTATTTTTCTTATTCTCTTTCCCTTCATCCAACACAATATTGCGCTTTTCAAAATCATTTCTCTTCCCTCCTAATTCCTCCAACCAAACTATATGTGTTAGGAACTTGATAGGAGTGGATCCATTTTAGGAACCTTGCATGGGATTTAGAAGAGAATGAACCTTACATCATCGGTCCCAACTGGACCCCCAACGGTAGAGCCCAAGAAAATGCAAGACAAAAACCCATCCATTAATAAGTGCTTTGGATCCAAACAAGTAGGGCCCTTATGGGATTGTCTCATTCTCAATGACAATAATGGTACATAGTCCATTTGCTGAATGGGGCTAGAATGAAAAAGTCTGAACTTTTGGAAATGCCAAAAAAAGAAAAAGAGGATTTTTCCAATTGAGCGGAAACGAGCCTAGCGAATTGGTAACTCTAATGACTGGACCCAAATGAGTTCTTAAGTAATTTTGTCCATTCGGCTCAGCCTCTTAGGCCCTTTCTTACACCAAAGGCAACGGAAAAGAATAATCACTGTTATGTCCACATTTCTTTAGAAAGTTATTTACACAATTATCGTTGGATGAATGTTATCGTCATGTATATCTAGAGTTAGTTTTGTATTGCATCTCAATATTCAAATTGTGTGAGCAAATCACTTTTTACATTGGCAATGGAGGTAAAGAGAAAATATTCCAATTGGAAGATGGAAAGGAATAAGAATTCTGGAAAGTAATTTTTTTTTTTCAAACATCGCATGGATTATCGAATCAATAGTGACCCACCTAATGAAAAGAATCGATGAATAAAAGGAAAATAAAGGAAGAAAAACGGTCATGTCCTTTTTTGAGGAAGAAGCTAAAGATCTTTAGGTTTTAGAGTTTCCACTCTCCAAGGCTATATTCCCGCAAAAATCAAGATATGTGTCCATTACTACTGTCAAGTATCCTTTTCCAACTTTCACTTGTATATGTATCCATTAGGATAATTATCTAAAAAATTCTAAATTTATTATACGGTAGTTAATTCAGTTTTAAATATTTTAATTGTATCAATTTATTTCTAAACCTTTTAACACTTTGCCAACATGGTTCATTTGACCAATTTTGACAAAAAATTATTGAGGTAAACTCCGGTTGTCCAACATGGCATGAGCGGCGATGTGAATAATTTTTTGTATTTTTAAAATTTTTCAGAATTTTTTGTCTTTTTCTTTATCTCCTTTTCCTTCTTTTCTTTTCTTTCCCTTTTCTTTTTTCCTATTTTCCCTTGTTGGCCTCTGAATTAGGCTGGTGAAGAGAAAGTAGAAAAAAAGAAAAGGAAAATATTTCTAAAAAGTTTAAAAAATTACAATAATTGTTCATATCAGTTGTGTAATGTAGAAAAGTTAACATTCATGTTAGCAATTTCCTACCAAAATTGGTTGGAATGACTAAATTGACAAATCGTTAAAAGGTTTAAAATTAAATTGATGAAATTGAAAATTTTATAATTAAATTAGTCGTTGTACAATAGTTTTGAGGTTTTTTTGGACAATTTTTACCATGTCTGTTTTTAGCTCCATTGGTCCCATTCCATGGTGGTTTATCATTAGTTAAATGCTATTAGAGAAATAAATTAATCAAGTACTTAGACGACTATCAGTTTCAAAGGAGATATTGATTCAATCAACACCATAATCATTCCCGAACACAAAAAAAAAAAAAAAAAAAAAAAAAAAAAAATCTAATAAGGGGTGATAATTTGTAAAGAGTCCGCGCCGAGCAAGACGAAGAAGATCAAAACGAGGCATCGACGTTCGGTGTTGGGGAGAAGTCCACTCCCCTCTCGTTCTCTCGAGTCATTACAAGACACTTTATCGTGCGCAAATTACAAGGATTTCCATGCAACTTCGGTGTACGCAAGTCAACCAGATAGAATTCATCCTTGTAGATTACTGATCGGCGGCCAATGGAGAAAACAGACGATGTCGATGGGGCTTCGTGTCGTGACCACTAAAAGAGAGTGCAAAACCATGATGCACACGTTAAGTTGCCGCATATGCATCGTGATAATCGTCTTTCCGATTTCATTTTTCTGTTAAAGGGTTGGTCAGCTGCCGCCCATTTTCTACAAGCCACCCTCGTTCATTGGCGATCCCATCTTTTTGAGTTAAAGTTCAGAAAATAAAGTAGTTTTTCTCGTGGGTCATCATCCGAAACCCTGATTATCACGCCTATGAGACCGACCTCAATTGCGTAATTGTTTTCACTCGATCCCATTGGGGATTAGTTTGTGGAGGAGGACTTTTTCCTGTAAGTTGTTCATTGGCCAAATGTGGGAATACAGTAGCATCTCAAGGTTGTTGTTTGCAGAGAACAAGAAAAGAGAAGGGTTGCCGAGAAAGGAGTTTAACCCAATAGAAGCTGGAGATTCTAATCACCAGAATTTTCTATTCCTTCATTGAATTTCTAAGTAGCAACATAAGAGAGAGAGAGAAAGAGACGTATACAGTTGGTGCTTCTGACTGTCAAAATTTCAACCAAGTTATTGTTCTAGGATAGGGTTTCGATTACTTTATTGTAATCCCAAAGAGACTCGAGTGTTATGTCCCGTTTAGAGATACAAGAAGGTCGACAAATTAATCCGCTCTCAACCTCTCTCTCTCTCTCTCTCTCTCCTTCCTCTTACCCATTATAAAACTTGTGGTGGTAAGTTAAGCATCAATTAACAAGTCTGACTGTTTACACACTTTGTCCGTGCATTCGTGAGTAAATATATTAATTTCCCGCTTGATTAGCAGTCAAATCACTAGCTTACGGAATAAGGTTGAGGCGCATTATCCTCCCAATACGCGATCAGCGAAAATGTTTGGATGACATTTAATCTGTAAAAATCGCCAAAGACGAAAGCTCCTCAGTGCGGGTATCACCTCTTTTGATGTTGTCTCATTAATCCTAAAGTTGATGGTGGGGGCTCCATCTACGTCGTCTTAAATTTTAAGTATATTATCCCGGATTTACCAGCTTGGTCCAAAGATCACAGTGTAGGAAGCCTGAAAAGCCAATGAAAGTGAAACGGTCAAGCAAAGACTGAGCCTTTCCTGATCTGATGGATGTGATAAGTGTATGTTAATTAAACCTGTCCACCAAGTTTGCAGCTTTTAGGTTCTTGGACATGTAAAGAAAGAAGTGGACAAGAAGTGCCGCTACTGTGGTGTCTCAATGTAACCAGATAACAACATCGATGGTTCTCACAGATTAACAATCTGACCCAACTTTGATTTAAGCAAAGCTTAATCATGTAATAGGTTAGTGCCCCAGCTGTTGATTCTGAAAACTTCAGCTGTTAGGGAATGCAATGGGACTTATACTTTGTCTTGACTTGAAATGATCTGAAGGTTGTAATTTATAGGGAAGTTGCATAAACTAATTCGAGAGAAGCTATATCTACAGATAGATTAAACACTTCTGCCACTCTATCATTGCCGATTTTCAGAAACAAGCAAGACTTTGGGAGACCAGACCATATCAAAATATCCCCAAATAGCATCAAACTAAAGAAAACCGAATTGCTCCAATCACTGTCGATGTCATGTCCGGCCTACCCGGAGATATTTGCATAGCTTTCTATAAATTGATACATTAGTAAAAAACTGCAAATGCGGCCAAGAGCCTCCAGGCATGCACACTTGCCTTGTTATATTGATATAAAGCAGCATTTTTCTTGGATATTTAGTGTAATACCTTAGTAAGGGTGTCAATTGGCAATCATGGTGTCGAGCTTTAGACCACGAATCCCCTTCTAAAGACAAAAGTTGGTCCTTTATGACCATTAGTTTGTCCGGCTTGACATGAAACTTGTTATGTGATGGGAAGATTGGTCAATAAGGAGAGAACAATTATTGCACACTGAAAGAGATATAGATCCCAATGACCTTGCGTGCAATATATCGGTGGTCATCTCCACTAGCTAGTACTGACCAATTTGCAAACCTGAAGTTCTTTAATAAGCAAAAGAGGGTACAGAGGAAAAGCTCTAAAGCGAGGGAACGGAGAGCCACTGATTGCACGAAAAGATCCATGTGTTGGAGTAGCAGAGAAACTGAATCTTTGACCAGGAACTTTTGCATGAAGGTGATGTGCGTGAAGAAATTCAATAATAGAACAACACTTTCTGGTCAAGAAAAGGGGTTAGACAAAGCACAACACAAATTGTTTTGTGCTCTTGCTTTGCTTAAAGGAATGACACCGAAGGGCACAAAAGATTTGTCTTCTCTCTCTCTCTCTCTCGGAGGATGAAAGGCCAGTGTAGGAGATGAAGTAAACGTGAGGATTGAAACTGCCTTTTTCTACCTAGTTAGTTAGGAGATGGTGATCTTTTAGATAGGACGCAAGCTTTTGTGCGGTTTTGAGCGAAAAGAAAATGGTGGTTTTCCTTTAAGGGCTTAGAGAGAAGTGGCGAGAGACTAAAGTTGATGGAATGGATACGACAATCCGGTTAGCAATTTTATAATTATCTTAGGGAAAAGGAAAAAGGGAAGAAAAGGATTGTTTAATGGAATGCCATTCGTATGCTGTGATTGCCATCGTTTCTCTTTTCTTTGATTGCGGTTTTTTTCTTCTTCTTTTTAATTATTATTGTTATCACATATAAATGAAGTGGACGTTTTCATGCATGAACCCATGCAGACCGAAAGGGAGGGCATAAAGCATGATGCTGATGTTTCTAATTATTGACCATTTTCTAATTGACCAAACCCCTTGGAAATGGAAGGGTGTTGATTCGAGGGCCCGAATTCTAGGCTGGTTGAGTAGTAAAACTAGAAGACATGGACTTCGGTGTTGTATTGCCTAAACAATCACGACTAGGAAATCCAAATGAGTAAGATGCAGTTGATGCATTGTAGTGTCAATGAATCAATTTACATAATGTCATGAAATTCTTCTTTTTTTATAATCACAGGAAACCCCAGCTAAAATATTGGAAGATTTTATAAGAATCACCAATATTGGTTCGGACCAAAATGGATCCAAGTGTATACTTTTTTCATACATTTCATGTAGGGATCATCTTTGCTCTTAATCACCAAAGGACACCTGCAAAAGTATGAATCGATACAAACCACTCAATGACCCTTTCTTGTAATTCACCTGCTGCGTTTCTGCTGCAACGTCTCATTCTGTTTCCACTAATTTGGGGAAAGAATATTCTATCACAGAATGCAACTCTTCTCCTCATCGAATGGCTTATTCAGAAGAAGATATTTCGGATTATTATTTTCTTGCCCTAATTTAGACAATAGAGCGATATCACTTGGTGGGGGCTGAATATTCCATGATGAGAAACCTATTGCCTAGGCACGATGAAAAACACACCTCGAATAGATCTCTCTACATTCATTCTCTAGGGTTTCCTCCCTTTTGAGTTTTTGGGGACCCCAAAATGTATAAGACATCATCCGTCATCGCAAAGGGCAAGGCATCTGCTCAGTGGAAAATGGGTTGGACAACAGAGAAGTTGGTGCTGGATGATATGATGCGCGATATTAATTAGTTATTCACCACTCGAGATTATTGATATCTTTCATTTTTTGTCTCCATGCTCCATATTTTGCACCCAAATTGCTCTCAGAAAGAAATGTCTCTTTCACAAACCCTAGCATGGAAACTGCAACTGTCCATAATGAAGCAGTAAAGCCTTTTTTCGATAAATATTCAGGAAAAGCAAAAGGGTCGATGGTCGGGTTTTGCTACAATTATCTCCACCCTAAAAATCCTGGGCGGAAAAGTTCTGTAACTAAAAAGCAAGTATAACTTCATTAGCTGAAAAATCCCCACAAGTAATAATTAGAAACATAGTAGGTAACTAAGGGTGCGTTTGTTTGTGTTTGTTTAAAAATTGTTCCAGGAATGAAATAAAAAAAAAAGTGTTTACGTTTGGGAAACAATTTTTGAACAAAACAACGCGTTTGGTAAACTTGTTCGGGAATAAAAAATAAACAGAAACATGTTTGGTAAATTTGGATAATTTTTTTTTATTTCTTTTATTTTTTCATTTTTTTCCTTTTTTTCTTTTTTTCTTTTTCATTTTTTTCTTCTTTTGGCTGGTCGCCGGCCAAGGCCTTGGCCGGCGACCGCGGCGAGGCCGACCTTGCCCGCCGGCCGGCGAGCCTCGGCCTCGCCATGGCCGGGCGAGCTCGAGCTCGCCCGGATCAGCCGAGGCCGACCTCGCCCGGCGGCCAGGCAAGCCTCGGCCTCGCCGAGCCACCGCCAGTCGGCGTCGCTGGCCGTGGCTTGGCGAGGCCGAGGCTCGCCGGCCGCTAGGCGAGGTCGGCCTCGCCGGATCGGGCGAGATCGAGGTCGCCCAGGCGCGTGAGGCCGACCCTCGCCCGGCTACGGCGAGCCTCGGCCTCGCCGTGGCCGGGCGAGTCCGCTGCCCTCGTCGGCCGATCGCCGGCCATGGCCGAGGCCGGCGACCGGCCAAAAGAAAAAGAACAAGAAAATAAGAGAAAAAATAAAAAAATAAATAAGTGTTTGAAACAAGAAACACAAAATTTGTGTTTTTTGTTTTGTTTTCTTTTTTGTTCCAGGGAACAAAAGAACAAAAAAAAAAGAAAAAGTGTTTAAAAAAAAAAAAAGAAATACAATCAAACACACCCTAAGATTTTTTTGTTTTTTTTTTTTTTTAATCAAGAAATGAGGATGCTTTTTTAAATAGGGAAAATCGGGTGTTCTTCAATACCATGCATAAGAGTTTGTTTATTCTATTGGATTGGTCGGAAATAACTGTGTTTAGACCTTGGATGATAAATCAAGTCAAGCAGTAGAAATTTACGAGGAAACAGTCGAAAGTAAAACGATTGAAAGATGACAAATGAGAAGAAAAAAAAGGGAGAGAGTGGAAACAAACAAAGAACAGACATGAAGGAAGCAGAACCGCTTTTTACATGAGAGTTGCCTTGCGGGGTTCCAACATAGCCATACCATGCGTGTGGGTCATTTCTACATGCTCTTTTCTCCTCATTTTTTACTTTCAGTCCCATCACCTTTTTTTTTTCTTTTCCCCCACTTTTGAATTTTTTAACCACAGGAAAAAAAATCACAAAACTAATTTGCTATCTTATTCGCAAATGCTACAATAATTCAGGAGCTTTTGCCGACTAAACTTGGAAAAAAAAAAACTGCCAATTATTGACTCTTACCTAATCTATTTCCTTAAATAATGATCGACGTGAAATGTTTCATAAGATCACTATTAACTGCCATTAAAGCTTGAATTGTTAAATGAATACTTGGTTTACACGTAAAAAATTTGGCAAAATATAATAGGGAAGGCAAATTAAAGTCCAAAGAAACTTAAATCCTGAGCATCTTGTTACGACGGCATAAAAGATCTAATGCGACTTTCACCCACTATTCTAAAAGTCCAAACTATAGAAAAATATGTGATTTTAATATTTGATTAATTTAACTCAACCCATTAAAGTGTCGCTAACTTAACATGAGGAGCTCTCCTGTTTATATTACTGGGGTTTAATTTTTCTTGGTCCGGCCAAAACTTAGATTACTCCCTACTTAGCTAATAATTTGAGGTTGCTCATTCTTTTTCCTTTTTCTTCCCCTTGGCTAGTAAAGTTGTTTACGATAGAATTTATTTAGCTAAAACATTCGATACGAAATTGTTCCCAACTTTTTGTCTCCTCGCACGGCCATTTGGAATTCGACATGGAAAGCGTTAGGTAAAAGGAAAGTTAGCTGAAGCAAGATGGCAAACTTCCATCCACGTTCGGCACGTTGTGGTGTCGTGGGGGTTAGCTTTTCCCTCATCAATCAAGTGAAATTCAGCTAAAATAGTCACATGTAACACATCCGAGGAAACGCACGCCGAACCGTAAAATCATCGATCACCCTTATAATTAGCAAATCCTCACATCGCACGGTCATGTCTCCATTCAAGATTGTCATGACATCATCGAGTCTGCCTCGCATGGCTGGCGGTTGATTCCATGTCCGATAGATCGACAGCTTCGTGGAAGATGTCGCGAAGACAAGAGTGGTACACGCCAGAAGTCATGGTCTGATCAAAGTGTCTTTTCTGAATTTTCTCTCTCTTTCCTTCTTTTACTTCATCGTCTTTCAATTTTTTGATTTTTTTGTAATTTTTATTTTTGGGATTGAAGAGATTGGAAGATCTGGGGAACCCCCTCGATCTGTTGTGCGAATTTTGCATTATGAGGTGACTGCTCGTGTGAGGTAATTTGGAGTTGCGTCTGATTAGCATTAGGGACTTACCCCCGCCTTGTTTGATTCGTTTTTGGTGACTCCACTTTTGGAAAAGGCCTTTCTCTACCCATTTAAAAAGAAAAAAGAAAACCACACTAAAACTTTCGGAGGAAAATAATTAAACAATATCAATCAAACTTAACCAAAAAATGAATAAGATATTGAAACGGATGCGATATTTTAATTTTTGAAAAAGCAAGTGTGATTTTACATGTCCATAGTATTTTTTTAATATAATTTGAAAGATCTGGGGTATCTTATATCAAATAAAATTTAAATCATACGCGTTTCGTACTTTTTAAAGAAAACGCTATAAGAATTTGAAGGAGGAAAATGATCCAAACAACCTCTATTGGAATTGTTTGAATGAGGGGATACCCATTTTGAGAAGGTTATTGAGGTTGACATTTACCGATTACAATTAAGGAGTCTCCTGGAAATCTTTGACCCTAACAATCACACAAGCAAGTCAACAACAACGCACCTGATTAACACTAACTCAGATTACACCTGAATAATGCTTACTAATTAATGCAATATCATCACTGTTGCGACGCGGCAAGCCACCTTATCGCAAGCGTCTACTCTTTCCGTCGCAAGTAAAATAAATTCTGACTTCGATTTCGGGCGATGCTAGTGCGTTCCTTTCAAACCCTAATCATCTTGAAGAATAGGCAATGTCCCTTCTGTGGAAAGATTGAAATGCATTATGATGGCATGTGAGATTAAACTTGCTAATTATAAACTAATTATAAATGAGCGCATTGAGTACTTGAATGGCTCTTTCTCTCGAAGTGGAATATTCTAGCTGTCCGAAGGCTAACAACGTGACACATGCACGATGCGTTCTAGCCCAGGAAGGTGCACGCTTATTTTTACAACTTTTTTTTTCCTTCTCCACACGGCAATGGAAACTCATTAGGAATATTCCTTACATTAACTTTAAAACCTTTCTGCACGGAATGTCAGCTCTCTAGAGGGAGCTTCTAGGAAACTAATCGACACATGCGTGCAATAAACTTATAATCCTAAAAAAATCGCTGCTTGACTAAGAAAAATATAGCAGGACTTTTATAATTAGGCATATGTATTTAGTTAGAGTACTCTTACATCTTGAACATAAGAACTTTATCATTCTACCGACTCGATGAACGATAAGCTAAATCTAAGTCGGATTCATTGGTAAATGAGAGTTTTCTTATCACGTAATAGGTGTCATAAATTGTAAAGTATGCGTAGAGCGAGCGCCAATCCAAAAACTCGAACATGTAGGTGGAGGGAGACTAGATGGAAACGAGGCGCACTAAGATTCCTTAAATAAGTGATTCATGATATTTTGATACTAACTAGTTACAATGCTCGGTAAACTCCGATACTCTTTCACCAAAAACTAACTAGAATAAATTGTTAGTGACAACGTCACGGGGGACCAAAACCAGGAGACGTCGAGCTCGCAATTGCAAATGTCGATCGATCGATCGAGAGAGAGAGAGAGAGAGAGAGAGGTGGACTACGCGTGGAGGAATCGAGATGTTGAAGATCGAGTCACCGAGCAAATGGAGAGTGGCGTAAGCTGAATCCCACTCACCTTATAAGCTCCTTTTTTAGCCAAGCAATTATACCATCTCTCTCCCCCCTCTCTCCCCCTCTCTTCTAAAATGGATAACAAGAATTTCTTTTCACTTTTTCTTTTTCCCCTCTCGCTTTTTTTTTTTTTTATGAAAAAAAGGAAAGAAAAATTTGTAAATATTCCATCAGATTCCACAAATACAAGTCTCAGCACCCTCGCCTATATAATGACATCTTGTCCTTCCTTATTCCTTAGGAAAAAACTCAGATCGCCTTCTCTCGCATCACTACATCTCTCTCTCCCTCTCGACCCCCTTCCACTTCACTACTCTCTCTCTCTCTCTCTCTTCATATTCTCGTATCTATACTTTCCCAAGAAAAGGGGAAAGGAAGAAAAGAGAGGCTCCACAATGGACAAGCTCAAGGGCTGCAACAAGTTCCTGGAGACCTCCAAACCTTACTTCGCCATGATCTCCTTGCAATTCGGATACGCCGGCATGAACATCATTACCAAAGTCTCCCTCAACCATGGCATGAGCCACTACGTGCTCGTCGTCTACCGCCATGCCTTCGCCACCGCCGTCATCGCCCCTTTTGCCCTCATCTTCGAGAGGTTGACACATTGATCCCGACTGACTGTCGCGCGTAGTCGACATGCGCGCCATGATTCGTCCTTCTTCTCTCTTTCTTTAAATGCCTAAAATTTTCGACATTACTTGTCGCAGAAAGAAGCAACCCAAGATCACATTCCCTGTTTTCATGCAAATATTTGTCCTGGCACTACTTGGGTAAGGCCCCTTTCTTGTCATAATAATCCCAGACACTGTACACATAATGAAGTAAAATAAAATGATGCATTAAAACGAAGTTATAAACTTATCATGGTTTACGTTTAATTTTAACAGACCGGTGATTGATCAAAACTTCTACTACGCTGGGCTGAAGCTCACTTCTCCAACTTTCTCGTGCGCAATGAGCAACATGCTTCCCGCCATGACATTTGTGATGGCTGTCATTTTCAGGTAATTGATAGTTACAAGCAATGGTGTTTTCATTAACTTTAGAAGGAAAAAGAAAAACGTACGTACATAGCTTTCTGAAGTAACAAAAAGCTTTTCTTTTCTTCTTTAATTTGACATTAATTAGGATGGAAAAAATCGATATAAAAAAAGTGAAGTGCCAAGCGAAGGTCATAGGGACGGTGGTGACCGTGGCCGGGGCCATGCTGATGACGCTGTACAAGGGTCCTATCATGGAAATGGTGTGGCCGCATGCCCACCCCCGGCAATCTTCTACGTCTGGCACCGGCAGCAGCGGCACCTCCGACAAGGAATGGTTCCTCGGCTGCATCCTCCTCATCATCGCCACTCTAGCATGGGCTTCTCTTTTCGTCCTCCAAGTAAGTCGACGAACTCCTTCCCAAAAATAAATAAATAAATAAATAATTGATTGAACATGTAGCAAACTTAGCAAGTCACCTTTCTGGACCATGTCAATCACACGTCAAGAAATGCTAAGACTCACCCTGAAGGAAGGACACAACTTCTATGGGTACAATAGTCTTTTTTGGTTTGGTTAAGGATAACATCAGGTTGGTACTATAAACATGAGCCAAGCAAATGTATAATCTCCGACATCTAGATAAGGAAAGTGGGGAATAATTCGTCATCTCAACGTGAAACTTACCTGATCTTTTCGAATGTCATCCGCTGAATCTATCAAAGTAATCTGGACAATTATCTCCCCATAGAATTCACGTGAAAGTCGTTGCCCTAACTAATAATTTTTATATGATCATTGGCTATCCACTAGATAGTTTTGTTATATGCTTCGCACAGCAGGAATAACAATTTTCTTTAACCATTAATTATCCACAGACCAAAGCCTTGGAGACATACAGGAACCACCAGCTCTCGCTCACGTCGCTGGTGTGCTTCGTGGGAACTCTACAAGCGATCGCAGTGACGTTTGTCATGGAGCACCGAAGTGGTGTCTGGAAGGTCGGCTGGGACATGAACCTCCTTGCCGCCGCCTATGCTGTAATAACCCTCTCTCTCTCTCTCTAAATCAAGTGCATATGAGTGGGTCCCGTAAGGAAAACGAATTGACTAACTTTAATTTTGATTCTTGTCCATTCAGGGAATTGTGACCTCAAGCATTTCATACTATGTGCAAGGCCTGGTGATCAAGAAAAGAGGGCCGGTCTTCGCAACTGCTTTTAGTCCCTTGATGATGATCATAGTCGCCATCTTGGGCTCTTTCATCCTTGCAGAGAAGATTTACCTTGGAGGGTAATTAGCTCTTAAATCTTAATCACTTCAAAACCTTGTTATTTGTGAGAACAGACAATTAGCTGATTTTAATATTTCTCTTTTAAGTTTTTCCATCCATGATGCTCTTAATTCAATATTAAAGAAGGAACGACTTGCGCACGAACTCTCTTTTACAATTTGTCTGAAAAGGAAATAACTTTGTCGGTTACAAGAACAATAATTGATAATTGACGTCACATTAAAATATCATAAATACAACCCACTAAACTTTCTTTTATATTTTGTATTGCTGCAGGGTGCTTGGTGCAGTACTGATAGTGATCGGGCTCTACTCGGTCCTGTGGGGCAAACACAAGGAGAAGCAAGAGGAGGATAGGTTGAAGCGACTGGAGACTATACCGGAAGCTGTGAAGGGTGTCCAAGAGAACGGGAATAATGTCACCAACGGAGTCTCGAAAGACGACATTGAAGACGACATCGAAATGAATGGTGTCGGGCCGCAGAAGGTTGTCATCCCCATGCCCATGAAAGCTCCCCAAATGATGCCCAAGGAATAGTGGCCTTCTTTGTCCAAAAAAAAAAAAAAAAATAGTGCCTTCTTGGGAGGGAGATGGGCTTTTTTGTCCTTTCGACCCCCCATTTTCTCCCCTTCTTTTGCCCCCCTTTTTTATTCTCCTTACTTTTTCTTTTTTCCCCCCTTGTTCCTTTTTAATTTTCTGATGGTGAATGTGATCATGTTCCAAGAGTACTTGTGCTAATGAAGATTTGAGAGAATCCCAAAATCTCTTTTCCCCCCATTTGGCCTCGGCGTGTCTGCGTCCTCGTCACTCAAAACCGTGACTGGTTTCTTTGGTATTTCCCATCTCGGATGTGTCAGGTTTCCTGACGTCTGATTCAGATTCCCAACAAGGGAGTAACATGTGCTAGTGGTTGACTTTCCGTCAGCAAATATGTTCGTGCAACATAGTCCTTTGTTGTCAGAATAGAATCTAAAAATTGCATCTGATGCCTCCACATTCTCTCCAACAATATTTACCCCACCCCTTAAATAGCAGCAGAGGACAGGGATCTCTCTCTCTCTCTCTCTCTCTCTCTCAGCAGCTAAAGAGACAGCGATTGAGGAGATAGAGAAGTGATGTGAGGAGATACCATTTGGATTCCACTAGCAAGTCTCGGTTGAGAGCATTTTGCACTTTACATCTCTCCTCTGCGTGGTGTTTGAGGGTACTCTAATGCAGTGGAAACGAAGTGGATGCTGATGAGTGAATCACTCTCGCTTGTCCTGTTGTCAGGCGATGCAGATTTCACACTGCTGATTGGTTTTTCTTAGTGACATATCCAAGCTGAGAAAGGTGATGCCTTGGGAAGAGAGATCTGATAAAAAACAATCTAAGCACAAACAATGACTCAAGACTCAGGTTCGGACGTGCTTGATCTCTATTCGCTTTATTAGATTCAAAGTCTTTCGAGAGTTTAAAGTTCAAGTTATAATGAGAAGCATAATAATGGTAAAATAAATCTCGAATTAGTTGCTATTTGGACTTTGTGCCTTCATGCCAAGGGATGTATCGCATAAATAGGACAGATATTTGTTTAAGGAGAATGTACCCGCTATAATCAACCCTGGAAGCTAGAACTAGGGTTATATAGTAATCACCAGTCATAAGCACCTAAAGTTGTTGCATGATAATCGACCACGTGTAATTTGTTATAATCAAATCTCTTTCTATCTGAGAAAAGAAAAATGAGTATATAGCTGAGTTTCATTTGTTTTGCGAAAAATTTCTATCATAACATATTTCAATCATTTTCAATATTTGCATTGCTTAAAAAAATGAATTAACAAAAAATTTATGCTAAACTCAAGAAAGTGATTTTTGTTCTTTTGAAAATTAGAAATCATTTTCCGAAATACGATTAACTATCGAAGGACTAGAGACCTACGTGCTTGACGACGGGAAACAAGACGCTTGTGCTTGGGTCCTCAGCAATCTTGCTTGAGTCTCTCGAGGTTGAGCTTGAATCCATCAAGACCGAGCCAAGTCCTCGGTACCTATACTTAGATTCCCAATGGCTGGGCTGAAGATACCAACTCTTCCGATCAAGACTGTGGTGGTTGAGCTCAAGTCCCTCAAGGTCGAGACCTTCTTCCCTACCAAGCCAAGTTCCTTAACACTCAAGTCTAAGACCATGGCAACGGAGCCTAAGTCCCTTGGGACCCGACCCAAGACCTGCGCACCCGTGCAGAGGTCTTTGGCCATTATGCCAAGCCCCATGGAACTTGACAACTGAGCCTAGGTCCCCACAATTGAGTTTAGGACCCCGGCACTAGAGCTTGAGTACCCTAAGGTTGAGCCTATGACCTTAGCCCTTGAGCCTGAGTTCCATAAGAAGGAAAAAAAAAACAATCTTTAAAAGTATTAGTGTTACGAAAAAATTCAATTTGATAAAAATTTATTGGAAAATTTGATGATAAAGTATCACAAAAATAATACATGTCTCTTTGCAAAAATAAAAGTAATTTTCCTTTTCAACAACAACAAATAATTTTCAGCTCATTTTTAAATTTGAGTCAAATACAGAAAAATATATAAAAAGAAAATTAGAAATATCAAATTTTGTGTAAAATATACAGAGCACTAATAATCGCTTCTTCTTTTTTACTTCAAGTGCGAGGAAACCTTGGCTAACTACCTGGAATAATTTGAGCAATAGCCATTGGAAAGGGATTTAAGATATTTATTTATCCTGTAATTATAGGGAATCTCGAATTTTCTCAAAAAGGGTTGTTCAATAACGAATGAAGGTCCATGAAGACCTTTAAGTCAAGTTGCAAGTTTCCGACGATTATTTGCGATGAACGGGCAAGCATAATTCTGTCTAAAAGATCCAGGAGCGCAACATGAGGAGATACAAACAAATGTCTTCTTCTTCTTCTTCTTCTTCTTTATGAATTCAAAAAAACATTATATATTCGCCAATCTAAAGTTTCCTAGAACTTATACATAAGGAATAAGATCCCTATACAATCGAAAAGAACAATGAAATCATAAGTGTCAAATTTTTTATGAGACACTCACTTGGATGCTTACCACTTTGGTAAAAAGTCGCTTCAATGCCATCAGAAAAGTGAAGATGGCAAAATTAGTACCAAACGAAGTCTGGTATCACAATTGTTTGGCCCAAATTAACGAATCAAGCATGAATTTGTCGTGTTCTCCAAGCCCTAATCTCACAATTGAGGAATAGGTGCTGAAATTTGCAATGGAGAGCCAGAGCAAGACAAGCGCCTCGCAATCATGTCAATTTGGTCAAGATGAAGGTGAATATTATTGCTATTGTGAATTTAGAAGTTCAACAAGAACAACATGGACAAGATTGAATTTCGAGAGGAGGTTTTATGGATATTCGATGATCGAAGATGTTGCAATGATCCTTAGTGTTCAGATCACGGTGATTGAAGTTGGCGCATGAAAGAGGGGCCAAGGTAAAGTTACATAAGCAATTGAGTTCCGCCAATCATATAAGCAAGTTATATCGTATATGCGGATGATATGGACTTTGACACATGTCCCGTATTTTCTTTGTAGATTTTCCTTTTATTCCTTCTTATTTTGTAAGAGATCCTATCCGCTGGTCATATCACACATCGAGGCGAATATCTTTATTCAAATCATATCTAACCTATATTGAAATGCATCCCCTCCGACGATATTGCCAAATGCCAAATAAGACAAATAAATGAATTCTCAGCTCCAAGTACAATCTGTCGAACTAAGGCCAATATCATTTATTCGCGATTGCCAAACTTTAGGGAAAGGAATGTGAATGCTCCAAATTATCATATATTCTCATTCCTGAATGGCCTAACATTCGTATCAGCCGGCCAAGAATTTCACACCCCAATTTGTCAACTGTTATTTCTATATGCAAATGTTTGTATGACGTCGTATAATCGGAGAGTGGCCAAGTTGGGTTTGTCTCGTTCATACAAGGCTTATCTACACCTTTGTCGTTGTTGATTCCGGAGAGATGTCTGTCAAATGGATTTTTCAGACTTCAGAGATCCAAGAAAATGCAACATAATAAAATCAATTTTTTTATGAAATTTCGGAACGTTTTAATAAACTTTTGAAAAAGTGAAAAACCTCGAATCTAAATCTTTAAAAAATACTGGGGAAAATGGGAAAATGAGTGCAGTTAAGAATAAATGACAAGGAGGGGAGAGATTCTTGGAGGGAACCTTAACAAGGCTCAGACAGGATGAATCAGAATGATTACGTGATCATTGTTGAAATATAAAATCCCAATCAGAAAAATGGACCCTCCATTGTCTGCATCTTCAAGGTTGCCCTTGACAATGTGGAACTTCATTAATTGGGGCAAAGTTTATATTGTTATTTTTGCATAAACAGTGTATATGTAAATATCTATTTGCAAATATCAATAAGGAAATCCACACTATCCTGTAAAGCATGCGTGGCATGTTTGATAAGTAGGAGTAATTAAAATTCCTTTCCTTTGTTCTATTGGAAAAATTGAAAAGAAGAATAACGAAAATGGTTAATAACTTGAAAAACTTTAAAGTGGTATACCCATAATAAATTTATTCATAATTAATTTTTTTAACACGAAAAATCCTAAAACAGTATACCTGTGATAAAAATCTCAAACTAGTATACTCATGACAAATTTACCCTAAATTAATTTTTTAACCACAAAAAATCCCAAAGCGATATACCAATGATAAATTTACCCTTTTCTCATGCAAACCTTTCAAAACCTTTGGTGCAAGAGTTGGAATCTTTTGTTCGATGCCCCCTTTCAGATACTCAAATTTTTTACCTGCTCAGCCCGGTGTCCGATTCTGAAATCAAAAATACACTTTTCTCACTTGCTAAAGGCAAAGCCCCAGGTCCGGATGGCTTCACAACTAAATTCTTCAAGAACAATTGGGATATCGTAGGACCTTTGGTTCTAGAAGCAATCAGAGATTTCTTCTCCTCCGGTTGTCTCCTCAGGGAGGTAAATACCACTATCCTGGCTTTGGTTCCTAAAGTCCTTAATGCCCACGTTGCTACTGACTTTAGGCCCATTGCTTGTTGTAATACTACCTATAAGATTATCACAAAAATCTTGGCCAATCGTATTGCAGATGTTTTGAGTGATTTGATTAATCCATCCCAGAATGCTTTCGTTAAAGGTAGAAGAATCGGAGATAATATCCTCCTCACTCAATAATTATTTGCTAGTTTTCATCTAGACCCTTATCTACCCAAGTGTGCTATTAAGTTAGACTTTCAAAAGGCATACGATTCTGTAGATTGGGACTTCTTGGAGCTTGCTCTCTCGACTTTCCGGTTTCCTCAATGGATTATTCGATTGATGTCGTACTCCAAAATACTCCATTTTCATTAATGGTGAGATATATGGGTATTTCTCGGGTGGTAGAGGCCTCCGTCAAGGGGACCCTCTGTCCTCATATTTATTTACGCTAGTTATGGAGATGTTTTCAGGGATCTTGAGTTCTCGGACTGCCGACAATGACTTCAAGTACTATTGGAGATGTAAATATGTTAGGTTGTCACATCTTTTCTTTGCCAACGATGTGTTTCTGTTTTGTTGGGCTGACTGGGCATCTGTGGTGATGCTGAAAAGGGGTTTGGATATCTTCTCTTCTTGGAGTGGTCTGCTACCCAACAAGAACAAGAGTTAGATTTTCTTATCCAGTGGCCCTGTTTCCTTGCGTACTAACATTCTCAGAGCCTTCAGATTTCAAGAGGGGAAGCTTTCGGTTCGCTGCCTCGGTGTTCCTATCATCTCCACTAGGCTGGGGAAAGCAAATTGTGTTGTGTTGATAAATCGTATTACTGCCAGAGTTCAATCATGGGCCCAACGCTTTCTCTCTTTTGCCGGAAGACTACAGCTCATAAGGTCAGTTTTACACTCTATACAAGCTTTTTGGGCTAGCGTTTTTACACTACCTGCCTCGGTTTTGGATAATATAGAGTGGATACTGCGACAATTCTTATGGAAGGGCACTACCCTAGGTCATGGTGGGGCTAAAGTTTCATGGGATGACGTTTGTCTCCCAAAAAAGGAAGGCAGTTTGGGAATTCGTAAATTAAAGGATTGCAATAGAGCTTCCATGCTCAAACACATATGGATCTTTTTTACCGATAAGGAATCCTTGTGGTACCGATGGGTTCATACTAACTTTTTATGCAAACATAATTTCTAGACTGCTTCTCAACCTGCTTCTTGTTCATGGGCGTGGAAAAAAATCCTGTAGCTTAGAAGGTCCTTCCGGACCTCTTTCTCTTGGAAAATTGGTAATGGTCTCTCAGTATCTCTCTAGCATGATCATTGGCTTTCCTGTGGACCGTTAGACTCTTTTGTTCCACTTTCTTTTATGGAGAATAGTGTTCTTCCCAAATATGCGGTTGTGGTGGATCTCTTCACTCCCGTCGGGGTTATGTTAAAAGGAATCCTTGAGAGGTGGGGTCTTTCTTTTCCGGCTATCTCCTTACCTCGTGATACTTTTACCTGGCTTTGTGATCCTTCTGGCTCCTTCTCAGTTGCCTCTGCTTGGAACACCATCAGAGCCAAAAAAGATGGTGTTCCTTGGGATTCTCTTATTTGGGATAATGCCATTGCCCCTTGGTTTCAATTTAATCTTTGGTTGATTACTAAAAATCGCCTTCCAACGCAGACGCTCTTCATTTCTTATGGAAGTATCAATTATACCGTTTGTGCTTTTTGCAATACCGTTCCGGACTCTATTGACCACTTATTGTTTGAGTGTCATACCTCGACTACTCTTGTTTACTTTTGGGCTACTAGATGCAACCTTCCATGGCAAAATAGCTCTTGGTCGGACAATCTCACATGGGTGAAAAAATTTCTCTCTGGTAAGGATTTCTTCCATTGTGCGCACTTCTATTTTGGTGCGTTGTGTCATTTGATTTGGAAGAAGAGAAATAATATCATATTTTGTGATGAAGACTTGGTGGTCGCGGCTTTGAAGAATCACCTCATCAAGGTTGTTAAAGACAAAGCCCTTACCTTAAAAAATGTTCCCATTACTCCAAGAAACAAGAGACTTTAAAGAGCTTGGGGTTTTGACCCCTCGGTTTTTGCTTCAATGCCTACTCCTCCTTGAGCTGCTAGATCGTGGTTACGTCCGTTCTTTGCCCCGACCACTATTTGTTGTGTCGAGGTTCTTGGTTGTTCTTGGCTTGTTTGTTTTGTGTTGCTTTAGCTTTGTTGTCTACTGTGGGTTCCTTGATGGTTTTCTTTGGCTCCCTTTCACTCCTTCTGTTGTTACAGTTAGAGTGTAAGTTTTTGGAGCCGGATTTTTTGTACAGTTGACCAAAGCTCAATATATTTATTACCTTTACCAAAAAAAAATGACAAATTTACCCCAAAGACTACCCAAAAAAAAAAAAAAAACCTAAACTGATACACTTATGACAAATTTATCAAAATCTAATTTGTCAGCTGCCAAAACCCAAAATTAGTATATTTGTAACAAATACACCATCCATTAAATTGAATTAATAAGACAAAAAATCACAAAAAGAGATATTTGTGAAAATTGAGAGTAAAATCTCAAATCGGTACATTAACAAACTGTTATGTGTTATCCAACTCAATAATTTGACAGTAAATTTAAATAAAACTGATATAAGGTAAATTTACCACAAGTGCACCAATTTTGGATAAATTTATCAGATGTGTACCAATTTGGAATTTTTTGTGGTCAAAAAAGTAGTTTGAAGTAAATTTATCAAAAGTGTACCAATTTGGGATTTTTTGAGGATATTAACCTTAACAAAAATAATTGTTGTCGAATTGGAGATGATTCATCAATGCTAAATTAGTCTAACCAAGTATGGTGATAATCTCGCATCAATTGATGTTTCTCGATCATACCTCAAATTTTTTATTTCATAAAAGCAAAGTTCGATGTGAATTCACTGAATTGACTCTTCCAATAAATCCAATTGGGCCAAGTAGGAATGCCAATTTCTATGGTGGCCTGTCTCATTCATGTAAGTCATCATCACCATCATCCTCGCCACATATATTCATGAAATGGGGAGGAGAGTGCGACTTGTCGTGTGACTGTATGCTGCATAATCGCAGCATATTAAGCCCACTTGAAGAAACAAGTTCAGATCTGCATGGACACCACTATACAAATTGATCGCCAATCATGCCGCATATTATATAAATATGTATTGGGAGTGTTATCTAGCTAGACTCTGCAACAACGATTCCCCACATTGTCGTTACTTTCCCCCACTTTGCCTCTTTTCCCCAGCACTTGTCACATCTCCAGGAGACATTTATATACTCACCAAACTAAGGATAGATGTTCTTGAGCATTCAGTGATTTCCCATGTATGTGATAACTAAGATGCTTCCTTATCTCGTCGCCATCCAACTACCGCCGGTTGCCCAACGCAGCACACCTCCACATCAGCGATTTTCAGCAAAAATTAACCGGAATGACTATTATGATTTTGTGCAAAAATTTTGGAACTAAATCAGCAAAGTTTTAAAATTCATATCTGAATCGGCATCTCTACAATATGTTTAGGACTGATTGGATAATTTTCCCCTCTCTTATCTAGTAAGGAGTTGGCAAAGATTCCAGAATCATAACCCATGATTTGTTTGATAGAAGTCTAGTCAATAATAAGGCTTGTGATATGTTGACATGGCCTGATTCATGTGTACATTACTTCCCTTCTATAGGTCTAAACTTTTCGACACAATCCTTGTGTGAATGTATAAAAGAATCAGTAATCTAATGAACAACTATCTTTCTACAAGAGTTCCAATTGATTAGCATAATCAACAGCTTCTTTGGTTTAGAATCTCTCCTCCACCAAAAATGAGGATAAGCTAAAGTGACCACAGAAAATAAATTATTGAGTAAAGCTCTCACACAAGAGCGTTGCACGAGATTAGCGTGTTGCGTGACTCAATCTCGTGTGAGCTTTTAGCGACGAGTGTATAGAGAGAGATGAAGGTCTTTACTTAAAGGATAAGCGAAATGCAATGTGGCGCAACATCTAAATAAGGCAAGATGACTTCCACTATACATCCATGCCCTTTATTCTAGTCACATGACAGTTGCATATATCCCACAAAAGAGCATCTATATCTATCCCCCCTGCTTATAAAAATGTCTAGCAGAGGATTCTCTGATAATGGAGATTCACCCAACATTGCAAATATTCCCAACTTTAGTGACGAAACGTGAAATTGCAATGTTTAAAACAAGATTCTGCCTCAGGTTAATATCTAATTGTGCTGGATTAGCAATATGTTCTTATTTAAATGACACTTAAATGATTTGAAAGCTTGAACGTGTATATCCGATAGTGCTTTCGTATAATGGCCTCTGACCAGGCACACTAAAGAAAAAAAAAAAGAGAAGCATAAAATTTTAAAACAAATCTGAGAAAAATTCTCTCCTTAATTTAATTAGAGAGCGTTTGGTACTCATTGATCATGCATGACGATGACTTGCGAACGTCATGATCAAATAAAATTATATTCTCCTTCCCAAGAGATACTTTGCCTTTAATCGAGGCTGCATGCATTTACTAAATGATTCTCCAGAAATATCTTTAATTTTCTATATGCTCCGTGCACTAACAAAAGTTAATTCACTCACCTCCTCACCCACAATGAGAACATAAAATGTAATATAAAAAAATCGAATTTGTAGAGTTAGATAGCAATGCCCTTTACCTTCGAATCTAAGCAAGCTTTATCTAGCAAAAACATTGGAATTGCACAAACATGTGGGCGGTGTTTCGAATCTTGGTTAGGCAGAAGAGAAATTTATATCATATCGTGTCTGTGGGATTGGATCTGCCATTGTTAATATAAGGGGAATAGAGAAGTGGGGAATGAAATTAAAGGTACTTTGAAGATAGAAAGTAAAGAATTTCCTAGTATTCTTCCCCATTTCAGAAGCTCCTATGATGTCCAAGTTCATGCTTCCTCAATTGGCGGAGAACGGTCAAAGCCAGATCTAAGAGAACTATGTATCTGGAAGTATGTCTAGATGCGCAGCTTCATAAAACCCTAATTCCACCGAAATCTCTCTCCATGGAAAATGAAGTTTGTATCCAAGTCTTGGCCCAACTAATTCGAACGCATACTTGTAAATTGCCAATTAAGTTCTCAACATATTATTTGGATATTTGGCTAAAAGGATTACATTGGAAAATCATCAAAAGGCTAAGGACTAAATTGGCAAATCATCTTATTAAGACTAATTTGGCACAATTGAAAGATTTATAACCAAATTGACTTTTGTACAATAAATTTATGATTTTTTGTACAATTTTCCCCATCTCTCCACATTCGTTGAGTAAGACTCGAACAATAGGAATGCCGACATAGCTCCTAACATTACCTTAAGCAAGGATTGCCAAGTTTTCCATTATCGAATGAGTGGATCCAAATATCACTAAACCGAGTTGTTTGAACCGTCAAGTGCTTTCTGATGACTCGGCTTCTTCAGGAACTAAATGAGAAAAAACCGCGTTTTCTTCATGAGACGGACAAAAGGAAGATTCGCGGGGTCCCATTTCGCACTGTAAATGGGCCGAAATTGATTGGGCCCAATTTATACAGGCCGAAGTGACGGGCCGGAGTATGTCCGACAAAGTCTCAACGGGCCCAGTCAAGGACATAGTCCCGATTCATTAGAAAGGCAAAGTGTCCTAATCATTATTTGACTTGGGTTGGAGCAATCGTGATTATTAATTACGAGACTTCAACTAATCCGAATGAAGGAATCAAACCGGGGCAAACCGTGGGTGTCAAACCCGTGGGAAAGGCCATGAAAACGGTGGGTGTCATGACCCGTTTTCTAAGCCAAGTTTGTCAAAGGTCAAACCCAGGGTTGTTGGATGGTGGAGATAGAGTTTGAACACCAAATTTGTTTTCAATGTCATTCCCTATATTTGAAAAATCGCCATCTAAATACGCAGAAATCATTTTCCTAAAAAAGAGGAAAAAAAGGAATACATAAGTCAAAAAATTATGTTACGAATTGCTCGTTTTTTTACCCTTATTAAACGGGATGTCGTTTCGCCGGAACAAGTTTGTATACTATTCAAATAACCGGAACATAAAAATTTAATTCTTTCCTTGTTTTGTGTCTTTTTCTGTCTCTTGAGTAATTTCTTTTTCCTTAGTATCTTGCGTGCTCGACCTAACATGACAACTATCACATTCTAAGGTCATCGGAGAACGAAATTCTTTTGCAGTCTTATAATAATGTCCTTCACCAACCTTGGTAGAACTATACCCTCTCGCCATTTTACAAATAAAGAAAACTTCCCCTTACTTTCAATTTCCCACCTATATATAGTCACATTTTCAGTACGTTCAATTGTCCCAAATCCACAAACACCTTTCTCTCTCTCTCTCTCTCTCTCTCTCTCTCTCTCTCTCTCTGCATGGCTGTTCTTATATCCTTATTCGCCTTCACTTTATTATACCTCTCTTACAAATTATACAAACGCCTCACGCTAAACCTCCCGCCAGGCCCACGACCATGGCCCGTCGTCGGAAACCTCTACGGCGTTAAGCCGGTGCGCTTCCGTTGCTTCTCCGAGTGGTCGCGAGCTTATGGGCCCATCATCTCGGTTTGGTTCGGGTCGACACTGAACGTCATCGTCTCGAGCGCGGAGCTGGCGAAGGAAGTGCTCAAGGACAACGATCAGCAATTAGCGAATAGGCACAGGAGCAGATCGGCTGCGAAGTTCAGCAGAGATGGGAAGGACCTTATCTGGGCCGATTACGGGCCTCATTACGTTAAGGTCCGAAGGTTTTGCACGCTCGAGCTGTTCTCGCCGAGGCGGCTCGAGGCCCTTCGGCCCATTAGGGAAGACGAGGTCACTGCCATGGTCGAGTCTCTTTACAGAGACTGCACTAGTCTTGGTATATATATGATACTATTTCTATAATTCTAGTATTTTGGGTCGAAATCTCGTTTATGAGCTGAATGATCGACAAATCGAATGCTAAGTAGGAACATAATCTTTTGTAATTAACACTAAATGCAGAACATAAAGGGAAGGGCTTGATGGTGAAGAAGTACTTGGGGGCTGTGGCATTCAACAACATCACAAGGATCGTGTTTGGGAAGAGGTTCGTGAATGATGAGGGGGTGATGGACGAGCAGGGACGAGAGTTCAAGGCGATCGTGGCCAATGGTTTGAAGCTCGGGGCATCCCTCGCGATGGCCGAACACGTCCCATGGCTCCGCTGGCTCTTCCCGCTGGAGGAGGAGGCGTTCGCCAGGCACTGTGCGCGGCGCGACCACCTCACCCGGGCCATCATGGAGGAGCATGCGCTCGCGCGGCAAAAGCCCGGTGGAGCCAAGCAGCACTTCGTGGATGCGTTGCTTACTTTCCAAGGAAGTTATGACCTGAGCGAGGACACCATTATTGGCCTCCTTTGGGTACGTTCAAAACCTTACATTTACCATTTGTCGAGCTCGAACCCGTGCAATTTGATAAGTAAATGATCTCATTGGAGCAGGACATGATCACTGGCGGCATGGACACCACGGCAATATCGGTCGAGTGGGCCATGGCCGAGCTCATTAGGAACCCGAGAGCCCAACGAAAGGCCCAGGAAGAATTGGACAGCGTGATCGGACCCTCCCGTGTCATGACGGAATCCGACATCCCAAACCTACCATATCTTCATTGCGTCGCCAAAGAGGCCCTCCGGCTACACCCGCCGACGCCGCTGATGCTGCCCCATCGGACCAATGTAGATGTGAAGATCGGCGGCCATGACATTCCCAAGGGCTCGAATGTGCACGTAAACGTATGGGCCATAGCCCGCGATCCAACAGTCTGGGAAAGGCCGCTGGAGTTCCGGCCCGAGAGGTTCATGAAGGAGGATGTGGACATGAAGGGCCATGACTTTCGGCTTTTACCATTCGGAGCGGGGAGACGGGTTTGCCCCGGAGCTCAATTGGGAATAAGCTTGGTGATGTCGATGTTGGGCCATCTCCTGCACCACTTTTCTTGGGCTCCGACCATCGGGGTGAGGCCCGAGGAGATCGACATGGGCGAGAACCCGGGACTGGTTGCATTCATGAGGACTCCTCTTGAAGCCGTTCCTACTCCAAGGTTGGCCGCAGAGTTGTACAAGCGTGTACCTGTGGACATATGAATTTCACTGCTCTTTTCTATCTTTTTTTGTGGTTATAATGTAATCTGTGAGTCAATTATATCTAAGTTTGCTTTTGCTCGGTGAATTTCTAAGTTTTATTGCGCTTGACATAAAAGAAAACTTGGTTCAAACGATGTATGGGCTTTGACTAGAAAGGTCCTCACATGGAATCATGTTGTCTTCAAGCAGGATTTCCGTTCTAGGAATCATGTTAATTGTTTCGCCTCACTGATCAAGCAGACATCGTCTTTCAACGCTGTTCTCTCCGTTCTTTTCTCTGTCCGGATGGGACGACTTCCGAACCCTGAGAGCACATCAAAGGCTCAACAAGCTCGCAGGAGACCTCAAACCGAGTCCAATCCATAAATAAAGAGAAACCGAGGAACATGCAGAGAGAAGCCTTCCTAACCCTTGCTTCATTTAGATAACCAAATTTTTACTACAATAATGGATGACTAAAAGAGCAGAACCTGGTTCTTCTAACATTCTCTTAAGACTACATTGCCTGAGAAAATCTAACAGCGAAGGACTACATTCTTGGAGAATGATGATGTTAGCTTACAATATGGTAAAATTCAGATGCAATATCAAACCAAATGCAGAGAGGAACTAAACTCTTGCCAAGGAGCACCAAACAGGGTACAATCTTCCACATGCATATACCGCTTGTCTGGTGACGATTTGGACCTCTTCTGCTCCTCATGTACTCTCCCCATGATCTCCCAGTTATCCGACCCATCTAGAGTTCCTACATGAGGCTCCTGGTTTCAGCCCTCCTCATCGTAGTCTTCATCATCCTCATCAATGCGGGTACCCAGATTTGCTAATTGAAGAGGGTCAATGGACATCTTGTCAACCTCGGACAGTGACCATCCTGGATATTCTTCGTGTTTGGCCTCATCAACATTAGGTTCCTCAGATGAAACACCAGCTACTGGAACTTTCGCTGGGGTGCCCTCATTCTCAGTAACTTGAGTGTTCAGATCAAAACCATGCGCTCCAAGCTTGGAACCATCAGTGGCTGTGATAGTTTCCTCAGCAGTTTTCTTTGGCTCAGAGCTGTGATCTGAAACTGTTCCTTGATTGACAATGTTCTTGTTGACAGGTTGCAGAGATGTGGTCGGCTCAGATGATTCAGTTTCATGGTGCACAGTCTCCCTCTCAGTGGCTCGGCCACCACGCCCGCGGCCTCTTCCTCGGCCACGGCCTCTTCCTCTGCCACTGCTGCCAGTATGGGCCATCTCAAGCTGCATTTAGAAGGGTAGAAATAGCTCTCCTTTTTAGACCATATCCAAATCATCCAAATCATCCAAAGAGTGAGGTAGAGCAATCACAATGAAAGAAAGAGTCATTACCATCCTGCTCTTCTTGGATTCCTCATCAGTGTCATTACCATCATCGATGGTGGCCTTCCTGGGTTACCAAAATAATAGAGTACATTCTATCATTATTAGCTTAACCTATACATATGCTCAATAAGAAAAATGGAGGGAAATGATATTCCAACCTTCTCCTGGACACTGTTCTATCCTCAGAGACAGCATCTGAATGACCATGACCATGACCATAGTCAGGAACCCTGCTGACAATCTCCCTCAGGAAATCAAACACATTATAGCTTTGCACACAATGCTTTCTGCAGAAATAGGATTTTGTTGCATCAGATCTAGCTCTGCTTTAAAAGTACAAAAGAAATTATATTTTTCGGGAGAAAGCTAAGAGAGGATGATTTGGTCACTTATTTAAGAGGGAAATCAAAAGCAAATCATCTGTACCAATACCAGGGAAGAGATGAAATGTATTATCTAGAAGATGCAATATAAACCATTAATCTGATGGTCTTCACACTTCTAAGTGCACATGATAAATGCATTTCAGGATGCATTTGGTTGATTGATGGTCTTCACTCAAATAAATCACCTTTAGTTTACCAAATTGCCTCAACCCATCCATAGAAGAGTTGCACAGAACAGGAAACCTCCATAATCGAAAAAGCTGCTTTATCTCACAAAAACCAAAGATCATGGTGGCAAAGAAGACAATAGAAAAAGATTGAGAGTAAAACATCTGTAAGGTCAAAGTTTGACATGAAAAGGGAAAATCATTAACCCCCACTAGCATTTACAACGTAATGCACAACTTACTGCCATATGTGCACATCAGATACGCATGAATGCATCACAGGAACAGGCATCCACAATGAAACGTAATGAATTAAAGCTGACAAAAATTTTAGGACAAGATGAGAGATTGTGTTTTGAAAAAATGAAAAGAAGGAAATAGTTGCAAAATTACAATTACTTGCACAAGGGTCCAAAAGCAACATAAAATATCCAAGGAAAATATTAAGTCTAGTCTAACTTACAAATGCAGCGAATTCATAGTCTTTGCTCCCCTTTGAAGTGTTATCTCGTATGTACGGTCACAAAGGTCTTGCAAAAATAATTCTAATGCTTTAGCTGTAACAAGATCAAGGACAATCGTAAGCACCACAACAATCTTAGAAAGACAGCAGAGTGAATAGCATGTGTGCTCCTGTACTTACAGACTAGAACAGGAACTGCTAATGCAATTTTCCCTACATCTTCATCTGCTTGCATTATCTTCTTGATCCTTGCCTGCAACATTTTAATTAAGAAAACTCAAACCACAATGAGGATGTATTGACCAAAAAAGGCATAATTCATCATTTTCATATCATCGTCCTGCACATGACCTCTGGTTATCAAGGCTAGAAATACTCTCTTTTCAAAAACTCGTACATGGTCAGAAACTGATCCCTAAATAGAGTACACTGAACCAAATTTAACATGATTTAAAACATGTCACTTAAACATCTGGCTCTTTTTTCCACCGACACTTGACCTAATCACCTGATCACACTCTCCTATAACATACTAATGCAATTATGTTGAAGAGCTCCAGACTTTTCAATCCTTGTGCCAAGCTCATATAGTTAGAAGTTAAATATTACAACAACACCAAAGCATTCAGCCTCAGAACTCCAATCAAGGCCCCAAGTTCCTTAGGAAAAAGTAAGAGATCAAAAGGGATTATTTTACTGAGAAAAACTTTCTTTCTTCTTTTATTTCCTTTGGCTTTTCATATTCCACATAAATAATAAAACTAAAAATACAGCTGTTCCATCTGCACTAATGTACCATACCCTAACATTAGACGCAAGAAGAACCAAATCACATGGAAGGTTAATGGCCAATTGATCCTTAAGTAAAGTAGGAACTGGCAGTCATAAGGCTCTAAATTAGAAAAAGAAAGAAGGAACGAGGACCGTGTAAAGCAATTTAAAGAAGCAGACAAACATATCACCAATTACGAGCACCTCCAGGCTCCAGCCACCAATGCGCTAGTTAGGAAACTAAATGAATCAGATAACTTGCATGCTGGTCAAGCTCAGCCAGGACTGGGACTACTCAAGCCCAGTCATCCATATCAAAGCCAACGCTCCAATGCTTACCATGATTTTTCTAATCCATGGGCCTTATAATCTTGCAAATCAATCTTGCAAATAGTATGCTTTAATCGTGATCTCTGGAACTTCACATTCTCCTTCTGGATTATCTTAAAAGCCATAATCTTGGAAAACTATTGATCTCAGAGATTAATGACCAACTACTGCTGCCCAAAGATGGCTTGCCTCCTCCTTTCACATTTTCCTTCCAATTTTATGATTTCTCCCTCAGTTCCTTCTCAAGTTTTAACGCAGAATGTTGGCAAGGCTAGCTGCCATGGTTAAAAAACCACTGAAGTATATCACTTCGGCGCTCAAGATTTGAATTTTAAGCTCTAATCTTGGCAATTCAAGTACACGCAATGTCCCAATATTGTGAACTCCCAATTTCAGCATTTGCAATATAAAGGGACAAGTTCGTGGATTGTCCTGAGCACCACCAAAATTAGCTGAGGATCAGAACTGCTAGGGTAAAACCTTCAGATAAAGAAAAGAGAGGATCTGCCAAAAACAGCAACGGGCTTTTACCACTCTAGCCAGGAATCAAGGAATAAGCACATGAGCCCCCTCCCAATTGAAGCTTTAAATCCCGACCCCATCCCTGAAATTGCCCTAAAAGGGAATGTTCACGACAGAATTGACATCTAATGGCAGTAGCCCCCGCGATTTAGAGGAAGAACGAATCACGAAAGTGAACGGCGGATGGGTTTCAGATCATCGATCTAGGGAACTGCAGACTCCTGTAACTAATTTGACCTAGCTCCCACATATTCCCAAAAAAAGATAAAGCCATCACCCCCAAGACGCAATCCCCCATCGGATTTTCAGACAGATCGCATCTCCCTACGAATTTCAGCACGAAATCCTCTGATTCAGTCGCGCACACCAGATCAAAATGTTACGGAGAGAGAGAGAGAGAGAGAGAGAAAGGGGAACTTACAGCCGGAAATCGCGTGTCGAGCTTCTTCCTCATGGCGTCAGGACCGCAGCAGCATCAAACGAAACCTCCCCCTTTCCTCCCTTCCTCCCTTTCTCTTTTTCCCCTCTCAGAAGGGGGAAAAGGTTAAAAAAAAAAAAAAAAAAAAAAGGAAAGGCAGCACCACCACCAACCAAATCTAGAGAGAGAAATCAGATCGAGCTCCCGAACGCGAAGCGTCACGACAGTCGCGAGACCGCCTCGTTTCCATGCACAATCGACGGGCGCGAATCCCAGATCCGGACGCGAAAACGACCGCAACCAGCAGGAAGGAGGAGGAGGAGAAGAAGAAGAAGAAGGCGAAAAATTTCCCCGAAATCGCGAAACGAAGATCGAACCTGAGACGTGCCTCCACGGGATATCCGTCCGTACGAAATTGACAAAAAAGGGCTTTTTTTAAAAGAAATTAATCGATGAGGTTAAAAAAAAAAAGAAGAAGAGGAAATGGGAAAACGCAGAGGGGTTGGTGATTCCCTTACGTGCGCGCCCGGGATAGCGAAACGCCTCGCGGTGAGCGTGAGCGTGACAGGCACCGGGGGGGACGAGCTGGCCCAGGGTATTGTCCACGCGGTGCTCTCTGATTGGGTGGTCTTCTCTGTATTCTCAAGGACGTTGCGTCTTACTCGGTAAAATAATTACGATGCTTCGAACATGATTTTTTTTTTTTGTTGCCCGAAATAAAACTTTCATTTCAAAACAAAACACAAACCTACATTAGAACGATAAATAAAAGAAGACTCGATCAATCCAATCCTTTTAACTCTAGACAGGAGATCATGAAATGAAATAGGAGGATGCAGTGCCTATTTAATTAAAAGCCTAATTTGCAAGTGTATAAGCAGCTTCATTCTTGGATTTATGAGTTCAGGCCGAGTTATAACTTGGATTTTGCTGCAGTAAGAGACGAGGACATGCAACAAAAGGTTGAATAATTTTGTTGAATGGCATCAATTGAGACTTTGCAAATCACATTCAAAAATCACTTTTTGAAAGTCGACAAATTGAGCATGATCACAGGGGAGAACGAGAGTTACTACTTCTGCTTCCATTTCCACTGGTGAGTTCCAGTGTCCTTTCCTTGTCCAAGCTTGGACAGCTAAGCCGCTAGCCAATCTTGTCATGATACCAATGGCTCATTTATTATTTTTCCACACCCCATCTATATTAAATTTCAATTCTTAATCTAACAGTGGGAGTCAGAAGTCTGTACCTTCCCCAATAAAATCAAATCCTCACTTGTTGCAACTATGTTCTCTTCCTCGAACTTGTTTGAAAATTCCGTGAACTCATATGAAACCAACTTCATTGCTTGGGAAGAAGTGGGAATAACTTGATCATGTTATATGACATTCTAATAGCACCACATTTTAATTCATAGAATCGCTACAAAGAGGGTGAATAGTTTGCAATCAAAACTCATTCTCTGAGCAATCCACCCCAAGTCAAGAAAGTGGTTGATAATTTTCTTTGGTGCCTCGACTCTAATTGTTTAGAAGGAATTAATAATTAAAAAAATCTAAAAACAATAATTTATACAATTTAAAAAATAAGTGAAAAAAAATATTTCCATCATCTGAAAAAACATTTCGATATACATTATTGTCAATAATTGAAATATTTCTATTCAATGAATTATGAATACTATTAATATAATATTTTCATATTATGTATTTTTACCAAGACCAAACCGAGCATTATTTTTCTTCTCTCTTTTCCCGGCCAAAACTTCTTCCGTCTTGCCCAGAATTGTCTATAATAATTTGTATTATCATATGTCACTTAATTTAATATCTATTTGTCTGAAGAGATAGGAAAATGCTCGTGTTGCGTATGCATTCTATGAATTATGCTACGAATTGTCTAGGTCCGTGCAAATAATTTAATGTCCAACTGTTTTGATTAGTTATGTTTAAAATTCTGATATTTTAAGTAACTCCGTATTTTGTCCTTTTGTCATGAAAGAATATCCTTTTTCGAGATTATAAGAACCCTAGAAATCTCAAAAAAAAAAAAATGTTAGGGACTCTAAAACTGCTCAACAAACCTAAAGATCTTTCTTCATCTTTGTTAATTTTTCCACCTTTTCAAAAGATTAATTGACAAAATTAAACAAAAAGCGCACGTGCGTTTTTGTTATTGCTAATAAATTGAAAAAAAAATCAATATAAAAATATAAAAATAGAGAAAAAAATCACGTAGCATAAATTGCGAGGAATTGGGCAAAAAATAAGGAATCTCATGGTTCTTCGCAACTGCATTAATATATGTCGGATGCTCAATGGAGCACCGATACATGAAAAGTATAATGATATTTATTTTGGGCATTGGTTTATTGTCAAATACTAATTACTTGCGCAAAAATGCTACAGTCTAGTAGATATATAAATTATTCATGTAATTTCAAAAAAAATGTAAATAAAAGATGAGTTTATTTTGTCTGAACATAAGACAAGATTAGACAAGTTAAGACAATTAAATAAAATTTTAAAAAATATAGAGAAGCCAAAAGATTCGAATCTAAGCACCACCTTCCCCTATTCTCCATTTACGAACGCTGGCCCACCCATCAAGAAAATGACAAGTGGCTCGCTCGCTCTCGGGGAAGCTTTAACCAGCAAAATGTCATGGACAAAGATGTATATCTAAAACAAGACTGTCATGGACAAAGATGAGTACAAACTTGTTTTATATATACATCACATTTTATTTTTAATAAATGACAATAGTAGCGTATTGGAAACAATAAGTCAACTATCTAAAAAATCAAAAATCTCACATCACTTTTATAGGATCGGTCTAAATTAACTTTTTCATTACTTTTTATTTATTCAACTTTAATTGCCCACGGCATTCTAACTTTTCTTATATTCAAAATTTATGAAATTTCGCACTTGAAAAATGTAGACACAAAAATTAACGTGCCTTTTTTTTTTTTACAATATTAGGGAATTTGAATGATGTTTTAAATTTTGTTGGCTGGCTTCTCGTTTATTTCAAATGTCGAATACTTGCTCCTTAATGTGTGCACGCACTCCTCTATTTTTCACTACAACTTCCATCTTTTAATGTTTTACCTCATGGAAAAATGCATAATTTCTTGCGCATTAAAAAGCAATGTATTTATAGATTCAATTAAAATTTTCTCAGTTCAATATGTTTGGAAAGCAGAAATAAGGGATTAGTTTGTTTATTTTTCATTATTCAGAAATCCGAAATTCCAAAAATATAATGATTAAAGAATTACTTTAATAATTATTTTTAGGTTTTACAGCATATTATGTTCTTTTCCCTTTTGTTTTTTATAATGGGAAATACTACAAAAACTCCAAACGTTTTTTTTTCATATCACAAAAAATTCAAACTTATACATGTGTGATACATGTACTCTTTGTCTTTGTTTCATTTAGGCATATTTGTCACGCTATTATAAGTTCGGGGTTCTTTGTAACATTAAAATTTGAGAAAATTACAAAATATAGTTTGAAGTGCTTTCATTTTCTAAAACAATGGCATATAGTGGACCTTGTTTTAAATAAAAGTTTGAAGTGCCTTTGGTTGTTTTAAATAAGGGCTTGAAATGACCATTATTATTTCAAATAAGAGCCTAACCTCACTTATTGACCCCTGCCTAAATTTTTCAATTGGTTAAGGGCATTTTTTTCATTTTTTTTCTCTTTTCTTCTTTTTTCTTTGGCTGACGAGGGCCTACAAGCCCTCGCCCGCCCTTACCAATGGCTAGCATGGGTGGCCCTCGTCGAATCGCCCTCGCCCAGCTCTCTATGGGCATCATCGGTGGCCAATCGGCCACCAACAAAGAGGAAGAAAAAGAACCAAAAAAAAAAAAGAAAAAAAAAGGAAGAGAAAAGGGAAAAGGATTATTGACGAAAATACTCTTGATTGCTAGAAAGTCAAGCCATTATTTAAAACAAACATAGACACTTTAGGTCCTTATTTAAGATGAATATAACCACTTCAAACCCTTATTTGAAACAATATTCACTTCACATTCTTATTTGAGAAAGTTATGGCATTTCAAGCCCTTATTTGAAACAAAGTCCATTTCGGACCATTTTTTTGAAATTTTCCTTAAATTTTTTTAGGGTACTTGTATTAAGGCCTCACTTGGTAACTATCCAAACATTGTCTGATTCTGATTTTTTTGTTCTCGGGAGCAGTTTGGGAATAGAATTGCGTTTGGTAAAATATTTGTCCCTATGAACAAATTTCTATTTTTTTGTTCTCATAATTAGATTTGGAACAGAATTAGAATAAAAAAAAAGTTGATTCTTGTTTCGGGAACAAATCTAAAAATCAAAATCATATTTCTCTTCTTCATCTCCATCTACCACTATCTCGCGGTTGCTGTCCGCCGCCGTCCGCTGCCGGTCGTCGGCAATTGATCCGGTGAGCTCACTAGAGGCAAGCCCAACCACTAGCGAGTCTCACCCAGCCCCAACGAGGCCTACCTAGCCATTGGTGAGGCCGGCCTGGCCACCGATGACACTTTAGTGAGGTCACCGACCACTGGAAGAAGAAGGATAGGAGAGAGAAAGGGAAAAAAGAAAAAAGATTATTTAAAAATTAAAAAAAACTGATTTGGAACATAATTAATTAATACGGTACCAAATGTAATTCTATTAAAGAATTAGAAATTTTGAACAGTTATCAAACGGCTTAAAATGCTTAGAAATTGTTCCAGAAAAACGAATAAAAAGAATTATTTCTAATCAAAATATGTTCCTGATAATAGAATTATTACCAAACACGCTCTAAATGGGTGGATTTAGGGTTTTTAGTAACAAAAAAAGTTTAGGTTATTTGTGTCACAATGAGCATAATTTATGTTTTTTTTATGGTATTAACCGATAACATTTTTATGATTTTCCAATATAATTATTCCAATCATTTCGTTTGAAAATCATTGACGTATATTCTAGTCATTCTATATGATACCGCTAATGTGGACAACTTTTTCAATTTTTATTTTTCCTTTCCTTTTTATTTTTTATTTTTTCACTATGGTCATACAAGGGTCGTTAGAGCTTGTTAGCCACGAGCAAGGATCGTGGTTCTCGTTTAATTGTTGGGGCCTTAACTTCGCTAGCCTTAGTGAAAAAGAAAAAAAGAAAAAAGAAATAAATAAATGATTTGAAGAAATGTTAAAAATAAAAAGAAATTGAAAAAAAAATCCATGTGAATATTAGTTGTGCCACGTAGGATATCAATGTCTATGTTAGTGAGTTTAAGCTAAAATTAGCCAGAATGACTAAATTGATAAATCGTCAAAAGTTTATAACCAAATTAATAAAATTGATAGGGTTGAAACTGAATTGACACGTGTATAATATATCTATGACTTTATTTAGTAGTTTCCCAATTTGAAGATGTACACATCTTGACTATGCCAGATTGAACTTTTGTTCTATACCAATCGTAGTTGTTACCCTTATCATAATTAATAACACGTTTGGTCGGTCGACAGATCACAAAGGTCACAAATTGGAATTGAGATAAAATATCCAACGTGGAATTCTAATCTTCTCATTTCTTTCTTTGAAGGGATTTTTTTAAGTGAATTTAGATAAAAATCTTCTCACGAGGACCCGAGTCAGCATGCTTAACGAGGAAATATTCGATTTTTCAAAAATATCGTTTGTACATAATCCTCATTTAGAATTTTATTTGCCGGGGATAGGGATATATATATTTTTTCAAAACAGGATCCTTAAAATAGACGGGGGCAGAATCGGAAAATCCTGTGAAGCACGTAAACAAACGCCGCACATCCTTCGGAGAGTTTTAAAAACACGACGATCGCTTTCAGCTTTCACCGACCAGCGCCCGGTGAAGCTTTGCTCCCTCCTATCCCATGCGCTGCAGCGAACTCCTTGTTCCCCAAGCAATCCATGATCAAGGGACTCCTCCTAGAGAGCCTTAGCTTCTCCACCGCACGTTGCTCTCCCTCATCCTTTCCCTCTCTCTCTCTCTCTAGCGATCGTCCTTACTTACGTGTGCATCTCCGAAGAGCCCCGGCATCGTCGTCGTCGTCGTCGTCGGGGTTGGAATTCTCTCTGGGCTTGATCGTCGCTGATCGTCGGGGGAACGTTAATGGGTTGGTGAGGACGAGGATCGGGTAATCGATGGAAGGCCATAACAATCCGGTGGGTAGCGCGCAGGGCGGCGCTCCCGCCGTCGAAGGCGGCGACTGGAGGCGGATCTTGACGCTGGAATCCCGCAGACGGGTCGTCGGCAGCATGTGAGTTCTCTTTTCATCGCTTCTTTTCTTTTTTCTTTTTGGGCGGGGGCGGGGGCGCGGGTGGGGGAATTCCGACGTCTGCTTTCTTCACCAAGAACGTCGAAAGCAGAGGCGCATCGAGATTAAACTAACGAATCGCGGCATTGGTGGGGAGTTTGATTTATCCGTGGGTGTTCTGGCTCTGTTTCCTTTAGGAAAAAGAATTGCTTTTGCGATTTCGCGCGTGCCATCCTTCAAGGCCCGCTAGATTTTTCTTCATGTCGATTGCTGTGGGTCGTAATTCACGTCCCCAGCTTCAATCTCTCACAAATATGTGGTTTTTGACGTGAAGCATGGAGAACCTGATGAAGTTTCTTCCTCGTCGTGGGCAAGAGGGTCTTCCCGAAGTGCAGAACCTCGCAATGCACTTGGAGGAAAGGCTTTTCGCGGCCGCCTCGAGTAAGGTACATGAATAGTCTTTTCTTTCGCCAGGTTGACGGTCATGCTGGTCCCACAAGATTGCACGATATAGATGTAATATCAACACGAGAATATACTCTCTTGGCTGACGCATGTTTATAGTTACGGAGTCTGGTCACTGCATGTAGGCTGCTGGATTTTACAGGCTTTGTTTCATGTACATCCGCTCTATGGATTACAGGAAGTCTTGCATTTGAGTAATTATGCATCGGTGGTATTGGGTGGAAATAAGGAAATTTTCTTGCAAAGGTATAGCATTGTTTAAGTCTTTGGCTATCGGTCACGTTGAGCATCTCCTTCATTTTCCTTTCAGGAAGATTATATAAAGAGGATATCTCTAAAGATGCTACAAATTGAGAGATGTCAGCAAAATAAGGGAGCCAATTCACTGCTGGCCAACAACACCAGTGGGGCAAGCAATAAGCCTTCAGATCCAGGTACACATTTGAGGATGTTGACAATCATGTGATGCAACAAGTTTGTGTGACCAGGTACCGTAGAATTGTTGAGAACATAAATTTCAGCAGAGTACTACTCTCAGTAGACCTCGTTCACTGCATGCTCAGTCTCTGTGTTGGTTCTGCCTTGAGGTGGACAAAGAAGGTGAATATACAATGAGGATGCATTTGACATCTCAAAACTAGCCAAGGCAGTCTGTTCTAATTATTCTTTTGCCAGCATGTGATGAAATCAAGATGCGTGATTTTTACCTACTTGGTATTTCATGTTTTTCTACGTTTTGATTTTCTTTTCGACACTGCGCAAGATTTTTATACTAGATGCTTTCATGGTTTTTGTCAGTTCATCAATTTCATGGCCTTTGTAGGTACCTGGCCCCAAATTCAAAATCAAAGCCAATCAAATCCTAATCGAGCAGCAGTTAATCAGTCTCAAGCACACCACTCGGTTTTATCAACAATTACAACGGCCAGAACGCAATGTCCTCCCAATTCATCATCCGTGCACCCTCCTGGCAACTTGAACTGGAATTCCACGCCAAGTGCGGGTGGACCGAACTCCACAATGCAGCACATTCCGGGTATGAAGGGCAGAGATGTCTCCTCAAGCATGTTTTGTAATCCTCAGAGGCAGATTCATGGACCTGAACAGCAGCTGAAGCAGCAGCAATCTCAAAATCCACAGCAGCATCTTTACAACCAGCAGTCGCCGCGTCTGGCCATGAAGCAAAACTTTCATAATTCGTCGCCGGCCACTCAATCTCAACCTCCTCAGCAATCTGTTCTGCAGACGGGCCCCGTCACACAGCAAATTGTCATGCAGTCATCTCCTCTGTCTAGCCTTCATCAAAGTCAACTGTCCTGTACTCAGCAATCAATACAATCGATGCTTCAGCAACATCAAGAACCAGTTGTCAGGCCCCAACATCAAACACAACATACAAGTGCCTACCCAGTGCCTTCACAACAGCAGAATATAGGACAACAGGCCAGTGTATTGAATATGCCACGAAATAACTTCATCAATCAGCATAGCAGCCTGATGAATATGCCGCAGCAACTGCAGAATGACATTCCAAACCAGGTGAGGCAGCAATATTCTTTAGTAGTGTAAGAAAACGTTCTCTCCAATGAAAATAGGCTGAAGCTGGGTGCTCAAGTTGATGTCTCTGAATTGCAGCAGCAGCAAGTGCAGCAACCATTCGTGTGGACTCAATATGTTTGCTCAAGCAAACAGGGGGCTATGCAAGAGCCTTCTAATTCTTTGCCATCTGGTTCCTACCATTCTGGAATGCAGAGAAGTCTACAAACGTCAAGATCATCCATGCAGCACCAGGATATGACAAATCAACAAAAGCACTCATTCCCATCACAGATGCCCCTTCCAGGAACATCGAGTATGTTATTTACCATCGTGTGAATCATCCTAGCCTTGTTTGTAGTGCACCTGTTGTAAAAGAATATCTACATCCTCTAGTTTGGATCGTAGGTGAAGAGTTTTGCTTTCAATTTTGCAGAATCTCTTGATTCTATCTCTCAAACAGATACTGCTTGTACGGGCGATTGGCAAGAGGAAGTTTTTCGAAAGGTAGTTCAATGTGATTTGATCTGTTGAGCATAATTTGACCAAATTAGATGGCTGCAGTCATGCCCTTGGGCCTTCACTGTGTTTCTAAGCTATGCAATGGAAGAGTTTTCTAGTATGATAAACAGTGGTGATGGACTATTGTGAATTGCAAAAAAATGAGTAGATGCATGGGTTTGTAAGATGTCACCCTGAAAACCAGGACGACCAAAAGACTGATGGTTTTTCTGATCATTCAGTGATGTCATAGGATCTGATGAGGTCACATGTAGAGGGCATTAGAGAGATTGCTGTTTCCTGCAATTTTTCTTGTTTTAATTCCATAGAACACTGTTAAATATGTTTCTACTTATTACTGTAAAATAGCGATGCAACTTGTATGTGCACCACTTATCAAATCTGAATGACGAACTTTCAGTATTTTGGCTTCTTAGAACGGACAGACTTAAATGAGAAGAAAATACTCTCATGAGCATGTCTTAGAAACTGCCTTGATTATATTGACTAGCTTCTTCTGGATTGCAGATTATTGACATGAAGAGGCTGTATTTATCTGAATTAGAGGAAATACACAGCAGTGTTTCTTTGAGACTGCGTCAGGTGTGTGTGCTCAGTCTTTAAGTATAGGAACAAACTATTTGTCATATTTGGAGTACTCATTTTAAGAAAACATGCAAGTATAAAGTTAAGCCTGTGTAGTTCTTCTCTTTACCAGTTGTATTTATGTCTTCCCAGATTGTCTCTATTCCCCAGTCGCCCAACTCAGAGCAATATCAAAAACTGCAAGAATTTAAGAACTTGGTGGGTCGACTCATTTCTTTTCTGGGAGTTCTCAAAAGCAAAATCCCACTCAGTATCAAGGATAACTTCAGCTCATGGGAGAAGACCATTTTGAATGTCATCAGTGCAAATAGAGCCAGGGGGCTAAGTCTACTGCAGCAACCACGTGTCCCCCCACCCCCACCTCATATGCAGTTCATGCCACCTGAACAATCCCCAGCTCAGTTTCCTTCTGTCCCATCGCCTGGGATAGATATGTCAGAAACCACTGTTAATTTTCAGTGCAATCCAAACATGCTTCAGTTTAATCATCTGAATCAACGGCGGGAACAACGGATGCTGCCAAATCAGCAACTTAATCAACAATTTCAAGAATGTCTGGTGCAGCCGCAGCTGATGCAGAAACAACAGATTTCACAGCAGCTACCTGCATGCTTACAGACTTATCAGATGTCACAGCCTGATCAAATGGGAAATTCAAATGACTTAAAGACGAGACTGGGAACAGGCGTCAGACCAGGATCTGTCTCTCAGCATCCTCGTTTATCTGGATACCGGTCTTCTCATTTAGATCAACAGTTGAAACGAGGAACTTCATTGCCTAAATCTTCACAGCAGCTTCTCCCAGTGGCTTCCATTCAAATCTCAGAGCACCCTTCTCCAGAGATTGATAAGCATAAGCTGTTGACGGCATCCACAAAAACTGGAATGCTTTTACAATCTGCAAACTCACCTTTTATGGTTCCATCCCCTGCTTCTCCTTTGGGCTTGTCACCAATGCCAGTGGATGCCGAGAAATCTATTTCGGGTCTCTCATCACTATCCAATGGTGGAAATACTGGACAGCTGCAAACAGACGACGCACTGGCATCAACGCCACCAGTTTCTACTGGGACTCCAGGAATTTCAATCTCGCCACTGCTTGCTGAATTAAGTAGTCCAGATGGGGCTCCGTGGAAATCGGCAAAAACTGCTTCTGGAAAATCAAGTGTTACTGAGCAGCCTGTTGAGCGTTTAATTAGAGCGGTTGGTCTGATTTCTTTCAAATGCTTTTACTAAAAACTACACTATATCGAGATGGACATTTCCCCCTTAAATAAATTGTAAGTCTAAGTTGGTTTTGTTGTCTTTGGTTCAGGTGAAATCAGCTTCACATCAAGCTTTGGAATCTGCTGTAGGTGACATCAAATCATTAGTCAGAGGAAATGATTGTCTAGCTGGGACTGCACAAGGAAGTGGTTCAAGGACTGCAGTTGGTGAAGATTTGGCTGCAACATTAAAGTGCCATTTGCCATCACAAAACTCCAATTTGCAAGATGAAATAAGTGGGACAAGGAAATTGAAACGCTATGTTAGTGCGATGCCTGCGAACCTGGCGCCATCTCCAGGAAGTATGAATGATAGTTTTGCGCAAAGGACTGCTTCAGAAATTTCTGACATAGAGTCGACAGCATCATCTAGTATCAAAAGGCCAAAATACGAGGTTCTGATCTTTCTTTGACATATGAGCCAAAACTTTTTGGTGCATTGTAGTCATTTCTCTAAGCTAAGCATAGTTTTGGTGTGTACCAAAATCTGTTGGTATTTGGTTTTGCTCTTTCTTTGGAAGAACTTACATTTCTTGAGTGCACTCGGTAGATACTAACTTTTCAGTTATCCAGGATACTATTTTCTCAAAATGCCAAGAACAGTTCTTATCTCAAGTCAGTCTGGTAGTGTTGCTTGGACCAATTCATGTCTCTTCATTATGAAAGATTGGATCCACTGGAAATTGTGATTGATACTTGAACCTTTGGGTTTCTAAGTTGAATGTCTTACTCCATTCCTCTGGGTGTTTAGTCTACCCCTTCTTTTGTTTCTCTCTGTTTGTTGCCGTCTCCATGTGACAGGTCCAGGGTCGATAATCTTGACAGTACTGACGCTTGAAAGGGCACTTTTGTACTGGGCTAGCGACCTTCATATGTCTTCTCTAACTTTTCTTGCCTGCTGCCTTTCTATGCCTCTCAGAGTGCCCTTCAGAGTGCCATTAGGGAGTGGATTTCTTAGTGATTATTTTTTCCATAATCTAGAAAGATTTGTTATGTCCATATCGAGCTAGTTTGCTTCAGAGTATTACGTGATGCTAGTCTACTGAGCAGAATGATACACATTTTTGTAGGCTAATTATAACCTCTGGGGAGAAATAAAGCAGATCAACCGGCAACTTATACTCACGGTGGTTGATATCAGTGATGAAGAAGTTGATTCTCATGCAGCTTCCGCTTTCACTAAAGTGGGTGAGGGAACTATTGTCAAGTGCTCTTTTACCGGTGTGGGTATCAGTCCAAATCTAAGATCAGAGACCACCTCCTCGAAGATGGTATGATGTTTGTATGAGATTTGTCAAACATACCTGGTTTTCTGAAGTTCTTATCCAATTTTTTTTTTTTGATTGTTGTGCAGTCACTGATTCAGCCTTTGTGGTTGCTTCTGCCTATGAACTATCCAAACTGCTCTCCCATTCTTTTGGACAAGCTTCCAGTTGATGTCAGGTGAGAATTTATCTAGCATTCTCATTAGCATTTGTAGGAATCAATCCTAACGTCCTTTTTTGGACTAAAAAAGAAAACATTTAGATCCTTATCTGATTTTCCTTTCTTGTCTATGCTCTTGATTTTTTCTTATTTGACTGTTTAGTGATTGTCCGTGGGAAATCTCTGCCTTATTTGTGTTTAAGAGATATAAAATTAAATGGCTGTGTTTTTACATCCCACCTTTGGTTCTTCGTTTCTTCCCTGTCAATGTAATATGGTGACATCAACCCAAGAGCCTGGAAAAACCATACGAGATGTGGAAGGATATGACATGGTGTGGATATACCATTTCCATATGGTTCTTGTTAAATTTTGCAAATTTGTGGCGTCAATAGTTGTAGTTAACAATCTCATTCTATTGAATTTTAAAAATCGCCAGTTCAAGTCAGATATTATACATCTCGTCGCTGGTTGTTGGTCTTTTTAGTACTTACTATAACCTCTGCTTCATGTCTGAATTCGTTCTTGCAATTATTCCTTTTGCAGTAGAGAGGCTGAAGATCTATCAGCCAAGGCAAAATCAATGCTCGGCCGCGCACTTAGAATGCTTCCACAACCCCTGTCGCTCAGAGGGATAGCGCTGAGTTGGGAAGAGAGTGTCCGAGCTGTCGTTTTGGATTTCGCGCTGCAGAGCGGTGGGGGCAACTTCAGCTCCAAATATGGAGCTTGGGAACAATGCAGCTAGTTTTGAGCCTAGTGCTATTTGATAGCGTTCTTATTTCTAATCGATCCGACAAACACAGTTTTTCTTCAATTTACACCATTGAGTTATGCTGACTCAGCCTGGGATTTTGATCGTCCACTGAGAATTTGGAATGTTGATCATTTTCTCTTTAGGAGCATGGATACTGATACTTATCATCAATAATCTCTCTGTACTTCCTGCACTTCTGCTCTGGATTTTGCTTTTGAATTGCATATTCCGGGGATTTGCTTGGCACGAGTGTTCAAGGTGTTGGTTTTGGACGTGGAACTTGAAGTTGAAGCGGGTCTCAGTTAAGATTACTTGACTATAGTAGAAACCAGTGATGATTATGTGGGAATAGGGGTGTGCAAAATACCCGGTACCGCCCGGACCGCCCGGAACCGGCGGTTCTTGAGGGAACCGGACCGGTTCCCGGTTCCATGGGCGGATCCGCCCGCCCGCCCACCCGGACCGGACCGGAACTTTTTAATATTAAAAAAAAAAAATTACTAAAAGAAATCCTAGATCTCATCTCACTTCCTTCGTCTTCGACTTCTAATCCTATTACCATTTCGTTGCGTTTACTTCTTCCGCCGTCCGCATCTCCACGTACTTAAATTTGATTTTTCTTTCTTTGGCTTACTTTGATGTCACGTAATCGTTCTATGTTGAAAACAAAAATTGTTTTGCCTCAAGATCGGTTCCATGGATCCACTCGGGAACCGGACCGGACCGACGGTCCGGTTCTCGGGTGGATCCATACAACAAACGGGTGGATCCCGGTTCCAATTTTTCGGAACCGGTCCTTAGAGAGCGGTTCCCGGTTCTAGGTTGGGAACCGCCAGCCCGGACCATGCACACCTCTAGGTGGGAAGCATGTTATGTAGTGGTGTTAATCCTGTTTTTTTTTTCAATCTATTGATTCCTTAGGGAATGTTTAATGATGTCATTAACTCTGCTCAACTAATCTCCGAACCTACTTGGGGTTGCATTTCTTTAGCTTTTTAAAAGCAATTCCAAGCTTATTAAAATTCTGCCAGGAACGAGATACGATGGGAAGTATTATGAGTTTTGATTTACTTAATTAAAAACAAATATCTGCCTGTTCATGTTTTGAAAGTAATTATATTAGCGTCCCCGTATACGGATGTATACACGAAAGACGCCATGAAATAATTTCACGAAGTGAAATCGATAAAATTATATTTACTTTGAATTGGCCAATAAAGAAGTAAATAATGGATTTATGCAAATTACAAACACCGCTTGTGAAAGAACCATATTTTATAGTATCTTTTTTTTTTTGGTCGAATATTTTATAGTATCTTTAAAAGGCTGAAAATGTAAGAAGGTGGAATATATATATTTATTATATAAGGAGAAAAAATCTCGCCATTTGGATATGGCCGTTTTGAGCGCGAGCTACTGCTTGTGGCGAAGACCGCCTTTAATCTCGCCGCCGCAACCACCGCCGCCTCCATCCCGACGATACCGGCTTCGTGCCTGTACCGATCGATCGTCGCTATCTCCTGTTCAACGAACCATTTCGCACATCGAGAACTCTGGCATCATCGCTTGCCTTCGCGCCAATAGGTCCCTCTCTCTCTCTCGATCGACATGATTTTTGCTCGATGTGTTTGAATCTCATTGGGAAACGGCGTAATTGATAGTCCGGAGCTGGCATTTGAAGCTGCCTGCGCTGCGCTTGGAGCTGGCATTACGGTCGTGAGTTCTCTTCCCGTCACCTTTCCTGAAGCTTGAACGGAGGAGTTGTTACTTGTTAGAGTCTCTCGTATGCTTGCTCGCGTTACTTTTAAGCCTTTTGTTATGAATTTTCCGTACGTTGTTCTTTTTTCTTCTGTTGCTGATAGACAGAGGTTTCCTCTGCTACGACTTGTGAACTGAATCCCTCTAAATTGCATCATGACTCGCGTGAATCGCGTGGTTCGGTCGACTAGGCATTCCCACATTTTTATGGACTCTTATATACGGATGCATGGGTAGAGTAAGAGAGAGCGGTCCATGCCTCGTGTATGGACAGAATGATTATTCTTAATTTGAGATATGCTGAAGTGATTACTGTCAATAGAGAGGAATGGGTATGTTTTTTCCTGCTCCATTTGCTAGTTTTTGCATAATATTGGCAAAGAATTGCTCATTGGAGAGTTGAGTTTTTGTATAGGCTTGATGCTGTATGGGAGGAGTTGAGTGGGGTTGAATCCTCCCAAATTTGAAATTTTGAGCTATAAAATTAACACCTCATGAAAAAAATGAAGTGCTAGTTAAAGAACAGGGTAGACATTGTCTGCTTGTAGTCATGGCACATGACTCATGCTTGTGGTTTTTATTGTGCTTTCGTTGTATTTTTCAGCTGGAAATAGTCAGATCCACCCCAGGCGTGTTTGAGGTCGTCTGGATTCTCTTCTCAATTTTTCGCAAGATCTCAGTTTTCCTGGATGACTTTCTGGAGAGCTAAAATTCTATTTTGCATGGTGCGCAGGTTTTGCATCAGCTGATCAAAGATCACCCGACGGCAACCCTTGGAGTAACTCACCTGCCTTTTCTAGACTTTGCGTGCATTTGCTTCTGGTCTTTGTGACATTCAAGCATCATATGTGAAAAGTTGGTTTGGACATGCAGGCGTAGCTTTTGATAAAGAGTGCCTGACATAGTTTTTACAGTCATCGGGCTTCTCTAACTCTTTGTCGTTGTCGTTGTCGTCGTCGTTGTTTTTTTTATTTTTAACAATTCTCTAATTGACATTCACTGTCACAATGGAATTTGTGGTTGATTAAGTTAACATGTGGGTTTTCTGGACAACTCTCCTGATTTATGAGTGTTGCTTATAGGTGGCTGCAACAATTGATGCTTCGTATCAGATACTTTCTTGGGTATTTTAAATCTAATAATTTTGGTCAGGTTGGGACTATTTTGAATGCTGAGGATGCTCAAAATGCAATAGTCGCTGGAGCCAAGTTCCTGATGAGTCCTGCAATGGTTAAGGTATCCACTACAGTACTGGAGGCATATTGTAGTATTTTAACCAGTGTGATGGTATACAAGGTGTTGAAGCCTATTTCAAGTTTGTGTTCACTGAAAGAAGATTTCTATAGTACTGCCTTCCAGCATTGCTCCTATGTTTACTCTGATCCTTTTTCTGGTTGCAAGGACATTTTGTCTGACTCACAAGATTGTGGAGTCCTATACATTCCTGGAGTGATGACCCCCACAGAAGTAGGTGCATTTTTTTTTCTTCAAGTGGAACATTCCTTTTAATGCCATTCAACTGGCTAATGATATGGCATAAAGCTTGTTTCTGCAACCATCAATGCTTAGTTTCTCTTGTCCGAGTATTATAGCATTGCTTTGGTGAAAGTTCACAACATTTTTATCAACATCGAGTGTCGTTAGTTACTTTATACATCATTTGCAGATATTATCTGCATATGATGCTGGTGCCAAGATCGTGAAGGTACGCATGCTCTGAAACCATTTTCATTACTTCTTAAGTAATTGCATATTTCCTTCAATTGAGTCTCTCTTTGTGCCCTTGATGAGTAGAGTTTGGCCAAAAATCTGTTGCATCTTACACTTAGTTGTGAAACTCTCCAATATCATGTAATAGGGAAGCCCCTTCTGCATGAATCAGAGGATATTTGTTCTCAATAACCTGTGTCATTCCTGCCTATAGGGAAGACTCAAATAATGGGGTTTCAATCTGTTTTGTCAAGGAGCTGCGTTTTCTTCAGCACTTTTTTTCATTATTATTTTCAGACAAATTATCTTGCTTTGTTTATGTAAATTTCTGGAATTGACCTGTGATTCCTATATTCTCTTGAATTATGTTTTTCTATAGGTCTACCCTGTTTCAACGTTAGGTGGAACTCACTACATATCAGCCCTTAAGAAGCCTTTTCCTCACATTCGCATGGTTGCTTCTCAAGGCATTCCAATAGGTTTGTTTCTTGAACTAAGTCGTTTGGTTATAAACTGTTAATGATTTGCATAAGGTGCGTGAACTTGAAGATCATATGTCATTATTTAGGGAGGCCATTGATGACCGTTAATCCTGTGTAGTTAACTTTTGTTTTTCCATGCATGAAATATTTTCAAATAGCTGCAGCATTTCTTGAATAATTCTGATTTTATTCCTAACCATCATTATGAGAAACATATGCCACGCATTAACATCTGAAATCTATGGTCTCTCTCTCTCTCTCTCTCTCTCTCTCTCTCTCTCATGAATCTTTTGCATAACCTTATGTGGATCTGCTGAGTTACTGTCGTAACATTCAGTCTGACGTAGGCCAGAGGAGAAAAAAAAAACTTCCAAAGCTAAATTCTCAGCTTCTAGCGAGAATCTTTTATTCAATCTTTGAAGCAGCGTCTAGTAGTCCACCTTTTACTGATGGAATAATTAATTCCTTGGTTCAGATTTAGCTGGAGAATACATTGCAAAAGGAGCATCTGCAGTTGTCCTCTCAGATGCCATATTCACTAAAGGAGCAATGGCTCAATGCAATCTCAGTGAAATATCTAAATTTGCTCACATTGCAGCCTTGCAGGGCAGGCAAGCTGTTGATCGGTGAGTTGCTTTCATTGATAAGTTTAGTGGTTCAATCTGGAAGATTAACTAGAAAGTGGTTGGTGACTCTGCTTTGAACAACATATTGAAACCTTTCATCATGCTATAGTTGATGTGGTGTACCGATGTAGTCATTAGATCTGCACACTTGAAATGTTTTTTATGGATTGATGATGTTTTCCCATCAGACAACACAAATTCCTTTAGTCTTGACCTACTGATTTTCACTTACATGCACACGAAACCAGGGTCATTGGGCTTGTGAGTTATAAACAGATCCTGGACATAGTTGTTTCTCTCTCTCTTTTTTTCACCTGTTGTCTTCTAACTGATTGGATTTCATACAGGAGGAAAAGATGCTAGGAATAGGAAGTTGTTGAAGGGCTATTTGCTTTTGCATCACCTTCAGAGGTATGGAGGACTTGAGGAATGTTCATATGCCTGATGGGCACTGAAATTTCAGGTACAGCTGCCTTGTCGTCTTTCGCTAAAAATGAACCTTGGACTTATTGTCTGTTCTTTGGTTATTTGATCGTGTGCTTTTTTAGATTTCTAAAAGTCTACTGATTTCCATGACATTGTTTTACTGGAAATTGACACTTTCTCTTGGTCCCTGAAATCGCTGCATTCTGACCTTTAACCTTCTGGTGTTTATCTTGGAAGTAGTTTTTTCATTTACATATTCAAGGGTGTGAGATTTGTGCCCATGCAAGTGGATTGTTCCCTTTCTACTGAGATTGAAATGCTCAGGAACCTTCTTACATTTGCAGGTGCTCTTTGCGTTGGAGTGCATTTTCTTGCTAATATCTCGTGTCTGTGGTGCAATTTTTCAGAGTCACTTGTTCCCGTACGATCGATCGATGGTTGTCCCTGCGGAAGACTCGACTGGCAATTGAATGCTTTCCCAGTTGACCACTCTTTAAGAAACGCTTAGTCTCGGGCAAATTCAATTTGTGGTACTCTCGATGCTTGAGTGATCGTCCTTGCTGGAGCTCTGGGTTCATCTCATGAAGACGTTGTCTCCCCAATGTGGAGGTGTACACATTCAGTCTGTAGTTTATACCAGAGTCACAGAATCGGGCGTCAGATCCCTGATGATATCGACGACCGAGTAGTTAGCACTCGTTGGAGAACCCATAGCTAGTCCTGAATAACCTTTATCCTTTCCTGATTACTCCTTGTGTATTAATTGCTCTATATGGATATAAACGAAATACTATACGTGCATATATGCGCGTTTACTTACGTACGTTACGGGGAAACCTGTAACTGATGGTGTAATCGAGCGACTTCAGTGTTTTCGGGTGCTCGATGGCGACGTCTCTCCGTCAACTTACGTACCGGTACCACTCCCGGACCCGGTAGGTCCAAAACATGGGCCGGAGCAAGGCCCTTCACAGCCCTCCTAAAGCGGGCTCACTGTCGAGCCAGAGGCCCGGTCCATGTTCATTAAACCACAATTAAATTTAATTAAAAAAAGTAATGAATTAGTCCAAGGGCGGTGAGTCTCGGGTGCCGACGCGTCCCAACGACCGCTGGATCCGCTCAAATCCCCGTCGTTTTCGGCACACCCAACTTAAAACGAAAATCATCTCCCTCTCTCCCTCTCTCTCTAGAGGGTCAGATCCTAAATTTAGGCGAATTGCAAAACAAACCAACGGACCCAAAGAAAACGGGCGGATCCCCAAACCCCACAATTATATCCAAGCGAATTATGACCTCACGTCCGCTAGGCTATTACGGTTAAATTAAGTGAGTTATTAACTATACTCGGGCTTAATTAAACACACACACAGACACAAAAGAAAGAAGACTAAAATATTAAAAAAAAAAAAAAAAAAGAAATAAGTTAAGACGAAAATGGGAAGGGAAGAAAATTGCGCGTCAACGTAATTTAGCCACCAAAAATCGAAAAGAAAAAGAAAAAGAAAAAGAAAAAAAACCCCACCACCAGCGAGGAGGAGAGAACAATAAAAACGCTTAACAGCACAAGCGCGAGGAGCACAGCCCCACGAGCGATCGAGCGAGAGAGAGAGAGAGAGAGAGAGAGAGGAGCAGCGCTGCGCCCCCCGCCCCCGCCCATCGTCCATCGATCTTTCCGTTTATCAGGTCAGCGTCTGATCTTGCGGCCGCATCCGTTTGATTCCCGTCGCTCTCTTTCGATTTCGTCGTCGGATCTCTGTCGGGGGCGATTGGCTTTTTCTGGGTCCCTGCTTCTTTCTTTTTGCTTTTTGGGGTCGAATTTCCCCCTTTTTTTGGGTGGAGGAATGAGGAGGGCGGGCGAGGAGCTCCGCGAGATCGCAGTTGCGGTGGAGCTCCTGTTTTTATTTCGTGCCTGTACGTGGCGGGTTCTGATCTGTGGTGTTTGGGGGATGTCTCGATTTCGTTCTTTGTTTTTTTCTTTTTTCTTTTCCTTTTTTGTAGGGTGGATTATCTCGATTTGATTCGCAGTTTGGGAGTTGCCTCTCTTTCGGTGAATAGTTTTTCTGGGATTGATCGTTTGTCGGTGATTTTGTTTTCTTGATGTTGTTTCTGGAAGTTTCTGGTTTGAGGGTTCGAATGGCTTAAAGGGTCAGCTTGATGATGGAGTCTCTCGCTACGGTTTTCATTTATTTATTTAATTTATTTATATCTTGCATTGAGAAACTTTGCTGTTTGGATGAATTCATTTGTGTTCATTTTCACTGGGTGATGGGTGATTCATTCTCTTATATCATTGTCTTGTCAAGCATGGAGGGTTGCTGTGTTGTTTCGGAGATGTCTTACCTGTACTTGGGGGGCATCCCCATTTACAGGACATTCTAGTGGTTGTTCATTGTTTTTACGATGGATGCGATCTGCTAAACTACTTTTTTTTTTTTTTTGGTAATTGTGTTCTAGCCTTTGTCGGTATATTTCTGTGTGTCTGCTCTTATTTCTTTCGTGTTTTTCTTTTCGAGGATTGTAGCATTTAATAAAGTGCTGCTGTGTATTTTTGCAGGAAGAACGACGAATTGTATATCTGCAAATATGTCTCCGGCAAAGTCCAAGTCGAAGTCCAAGAATAAGTCCTCTGCAAAGGCTGCAAATGAACAAAAGGTTGCTTCTAAGACTCCTGGGTCTTCGAATGGAGGAAATGGCAGTTCTGCGAGTGCTTACAATCCAGTCTCTGGAACATTCCATTTGCTCGAGACCTCGCCATCTGATTCTTCACCACCTTCGCAGAGTAATGGCCGATTTCAAACTATAGATGACACAGATGAGCACTCAAGCAGCCCGCATGGAACTGTTTCGGAGTACGATTCAGTTTCCAACAACGGTAGCTGGTCCGGTGAGTCAGAAGACCTCAAAGATAAGGGAGGTTCCACTCCTCAACGGGAAATGGTGCCTGGTCCTGACAGTGAAAGGCGAGAGAAGATTCGCTTGAAGAACGAAAAGAAGCACCAGCGGCAGAGAGAGAGGAGAGCACAAGAATTGCATGAGCGTTGCCGTGGCTATTTAATGTCAAGAAAATTGGAAGCACTTTCTCAGCAACTTGTGAGCATGGGGTTCTCTCCGGAGCGGGCAACCTTAGCTCTTATGATGAACGAAGGCAGGCTGGAGGATTCAATAACCTGGCTATTTGATGGAAACGAAGAGGAAGCTCGTGACAAGGGTAATGACAGTAGAAGCAGAGGTAACTTGAAGATTGACATAAGTGAAGAGATTGCTCGGATTACAGAACTGGAGGTGAAATACAAGTGCTCTAAGCAGGAGGTGGAAAGAGCAGTGGTTGCTTGTGAAGGTGATCTGGTGAAGGCAGAAGAGTCTTTGAGGGCACAGAAACAGCATTCACAAGTTACACCAACATCGTCAGAAGCTATGCCTTCCCCACAGACCCTTGTCAGACCACGGGAGAAGATCATAGCTACAACGACGGCGTTGCAGGGGAAGAATGAACGAGATTTGAACTGTAGTAAGGCAGTTCCCATCACACCAACTGACCTAGAGCTTGGCACTTCCAAGTTGCAATCGTCAAAGATAAACCAGCAAACATCACTAGTGGAGAAGAGATGGCCTCCTTCAGGTTCATCAAGTATCGGAATGCGGACACAGGTCCCACCTGCAGTAACGAAGCCTGATGTTCATCGTGGTGTTGCTGAACAGAAATTAATTCAAAATGCAGCATATAGGGAACCTGTAATAGTGATGCAGCGTCCCCAGTCCACGATACCCAGGTCAACCATCGTCTCGAGTGTAGGTTCCTCACCTTCAGTATCAACTGGTTACCATCCAAATGATGTTTCTCGAGCTGAGATCTTGTCAAACATGAAGTTGCTCCATGCTCAGAGATTGGGAAGCCTTGGCCTAGAAAATCAGGGGTTGGAACAATTCTACCATCAGCCCGTATACAAGGAGAGTCCATCAATGCTTAGTGCATTGGATGCAATGGCTGAGTTTGGTGGCTCATGGAATGCAATGGGCAGATCTCCTCCTAATGCTGTTCCATCTAACCCTGCGGCTTCTTGGAACAAAATTGGCACCTCTGCAGCTTCGCACACGATTCCTTCATCATCTCTTGGACTATTTTCTACTTGGAGGTCGACAGGAACATTGGGCCCATCCTCTCAGGTGGATTGGAATGTTGGCAGTGCAATGCCGGAGTTTGATTATACCAGAATAGATTGGACCCTGGATGCCAATTTGGCAAATTCCAAGTCGAGTGGAGTGTGGCTACACCTCTCATCAATGTTGAGGAACAATCCCACGATGATGCTTGGAGCTGCCAACAGAGTCCGCACTACAGATGCATCACCAGGTGCTTCATGTGAGTGGACTTCTCCATTTGCTGGCAAAGACATCTTTAGCTTGCCCAGGCAATTTGTAACTTCTCCATCTCCCTAGGCCTTGGTCTAGGAGATGAGAGAAGAAAAAAAAGAATAGCGGAACAACAAAAACCCTGGTGTTGTTGGGTTGGATGGATGTGATGGTGTGTTTGTTTCTGGTTTCCCTATTAAAGTTGCCGCTAGTGATATTTGGCCTTAGTATTTATTTGCTCTTGCGTCTATTAACTTCGTAAAATTTGATGGTGGCGGTGATGATCGTGGTTGGTGGCATGAGGTTGGGTAGGGCTGTTGATGCATCTTGATCGATTGACTAGCCTGCATGATGAGTAATGAGTATTTCGCTGGGTGTATAGTCAGAATTGAGTGAGGTGACTGATGCTCCATTTGATCCAATGCTTTAGATGCGTGCAACCCAGTTTATAAAGTAAGGCTCGAGGTTAGACCCCTTTCATTATATGGGAAAATGAAAAACGAGACATGAATATCTAAAATAAGTAACTGAAGGCTAATTCATTTCAGTGGCACAAAGATAGAACTACAGAAATGTGCATTTTGTTTGCATTATGCTTTGGGTCCGTTGTCTGGGTTTGCAGCTCTGACTGCAATCTAGATCGACAAAAACAGTTCTGTCAGAAATTCTTTTTCGCAGTATATGAATGTCTCAATTGAGACTTCACTGAAATTAAGGAGAGCAACTAAAGCAGGCACAGGAATTTAACTATTTGTATATACACGAATGCCATGTCTAAAACAACTGACGGCAATGGATTTGCATATTGCAATGATCAGAAAACTTTCCAAGCCATACGCTACACGAACAACGGCATACAATGAAATGAATATGGAAGAACCTCCACAGGACACTGTAATATGCGTAACTCGTTTGTCGAGGAATATATATTCTTTTGAGTTCAATTATTTGATTTGAAAATTTAAAGTAATGTTTTTTAACTGTCGACACGAAGTACAATTGTATGGAAACATATGAGTGGCTGTTGCTCGTGGCTAATGGGTCAGTGTCATAGGTTCCAATGGCCGCTTCATCTGTCATATTTTTTGGGAAATAAAAGGGGCAAAGGCCGAGTATTACGTTAATACTTCCTAACAAAGCTTTTTCCTATCAATAGAGTAAATAAATCTATTGAGGGCCTATCTAATATTGGAGTGGCATTTTCATCACATGACTGAATGGTCCAATTTGCTAACTTGTCTACACACAAATTTGCTAATCAAATTGAACAGGTTTTATGCTTTAGTGGCTACGCATTGTTTGTCATTTTAACTATGCTTGTCATTTTAACTGTTCTCTCCCTCCAAAATCATGTCCGGAGAAAACAAACAAGAATCGGTGGCTCAAATTACTTGTTATATAGCTAGAAGCTAGTAGTTATTGGCTCAATAGTCAATAGAATATAATTAATATCTATGTAAAAATCGCAAACTATAAATATGTCAATATTCACTTTATTGTGGAGAAATCACTCCTCATACATGAAAATTATTAATGACTCGACTCCTCATGAAGGAAAACTTGCTGTGCCCTATTCAATGATTGAGTAAATTTGATGGCAAAGGGCGCTCGTTCATATAACAATTAATTTCAAATCTTATAGGTGCAACGAAGAGTGCTCCCATGAAAAAGGTAAGCCAATTAGATAAGTGTATCTTGCCATATAAACCTAAAGCCTAAATCAAATTCTATACGGGTTCATACGTTGAGCACATACATGTAGGAATTGCTTTGGTCATGCGAGAGGTCAAAGGAAGCAAGATTTTTGTCAAGTTTTGATTTTTAGTCCACCAGTCTATCCGTGCTCTGCTCGCGCGACGAGAAGAACGCAACCAAGAAATGGCAATCGCTGTCGGTGATTGTCAAGAATCTAGACGAGTTTTTCTTCGTATCTAGCCTCTCCAGAGCATTTCAGGAATGTAGAGAGAGAGAGATGAGCTCCCTGCTCACGCCCACCATCTCCTTCGCCAACGCTAGTGCCGCCCATGTCTCGCAGAAGCCATCGCCACCTCCTCCTATCCACCACCCGTTGTCCCAAAGAATCCACATTCCTTCCCATGTCTACAAGCACCCGGCAGCCATCCTCCTCGAGCTCTGCACTTCCATGAAGGAGCTCCGCCAAATCATCCCCCTCGTCATCAAGAACGGCCTCTGCGACGAACACCTCTTCCAGACCAAGCTCGTCAGCTTGTTCTGCAACTACGGCAGCGTCGCCGACGCGGCCCGCGTCTTCGAGCCCGTCGAGGACAAGCTCGACGCGCTCTACCATACCCTGCTCAAAGGGTACGCAAAGAACTCGTCTTTAGACGAGGCGCTGTCTTTCTTTTGTAGGATGAGGCGTGATGATGTGAAGCCCATCGTGTATAACTTCACTTACCTGTTGAAAGTCTGCGGCGACAATGCTGACCTCAGGAGAGGAAAGGAGATTCATGGGCAGCTGGTGGCTAATGGGTTCGCGTCCAATGTGTTTGCCATGACTGGGGTTGTGAATATGTATGCGAAGTGTAGGCAGGTTGGGGAAGCGTACAAGATGTTTGACAGATTGCCGCACAGAGACTTGGTCTCCTGGAATACGATAATTTCTGGTTATGCTCAAAATTGCTGGGCGGCTCCAGCGCTGGAGTTGGTTTTACAGATGCAGGAGGAAGGACAGAGGCCTGACTCCATCACCTTGGTCACGGTTTTGCCTGCTGTTGCTGATGTTGGGTCCTTGAGAATCGGCAAGTCTATACATGGTTATGCTGTGAGGGCTGGATTTGATAGTCTGGTGAATGTTTCGACTGCTTTGTTGGACATGTACTCGAAGTGCAAGTCAGTGAAGACTGCTCGAGTAATTTTTGATAGGATTGAGAAGAGGAGTGTGGTTACTTGGAATTCTATGATTGATGGCTATGTAGAAAACGAAAATCCAAAGGAAGCAGTTGCGATTTTTGAAAAGATGTTGGATGAACAGGTGGAGCCAACAAATGTAACTGTAATGGGGGCACTCCATGCTTGTGCTGATCTGGGTGATCTTGAGCGAGGGATGTTTGTTCACAAGTTGTTGACTAGGCTGAAACTCGACTCTAGTGTTTCGGTGATGAATTCTTTAATTTCCATGTATTCCAAATGTAAGAGAGTAGATCTTGCTGCAGAAATATTTAATGACTTACGGGAGAAAACCCTTGTCTCCTGGAATGCAATGATATTAGGTTTTGCACAGAATGGGTGTGTGAGTGAGGCTCTGAATCACTTTTGCCAGATGCATTCTCAGAATGTAAAACCAGATACATTCACCATGGTGAGTGTAATTCCTGCTCTTGCGGAATTATCTGTGACCCGACAAGCAAAGTGGATTCATGGACTGGTTGTAAGATCTTGCATGGATAAGAACGTTTATGTGATGACTGCTCTTGTTGACATGTATGCAAAATGTGGAGCCGTTGATACTGCCAGAAAGCTCTTTGACATGATGGAAGACCGGCATGTCATAACCTGGAATGCTATGATAGACGGATATGGTACACATGGGCTTGGGCGGTCTGCTGTGCAGCTGTTCAAAGCAATGCAGAAGGGGACAGTCAGGCCAAATGATATAACTTTTCTTTGCATCCTTTCTGCTTGCAGCCATTCGGGTTTAGTCGATGAGGGTCTCCGTTACTTTGACAGCATGAAGCAAGACTATGGCATAGAACCTACAATGGATCACTATGGCTCCGTGGTTGACCTTCTTGGTCGAGCTGGTCGTCTCAAACAAGCTTGGGATTTTATTCAAAAGATGCCTATTGAACCTGGAATTACCGTCTTTGGGGCAATGTTGGGTGCCTGCAAGATTCATAAAAATGTTGAACTGGGAGAGATGGCAGCAAATAAGCTGTTTGAATTGAACCCACAGGAGGGCGGATACCATGTCCTGCTTGCTAATATATATGCCACAGCCTCAATGTGGAGTGAAGTGGCAGAGGTGAGAAAAATCATGGAGAAGGAAGGGCTTCAAAAGACTCCTGGTTGTAGTTTAGTGGAGTTGAGAAATGAGGTCCATAGTTTCTATTCTGGAAGCACAGATCATCCTCAGTCTAAAAGGATTTATGCATTTCTTGAAACTCTTGTTGATGAGATTAAAGCTGCTGGTTATGTGCCTGACACCCATTCTATCCACGATGTGGAAGATGATGTGAAGGAGCAGCTGCTCAACAGCCATAGTGAGAGGCTAGCTATTGCATTCGGGCTTCTGAATACCAGCCCTGGCACGACGATACACATCCGCAAGAACTTGAGAGTTTGTGGGGATTGCCACGATGCAACAAAGTACATTTCCCTTGTGACCGGACGAGAAATAATCGTACGTGATATGCAACGGTTTCACCACTTCAAGAATGGAACATGCTCTTGCGGAGATTACTGGTGAAACCTGTAGTTGGGATGAGTCCATAATTGGGAATCCCTGGAAGTGTCACTGCAAGTTAGTGAATCAGTCTTGCAATTTTTATGCTGATACTTTAGGTTGCACCGAAATGTCGGTGGACCTTGCAGAGTTGGAGAGTAAAGGGAAAACAGCAGTGAGTATCCCTATTTTGTAGTTTGTACAATCACTCAAATGGATATAGCCCTGATCAGAGTCATTGACTGACTCATACTGTGTTCTTTTCCCTTTTGGTCACATTTGTGAGAATATGTATATTTCTCAATATAATTGTATCTCAATAAACTCATATTAAGGTTTATTCTACATGCACTGTATAATTTCACCCATTCCTTCCTATTTCCTCGGTTAAAACTACTGCAAAAAAAAAAAAAAAACATACCATTCTTTTCTTTCTAAAGGGGTGCATTATTGTCATCGATGTAATTTAGGTACAACATCAATAGTGTAAAAAGCTTCAAATTTGGAAGCACCCTGGAGCAGATAAATATGAAATCCATTTTATTATAAGGAACAGGCTTACTCAAATCTGGACCGTTGAAGTGATAAATGTACTGGACGGCGCGAAGAAAGTGCAAAAAGAGATGTGGTATTTGGAAGAAGGAGCAGAAAACCACATACAAACTTGTAAAGAAAACACAAAGGATCTCTACACCTACTGCAACCTTCACAAAGAAAATAGGCTGCAGAGGCAAGCAAAATGTGCATTTTTTACACATGTTCACCCACTAGTTAACCTAATTACTATACAATCTCCACCAAGCACGCCAAATTCAGATTCATGGAATTCCAGTAGGCTTTCAGCCTCCAAGAAAAAGAAAATCCAATAGGCTTCATCGTCCCATGAACTCTGAACCAAGGCAAGGGTAAAGGTTGGGTATCATTTCCAACACCAAAATTGTCTGTATAAATAGATCTTCCGCATACGAGCATTATATGCCATGAACGCTCTAGCTTTGATAGGATCGGCATTTAAATGCTCAAAGGCATACATTTGTTTCCCTTCGTCCAACCCATCAATCTCCATCACAGCCTGCAACAGTTCTGAGGCATCAATTGCATTTTTGTTTCGATCCATTGCATCGGCTAAACGCTGAATGCTTGACGCAACTGTCAGCAATGCCTCTTCAACTGTCTCTGAGCTCCGAGCTCGTTTCAGATGCTTTCTGAGTGGCTGGGCAAAAGGAGGAGGATCAGGATTCCCATCTTGCACATATGCGGAGATTCTGTGTATGACTCTGTTCCATCTGTCTCGCTAGGTTCTTCTGAACTTGGTGAAAGAAATGAGGGAGAATTTTCTTCACAATTCTTCAAATCACTCGCATAGCTTTCTTCCTTCATCTTAGCCCAACGACTAGGAGCTTGATAGTTCCCACAAACAATTTTTAGTTCATCATACATCTCGATCTGCTTTCCTCGAAATACTCTTCCATCCGGGTGTGCCTAGTCAATTCACTGAGGTATATCATCAACTAATAAACAAAGCAGAAGTCAATCAGAAGAAATGAAAATTCACTGCCTATTAAAAAACAACTTACTGCAATATATCTTTTCCAAAGATCATCATCTTCGCACTCAATCATCTTTGTGTTGGGATTCCATATGAACCCATCTTGGCTAAGCAAATCTCTCATCACTTTATACCTTTTCTTAATTGTCTTGAGGCGATTAATTACTTTTTGGTTATTCAAGTTCAAATTAAAACGAGAGTTCACAGCAACACAAGCAGCAGTATAGGCGTTCTCATTGAAGCATTTATCTATTTTATTCCCATTTCTTGCCTGAATAGCAAGAGATTCAATTAGACATTTGTCCATTGCAATGGACCATACAACATTTCTTCCTTTGTGCTTCATTTCCCTTCTCTGAGCATGTAAGTCATATTGGTCCATACCTGCCAACACCGAAGGACCAGGATTAGAACTTCAAGTATCTCTCCCTAGATGAAGCAGCAGTTATTAAAAGAACAGAACACGCCAAACACAACATCATTTATAGTGATTAATAGACTAGTACGACCATTTCATCACACATTACAACACATGTAGCACAAGGTTCATGCTCTGCTGTTCAGCAAGGCTTTGAACATACCAGGCTATTCAAGAGACACAATGATGAACGGCAACCGAAACACAAGAAGTTTGATGACTATAATCAGAAATCAAATCTTGCATACTAATTTCCAGCACCTCTACTAAATGCATCTCCGCATCGAGTTCATTAATGCCGAGAACATTCAAATGACTGCAAAGACAGCTTAACCGGATGCACTTATGAGATCATAACATAAATTAGTTCAGTGAAATAGAATCTTTCAGCAGCAGCTACTGACATGGTGATCTCAATCCATTCATCATGGAACCGAAATGCACTATCTCGACCCTCCAATGAGCAGGCTTCGTAAAAACTAGAAATTTGCAACTACCATTTCAAGACATTGGACCAATGCACGAGATACAAATCCCCCCAATCGACCTCAACTTCGTATAGAATGCAAAAAGCTACGTATCAAAAGCAAAAGAAGGAAAGAAAAGGAAGTTACAAAGGATCGAAACGAGTACGAAAAGGGACAACAGAAAGAGGTCAATGCCTGTGATGATCACTGTCGAATGTCCGATTCAATGCCGCCGGAAATCTCCCGCCGGTCGGGTCGCCGCTGGAGAATGCGCCGGATCTCGGCGAAACGAAGCGGCAGCGTCAGGACGGACGTAGAAGGAGGAAGCCGAGAAGGTTCATTGCGTTTCTGAAATTAGGGTTTCCTGTTTTTCTCGGGAAAATGAAAGGAGAAATTTTCTCGACGAAAAGCGAAGAGGGAGAGAAAAAAAGAGAGACCGCTAACGTGCGCCGGCGGTCGCCAGATCTCGCGTGACGGCCTATCAGGAGTCGCCACGTATCATCGGACCCCCACTTCATGGGCCGGGCTGAGCCTCGTGGATGGGCTCCATCCATGAGCAGGCCCAGGCCCAGGCCCAATGGAGCGCGTAGGACCGGCGACTGCTTGTCTTGCTGCTTAAAAAGCTTGCTCCTGCCATCTCCATCTCCGTCTTCGTCGAGGGGTTTTAGGGTTTTTACGAGCACTTCTCTCTCTCACTCTCTCAAGCTCTCGGCTGAAATCATGACTGCTCAGACGCAGGAGGAGCTCCTCGCGGCTCATCTGGAGCAGCAAAAGATCGATGTGAGTGTTCCTCGGTCTGCTACTCTTTGTGCGGTGGGGGTCTGGCTGGAGATGCGTGCGAGTTGTCGTGGTTTTCCATTAGATCAGTCGGATTCGTGCCATCTTATTAGTCTCGCCCTTAAGCTACGGTTTACGTTTGCCATCAATTTATCTTCTTTTCTTTTCTTTTTCTTTTCTTTTGGGTTGATTTGACCATTCAAGCTTCAATTTTTTTTTAATGGGAACTGGAGCACCTCTGGCGTGAATCGGGGCAGCAAACGCCAAACTTTATACTCCGTGTGTTGTTGCTGCTGAATTTTTTTTATTTATATCGGGGTTTTTTTTCCCCGTAAATTGAAGTGATTACCTGGAATGCGTCTGATCCACTGGCGGGCAGTTTGGGGAATGCTTTAATTGCACAAACATTATCGCAATCGTATATGCTGGGCTTCTCTAACTTAAATCTTTTGGTGTGTGTCAGTTGGTCGAGTTAGTGGTACATGTTTGTCTTAATACTGGTAAATATATGCGATTGTCTGATTTGTCATGCAATTAGTTGTAGTTTCTGAGTAGGGTCAAGGAACGATTATGGAATGCAATATCGGGTCGTCAGTATGGTGTCCTGGACATTTGTTATCTAGAGGAATGCGGTCATGGGGATTTGAATTCACTGGATTCAATAACAATAAAGGTTCAAGAAGATTCGCCTTGGATGATTTCATGAACTCCAATTTGCATGCTGGAAGTTCTAAATACAAATACTAATGTTGATCCAAAAATCATAAGTCAACCCCACAGATAATGAATAATATCTCGAGAGAAATCTGCTCTGTGATTTTTAGATGACCATTTTATCCTCTTGAACATGTTATTATAAAGAAAGGAGTATGATCATGTACAGATCAACCAGAAAACCAAGTGAGGATAACAATGCTTATTTTGATCCAACAATGTATAGAAATGGAACCCATTTTTTAAATTGCCCATTGTTTATGTATGTTCATCCTCGCAGCCTCCACACAAAAGTTACTTTGTCATTCTTAGACAAGATGCAATTGCTGTTTCCTTATTGCATGTTTTAGTTACACACTTCGTGAAAAGGCTCTAGTTGGTTCCATTATTCCAATATGGTTCTGCGGCTGTTTAATACCTTATTTTGAATACTGTGTTCTCTGAATGATCTCATTGCACCGTTTTCCTCTTGAAGTCTGATGAACCTGTGCTTGAAGATGAGGATGATGATGAGGATGACGATGAGGATGATGATAGAGATGATGATGATATAGAGGGTATGTTCATTACAGAAATTTTAAGCAAGGCATTGTACGCTTTCCTGATTGGCTTTCCCTTATTTCTTTTCTCTGTTTCCTGTAAACTTTGTTTTTGGTTTCTTGTCCACCATTCTTCCTCTCTTTCTTGCAGTATATTGGTGATTCATTGGTTTGGTAGTTTTCTGAACTGTAGATGATATTGATGTGGTTGCTTTGTCTTGATATATTTGGTCTCCAGTGTTAACTATGGACGTGAGAATCTGAGCAACATGGTTTCAGGCCAAAGACATAATTTAATTTTTCTTCCAGAAATTTATGGTGTATGTTTGGTTTATGAGTTCAATACTCAGTGTTGGCAATGCAAGCGCCTGTCCAGGTGTCCTCAGAAAGGACCCTTAAGTCTCTGGATGTTGCTGTTTTTCTTTTATTGCCCTGTGGAAACTCTAGGGTTTCAGAAACACTTGTGGTTTTACTATGTGTTCTAGCATCATTTTTCCTGAGATAATGGCCATATCGGATATGGCACCGTAGTCAGTCATGCAATATGTTCAGTGACATGGTAAAGTTTCTATTAGGAAATTTTAGATTCACCACATAGTTATTTGTTGTGTCTTTTGTGTTTCAGGGGAATCCACAGTAATACATCACTAGGGGTTTGCAACTCTAAAAATAATGAACAGGATAAATTCATATTAGCTATCATTCCGATTACAGAAGATTTCAAGATGTTTTAGTCCTGCTGCAATGTAAATTTGCGTTATTTTCCTCAGGACAAGGAGATGGTACGGGTAGGTCAAAACAAAGCAGAAGTGAGAAAAAGAGTCGAAAAGCTATGCTGAAGCTTGGAATGAAACCCATTACTGGTGTTAGTCGTGTCACCGTAAAAAAGAGCAAGAATGTGAGCGGCCTTTCCCTTTTCATGGTTTTATGAATCCTCACTGCCTTGTAAGAATTTTGCTTGCTGAACTCGTGTGTGTTGCTAGATCTTGTTTGTCATCTCCAAGCCAGATGTTTTCAAGAGCCCAACATCAGACACGTATGTCATTTTTGGGGAAGCAAAGATTGAGGACTTGAGCTCACAGTTGCAGTCTCAGGCGGCTGAGCAGTTCAAGGCCCCTGATCTCAGTCATGTCATCTCCAAGCCCGAGTCATCAACAGTGGCTCAGGATGATGAAGAAGTGGATGAAACAGGTGTGGAGCCCAAGGACATTGAGTTAGTGATGACACAGGCTGGAGTCTCTAGGTCGAGGGCCGTAAAGGCACTAAAAACTGCGAATGGAGATATAGTTACCGCCATCATGGATCTCACCAACTGAGAATAAGTTTTGTTTGGTCAAGTTGGATTTAGCAGGCTCTACGTTTCTTCATGGGTTTTCAGATTTTGTGTTCTCAAGCCATCCTTTTTTTCTCAACCAATCATATAAGTTTCCTCCATCTGTTGTAACAATCTTATATATGGATGTTTTGATCCAAAGGTTAATGGTGTCTGTGACTTTGATCAACTCGCTTCGACCTAAAAAAATTTGTTTGTTTGGGTCTTGCTTCGGTCATTCTTTCATTCCTTTGGTTAGGCATGTCTTTCTTGACTTGATTTTCCAAAAACTCTGCTTGAGGAACAAGAGAATTGTTTTCAACACGTTGGATGAAATCGGTCTATCCTCCGCAGAAGTCCATTTTGAGCTCTCTCACAATCGATACTCACTCATTGAAGGCTGAAGCAATGACCTGAGTATATTGCGCAAACATCAAGCTCTATAGTTCATTGCGCTCCTTAAAACTTGATATTCTGTTAACGCCAAGAACCGACCGCATGGTTGCTTCCGGTTGCTATTCTTAAGATTGCGAAAGGAACGCAATTAAAGCAAGTAAAATGAAAATAGAAGTATTTGCATTTAACACTGACTAATCGGTATAATTGCAACCCGCCTCGACTAGAAACTAGAGATGAGCCCTTGCTGAGTCCTTTTCCCTCGTCACATCAATTAACAAACCTATATCTCGGATCACGATGGCGTCACAAGCTTCATAACTAATGACATCCCATTTGTCTTCCAAATGAGATGCAATCAGACACCTTGTTCTGACCGATGAGATAGGTTACACGCGTCGAGAAATCTTCCATAAACTTGTCACGAAGGCGTCACAAGCTTCATAACTAATGTGGCCCACAGCTCATGCCAGATCCACGCATCTTCTAATTCAATCTCTTATCACAAAAACTTCAAGACAAGTGCACCAGGAGTTTCGAGTTGCCTCCGGCTTTGATGGGAGCTTTCACTCAGGCATCCAATCAAATAGACAGGAACGAACATGACAATAAGCTTGTGTAGAAAAGATCAACTGATTTGCATTAGATACTAACTTGTGCAGGGGCGGAGCCCTTATATATCTCCATCAGATGCGGAACTTGCTCCGCATGCTTCATCACGTATCTCTTCACAAACAACTCCTCGGTTAGTCTAAATGGCGTTACAACGGGTTTGTCCCTTTTAAGAAGGCCCATGGATGACAAAAATGTAATCACATTATGCCTTGGCCGAAGCCTTTTGTCGACTGAAAACTGAAGAAGTAGAGGCTGCCTGACTATAACCTCTCGAGCTATAGATGCCGTGTTCAGATAAAAATCCACTGTCCTCCTAATCTTCTTCTCGGAAAAAGCCAAACAGAGCGGGCAACGAGCAAACATGGACCGGCACTCCTCTTGAGACCAACCCAAGCTCTTGAAATTCTCTACCTTCTTATTCCGGGTCGACTCCTTCATCGACGACATCACCCTGAGACCATGTATGAAATTCGAAGAGGACGCTTCCATCCCGAAACTTTTAAGTGCCTTGACCGATGAAGCCATCTTCTCGACATTCATCACCAGTGCACTGGGTTGACACACCATCAGATACGACACATCCTCCGATCTCACTCCCTCCCTTATCAGAAGATCGATGTTAGGCTCCAAAGCATACTTGTGATTACTAGTCAAAAGCCACGAACAGCGCTTAATCGCGATATCCAACCCGTCAGAGGTCCTGAGATACTTCTTGAGGAAATCAATCTGCGGCTTATAGTACGAATCCAAGCTTCTAGTAAAGAACCTACTGTTCCCAGCAATCGTCTTGATCAAGATCGAATCCGATAATCCGACCCCACGGATATACTCCAATTTCGGCTTGAGGGTCGATTCCACGTTCGACAGGAGGAGCGACGGGCCATTAGTGACCAATTTCGCGATCTGCGCTTTACCGAATCCGAAGGAACGCAGGAACCCAATCACGGAATCGGCTCTTTCGACGCCATTTCGGTGGGCACCGAGTTTCTGAGAGATCGAAACGGCGGACTCCAAAGGAAGATCGAGCGATTTCACGAGACGATCAATCAGCGGCGACGAGGAGGGCGAAGACGAGGACGATTTCAGGGGTTTAAGGAGCGCGGCCGAGGTTGCCAGAGAGCGTTCTTGGGCGAACAAGATGAGATTTTTAACCGAAAGGTTGAACATTTTGGGGAGCAGGAACCGTTCGCGGGTTCATGCGGAATGGAAGTCGAGCTTACCTCGGCCGGCGACAGCGAGAAGCGATCGTTCCTGTGCTGTGCGATTCCGACATTTGATGTTTCATGGTCGCTGCTAACTCTTCTTCTGCACTGTGGAAAAGGAGAAGGCGCGATTGGGTTCTGTTTTCACATTTTAGGGTTTTGCCTTGCGTAGCCGTTGAAGGTCCCCCAATCTTTTTCCTTTTCAAGGATGTGTAAAATGAACCGCCCAAATTGAAAATTGCTTGGACCGATTGGTTTGATCTGGTTCCTCAAAGTGTCAGCCCAATTTTTGGTTCCAATTAAGATCTGGATCGACCAAATCGGACAGACTAAATATGCTTTTTTATTTTATTATTTTTTAAAAAAATTAGTAAAATATGAGCTAAATACTATTTCAATCTAATTTCAAATAGTGAAAAAAAGTAATGAAAAAAAAGTGATGGTTCTATTAATGAACTAGAACGATGGGCCAGTCCAGCTACCGATCCTAGGACCAACTGATCTGGTCCTCAGTGTTGAATTTTGGAATCGGTCCTCTAGTTCCTGTTCCCACTTCTACCTTGGAATCGGAAACCAATCATTGTACTTTTTCTTGTCCTTTTTTAATAAAAGAAAATCCCAAAACCCTTTTTATGCCTATTATGATATATTTAGCCTAATTTTTTTTTACATTAAACATCCTAAAATTTTGTACATGTGTGACACATTTAATGTCCATTTAGATTCCATTATTGAGTGTTATAGGGGTGCATTTAGTAACCATTCTCTTCTCGAGAATAATTTTTACTCAAAAATGATTATTTTATTTTGTTCCTAGGAACAATTTATGAGTTTTGAAAACATTTAGTAATTATTCAAAATTTTTATTTTGGAATAGAAATGTGCTTAGTAGGATTGTTAATTTTTTTTTGCTTATTTTAATTTTTTAATACTTTTATTGTATTTTCTTTTTTTTTTCTATTTTCTTCCTTTCTTTCTTTCCAAAGTGAGCTCACTTGGCCTAAGGCTTGACCTTGCCTAGGCAACGCAAATTCGGGGTCGCCTTGGCTTGGCAAGGCCCTCAATTTGGCGAGGAGAGCCTCATCCAGCCATCGGTAAGTGTATGACAAGGCCAAGGCTGATTTGGTGAGCCTTCAAATAACTCATCGGACCTTACCTAGGCGGGGCTGGCCACTAGCGATGGTGGGGAGCAACAGTGGGCGGTGATCGACTTGAAGGAAGAAGAAGAAGAAGAGAGAATAAGATGTACTTCTTGATTTCGTTCCAAATTTATTCTTAGGAACCAAAATTATTTTTTGTTCCCAGTGACAAAAAATTAACTAAATGGATTTCTGTTCTTTTTTTATTATGGGAAACAAAAGAATAGAATCGGTTGTTCCTGGGTGTGTTACTAAACAAGACATAAATCTCCTTTGAAATTTGTCATAGTTGTATCGGTTTAGGGTTTTTGTAATTAAAAAATTAATTTATGATAAATTTGTCAAATGTGTATTGATTTTGGGTTTTTCGTGGTATTAACACTTCTTTTAATAAAAGAAAATCGTAATTTTTTTTTACCTATTATGATACATTTAGCCTAAATATTTTTCACATTAAAAATTCCAAAATTTTATACATGTGTAGCACATTTAACATCCATCATTGAGCATTGTTAAAAATCTATGTATGGACGACAAAAGGAATGATGTTGACATGACTCCCACATGATTTAAGCAGAATAAAGCAATATAACTTTTGTTGGAAAATCATCTACTAAGTGTGTGTCACAAGATACAAGTGTGGGTTTTTGGGAAAATTCCAAAAAATAGCTTGAAATACCATCATTTTTTTAAATAAGAGTTTGAAGTTGACATTTTTTTAAATAAGTACTTAAAGTGCTATTACTTTTCAAATAAGAGCTTGAAATAAATTTTGTTTCAAATAAGGGCTTGCAATAATTATGTTATTTCATATAAGGGCTTGACTTTTTGATAGTTAAGGGTATTTTATTATTTATCATTTTTTCATTTTTCTTCATTTTTTTTTTCTTTTTTTCCTTCCTTTTGCCAATGACCAGCTAACCACCAATGATGCCCATAGAGAGCTAGGCGAGGGTCACCCTTGGTTGATTTGACAAGGGCCACCCATGTCAATCGCAGGTGAGGCAACCCTCGATGCGAGAGAGGCTGCCCTTCACGACCATCCACAAGGTTTGTCCTCGTTGGCCCAAGGGAGGCCAATTCTTGCCAAATCTAATGAGGATGGCCTCGCCGGTAGTCGATAAGGGCTTGGCGACCTTGCTTGCCACTAGTAAGGGCCGGTGAGGCGAGGGTCAACCTCGCTAGCCACTAACGAGGATCATCGAGCCCTCATTGGCCTTTCCTAGTGGCCAGTGAGCGTCACCAAGCCCTCCTCGGTCTTTGCTAGTGGCTGTTGGTCAACGCTAGAAAATAAAAAAGAAGAAAATTTGGACAAAAACGTCTTTGATTGGTTGGAAAATTTAGCCGGTCAGTAATCGGCAATGTCAAATCCTTATTTGAAACAATCATAATTATTTTATGCATTTATATGAAATAACCAAGATTACTTCAAATTTTTATTTAAAACAAGACCCATTTCGAGCTCTTATTTAAAAAAATAAAGGTATTTCGAGTCATTTTTGGAATTTTTCTTGGATTTTTTTATGTTAGAATAATAAAAATTTAGGATTTTTATGTTACATAGAAAAATTCCAGTAAATTGATTAATGTTAACATAGTTTTGAACTTTTTGTGTTATAGTTTTGAACTTTTTGTGTCTTTTTTACTTTAACAAAAAGTACACCCTATAGACATAGCATTCACCAACGTCACTTCTTTAGACCCATCCTATTACTTCCTATGACATATTAAATATGATGAATCTTTAATTTGTCACATAATTTGAAAAAATCGAGCTTACTGATATGAGGAAACTTTCGATGAAGGAAGGTTTCAGTTTCATGCGACTCATTCTAACTTCTATTTTACTCCTAGTAACTTTAACCCGAATAATTGATTAATTCATTGATACGCAATTAAAGCAAGTAAAATGAAAATAGAAGTATTTGCATTTAACATTGACTAATCGGTGGGCTTGAAAACCGACTCGACTAGAAACTAAAGATGAGATGAATTCTTGCTGAGCGCCTTTTCCCTTGTCCCATCAATTAACAAACCTATCTCAATTCATGAAGATGCCATAAGCTTCATAAGTAATGACATCCTATTTTCTTCCAAATGAGATGCCAATCAGACATCTTGTTCTGACTGATGAGAAATGTTACATACGTTGAGAAATATTCTAAAAACTTGTCAGGAGAAATGCTCTGAATACAAAGAAATCTAAGCCAAAACTGAAATTTCCTAGTATACTTCTGTTATTGATATCTTATTGTGTTCGTGCATCGTCTAGCCAAAAGAAGAAGATGCAAAATGGAAACGCGGACTGCAGGCCACTGATAATTTGTTTCTTCCCCAACTAAACAACTGAACCGGCGCACATCCCAGATCTTTTGCTAAACACTCCTCAAGCCAAAATTGGGCATAGAGTTCTGCACATCCAGAGTTGATAATATAACCTTCAACATTTGCAACTTCGCCCTTAGAGATTCCTGATGCAGAATCACATGATGGACACATCGATCCTTAGTTGTCCATTTGACTAGATTCCACAACATGACATGTTTTGCTACCTCTAATACAGCAAATAGCACCATAGGAGCAAGATGGAGGCGATGGATGCTGAGAACTGTCCTCAAAGTCTGGCCCACAGCTCACGCCAGACCCACGCATTTTCTAATTCAATCTCTATTACAAGAACTTGGATACAAGTGGACGGGGAGTTTCGAGTTGTCTCTGGCTTTGATGGGAGCTTTCACTCAGGCATCCAATCAAATAGACAGGAACGAACAGGACAATAAGCTTGTGTAGAAAAGATCAATTTAAGACCCCTGATTTGCTATTAGATACTAATTTCTGCAGTGGCAGAGCCCTTATAAATCTCCATCAGATGTGGAACTTTCTCCACATGCTTCATCACGTATCTCTTCATGAACAACTCCTCGGTCAGTTTAAATGGCGTTACAATGGGTTTGTCCCTTTTAAGAAGGCCCATGGATGACAAAAATGTAATCACATTATGCCTCGGCTGAAGCCTTTTGTCGACTGAAAACTGAAGAAGTAGAGGCTGCCTGACTATAATCTCTAGGGCTATAGATGCTGTGTTCAGATAAAAATCCAATGTCCTCTTAATCTTCTTTTCGGAAAGAGCCAAACAGTGTGGGTGGCGCACGAACATGGACAAGAAATCCTCTTGAGACCAACCCAAGCTCTTGAAATTCTCCACCTTTTTATTCCACGTCGATTCAGTCATGGACGACATCGCCCTGAGACCATGTATGAACTTCGGAGAGGACGGTTCCATTCCAAGACCTTTAACGGATTCAACAAAAGCAGCCATCTTCTCAACCTTCATCACTAATGTCCTAGGTTGGTACATCATCAGAAGCACTACATCATCGAATCTCACTCCCTCCCTCATCAAGAGATCGATATTAGGTTCCAAAAAATACCTGCGGTCGACAGTCAAAAGCCAAGAACAGCGCTTGATCGCAATATCCAACGCGCTGGAGGTCCTGAGATACTTCTTGAGGAAATCAATCTGCGGCTTATAGTACGAATCCAAGCTTCTACCAAAGAACCTACTGTTCCCAGCTATGGTACCGAGCAAGACCGATTCCGATAACCCGATCTCGCGGAAATACTCCAACTTGGGCTTGAGATTCGATTCCACATTCGACAGGAGGAGCGCCGGTCCATTGGTGACTAATTTGGCGATCTGCGCTTTGCCGAATCCGTGGGAACGCAAGAACCTGAGCACGGCATCGGCCTTATTAACGCCATCCCGGTGGGCACCGACTTTCTGAGAGACGGAAACGGCGGACTCCACAGGAAGATCCAGCGATTTCACGAGACACTCAACCAACGGCGGCGGCGGCGGCGGCGGCGATTTCGGAGGTTTAGGGAGTGCGGCGGACGTTTCAAGAAAGCGCCTTTGGGCGAACAAGAAGAGATTTTTAGCTGAAACTCTGAACATTTGTGGGATCGGAATGGATCGAAGCGCGGTGACGGGTGCAATGCGAAAAGGGTTCTGGGATTCGAGCGAACGGAGATCGAAATCACCTCGGCCGGAGACCGGGAAGACGAGATTACCTCTTCCGCTTTTCGAGCCTCTTCTTGCTTTGGGGAAGGAGGAGGGTCGGGGTGCGATTGGGTTTTTTGTTTTAGGGTTTTGCTGAAAACGTGAAACTTTTATTAAGGCGAGAGCCGTTGAGGGACTTTTCAAATATTATACCATGGGTCCATTTTTTCCCCCTTTTTTTTTTTTTTTTTTGAGTCAATGTGTCGATTTTACTTGCTACAATTTGCTTATGAGATGGTGATTCGTGTAGGGCCATTGCCGTGTGAATCGCATTGTATTTTTGCTTTTTAATTTGTTTTTTGATTTAATTAAATTTTATTAAATTGGCTCTAGGTTCTAATTTGTCACAATTGATCGATTTGTGAGGAATCGGAGCGAAAAGTGAATCACCTCTTTTCCATTTTGCTAACCCCCACCAGCTGCATCTTGAGGCTGAAGAACCTCCAATCTTAGACTCTGCAACTCGTGCAATACCTAAGATCAGATCGTCAAAATCGCTTGCAAGATAGAGTAGCATAGGGAAGTCGGAACCGAGTATCTTGGCATGAGGTGAGTCATGGCAGAAGGGCACAGCAGCGGCCCTGAGTATCGTCCTTTCCTATGGCGTTATCTCGAGTGGCTAATTGAACTTTGAAAGGAAAAAATCGACACGGGATGGATCTCTTCTTCTGCCGTGGACGGTGACAGTGAAAGGTTTTGGTGGATTGTGAATTTGTGACTGCAGAGAACGTTGGCAATGTTCTAAAAAAAGCATGATTTTGCAAGAAGATTAACCATTGTTGAACGTTAATCATGCACGAAACACAACAATGCGGGGAACACCGCGATGGGTTTCCCCTTTCGAGGGCGAGTTGACTGCATTGCAAGAAACCTCATAATGACACAGTGCCTCCTTGAATCAACCAAAGTAAATGGAGTTATTACTTCTTGTCCTTAGACAGGACATCGTCTGGAGACTGCCGTGACTCTCATTCACAAGCATGCCCACATGACCAGAGTGTCCTGAGCATGATGTTAGCAGATTCAGATGCAGTGCATTTCTTCAACAGCAGGGAGCAGTTGATCAGACCGCCTTTCTTGAAACCCTGTTCTTACGTGCAAAACTGATGTTTGCAAGGGGTTTACCATCATCTGATTGTGCCAACTTATCGCGATTCAACAGGCAGGGGAATCACCCAATAGATGCCACGAGTAAATCGGAAGTTTCAATTACCCTCCTGCTTTGATGCCAACATTCAACCAAGCTTCTGATCAAGATACACAATACTGCCAATCCAACAATCAACTCGTGCAGAAGCGATAAATTGAAATCCCTGATCTTCTACCTGATAAACTCTTCATGCGGCGGCAGATGCCCTGTATATCTCCATCAGATGCGGAACTTGTTCCAGGTGCTTCATCACGTACTTCTCCAAGAACGACTTCTCGGATATTTTAAACGGTACTACAATAGAATTCCGCTTCTTAAGGAGACCCTTGGACTGCAGAACCGTAATCACACTATGCCTTGGTCGAAGCCTCTTCTCTACTGAATACTTAAGAAGTACAGGCTGACCGACAATAACCTCCCGAGCTATTGACGCGGTATTTAGATAAAAATCCACTGTCCTCCTAATATTCTCTCCGGAAAGAGCCAAACAGAGCGGGCGACGAGCAAACATGGACCGGCACTCCTCTTGAGACCAACCCAAACTCTTGAAATTCTCTACCTTCTCACGCCAAGTCGACTCCTTCATGGACAACATCACCCTGAGACCATGTATGAATTTCGGAGAGGACGGTTCCATTCCAAGACCTTTAACGGATTCAACAAAAGCAGCCATCTTCTCAACCTTCATCACTAATGTCTTAGGTTGATAGAGCATCAGAAGCACTACATCATCGAATCTCACTCCCTCCCTCATCAAGAGATCGATATTAGGTTCCAAAGTATATCTGCGGTCGACAGTCAAAAGCCAAGAACAGCGCTTGATCGCAATATCCAACGCGGTGGAGGTCCTCAGACACTTCATGAGGAAATCAATCTGCGGCTTATAGAACGAATTCAAGCTTCTACCAAAGAAGCTACTGTTCCCAGCTATGGCACCGAGCAAGACCGATTGTGATAACCCAATCTCGCGGAAATACTCCAACTTGGGCTTGAGATTCGATTCCACATTCGACCGGAGGAGCGTCGGTCCATTGGTGACCAATTTCGCGATCTGCGCTTTGCCGAATCCGGAGGAACGCAGGAACCCAACCACGGAATCGGCTCTTTCGACGCCATTTCGGTGGGCACGGAGTCTCTGGGAGATGGAAACAGCAGATTCCAAAGGAAGATCGAGCGATTTCACGAGATAATCAATCAACGGCGACGAAGAGCACGAAGACGAAGACGATTTCGGAGGTTCAAGGAGGGTGGCCAAGGTTGCCAGAGAGCGTTTTTGGGCGAACAAGAAGAGATTTTTAACCGAAACGTTGAACATTTCGGGGAGCCGAAATCGCTGGCGGATTCGAACGGAATGGAAGTCGAACTCACCTCGGTCGGCGACAGTGAGAAGTTACTGTTCCTCCGATGTGCGATTCGAACATTTGATGTTCCATCGTCGCTGGCTCTTCCTCTGCTTTGTCGATTTAGGTGCGATTCGGGTTCTGTTTATAGGGTTCTACCAATGCGGCGATGCGTAGCCGTCGAACGTCTCTCTCTCTCTCTTCTTTCTTCGTCCTTTCTTAAAAAATCAATCAAATATTCGAAATTATACCCATGTATTTATCCTCTACTTTTTTATAACGTCAAAAATCCCAAAAATTTTGTCACCGTTTGATTTGTTTATCATCTATCTCCATTACATCAATGAACACCAAAGAAAAACGATATTAACATGACGCGCACTAAGTGAAATAAAAATAAAATCGTTTAAGGTGGAAAAATTAATAAATGTGTAATGTGGTATAAGTATAAATTTCTTGATGTTAGAATAAAAATATGAAAAATGCATCACAACTGACAAATTTTCAATGCTATAAAAGAAAAAAGTTCAAGATAAATTTATAATAGTGACCATAGTTTTGGATTTTTTGTGATTACTTTCACAAAAATAATCCTCACCCACACAACATTCGCCTACATTACTTCCTAGTTCTTTATAGACCCATACTGTTACTTAGTACGACATATGACATTTGATGGCTTTTTAATTTAAATAATAAAGTGCTGTCAACGTAGAGTATGCCTTTGAAATTAAAAAGGAGTCAATCAATGTTCAAACAAAGTCAGTACCTATATACACGCATTAGCAAATTCCCATTTCTTATTAGTCACGAAAAATTTATCTGGTGATAGTAAGTTTCGTATTTGTATATTGCTTTGGATAGTTATATTCTCGTTTTCTACTCAGCAATTTTCGATTCCTACTTAGCAATTTTTATTCACGTATTAGACTATGACTTTGATGCTACAAAGGTCCAGAAAATTCACCATCATGACATTAATTGCACGTGTTAGTTAGTAGATGCTCCGCAAAAATAACATTAGCAACTTCTCCAAAAGGCTATAAAGGTACATATAGAAAGGTAAATAACATTAGCAACTTCTCCAAAAGGCTATAGGAGGAGAAGGTGGGGACGATTTCATTTATAGCAAAAGTTTGAGAGTGGGTGTTAAAGTAGGATTAGAGTAGGACCGACAAAAAAAAAAAAATTATGAGCCCCTAAAAGAAGGGTAAATAGTAGCTTCTCAACCAATACAACGATCATTCGTGAGTCATGGTAGTAGTATGCCGCAATTGTTGAGAAGTTTGTGAGAAGCAAACAAGCAACTTGTTCACAAATCAAAACAACCTTCATTAATCAGTTTATCTCCAACCTTTCATCTCCCTTCCATATACAGCCGCTGGCTTGGAAAAATGACGCTTAATGCTAAGTAGGCTAGGTTGGGCCATATTCTTTTCAGTCTAACAATGGATTTGAACTATCAATGAGAACTCAACCATGCAGCCTCAGAGCATGTCCTGAGCATACCTTTCATGGATCAATATATTCTATGGAGGCAGGTCCATCAGCATGTTTGTGATCAGTGATCAAGATTCAATAGAATGTAGAAGTCCTGATCATATCGCTACAGAAGAAAATGTCGTGCAGAATTCCGAGTCTCCATAACATGTGCACCAGTACCCTCCATGTTCAATCATGGATCCTGCAACAAGAAATACAATCTTTCTCCCCAGTTGCAAGAGCAATTTTCATCGAGTCTCTGAAGGCAGACAAATACATAAAACTCGTGATACACAAGGTGTGGTTTAGCAAAACAATGCATTACATCGAGCATGGGAGTAACATTTCCTTCATGTGTTTAGACTTGAGTGTTTCACGAGAAACCCTTCTAAGTTCATGCAATTTAGGCATCCCAGAAAACTTCTTTGCCATTCTCAAGGGCCTCCCCACTGCTGAAGCCCAAAGGAACGTATCAACTGTGAACTTAGAAAACTTTGCATTGCCAATGATAACCAATGTTGGATCTCTTCACTTACCACCTTTTCCCCCATAAAAATGCCAGAAAAGAGCGAGCATCCAAAAATTTCCAAATTCCAATTACTACAGCCAACTGGAGCGACTTACATCATCGTTAGCATACTGCCCCACGCCTCATTCATAGACAACACCACTGCATATGAGAGAGAAGGAAAACTGTAAAGCTTCTCGAGACAAAGTGGCAATCCCAATTCCTGATGCCCGATGCCAGGAGATATGGACTGACCTTTTCCGAGTACACTAATGTCAGAGAGAGGAAATGACTAGCGAAGTATCAGCCAAAAAGGCACAGAATCAACAAAGTCCAGTTTCCCAATCTTACCAGGTTATTTCAAGTTGCATCCCAGATTGACACGACAGTTATTTATCAAGCTGCCATTGAGCAGACAGGATCCCCAACCTGGCAATCAGCTCAGGTGGATGTGAACAAATGGACATGGGATGGACCTCTTCTTCTAGCGTGGAAGGTGATGGTGAAGGTTTTGGTGGATTGTGAATTTGTGACTGCAGAGAACGCTGGCTATGCCCTCAAAAAGCACGAGTTCATAAGCAGATTGGCTATTGTTGAACGTTAATCATGCCTGATACACAACAATGCAGGGAATGCCACAATGGGTTTCCCCTTTCATGGGCGAGTCGACTGCATTGCAAGAAACCTCATAATGACACAGTTTCTCCTTGAATCAACCAAAGAAAATGGAGTTCTTACATCTTGTCCTTCAACAGGGCATCGTCTTGGAGACTGCCGTGAGCTCTCATTCACAAGCATGCCCTCATGACAGACGTGTCCTGAGCATGATGTTAGCAGATTCAGATGCAGTGCATTTCTTCAACAGCAGAGAGCAGTTAATCATACCGCCTTTCTTGAAACCCTGTGCGATTCAACCGGCAGGGGAATCACCAGATAGATGCCGCAAGTAAATCGGAAGTCTCAATTACCCTCCTGCTTTGATGCGAACATTCAACCAAGCTTCTGATCAAGATAGACATTGCTGACAATCCAACAATCAACTTGTGGGCAAGCGATAAATTGAAGTCACTGATTTTCTACCAGATAACTCTTCACGTGGCAGCAGATGCCCTGTATATCTCCATCAGATGCGGAACTTGTTCCAGGTGCTTCATCACGTACTTCTCCAAGAACGACTTCTCAGATAGTGAAAATGGTATTACAATGGAATTCTGCTTTTTAAGGAGACCCTTGGACCGCAGGACCATAATCACACTGTGCCTTGGCCAAAGCCTCTTCTCAACTGAATATTCAAGAAGTAAAGGCTGACTGACAATAACCTTCCGAGCTATCGACGCAGTATTTAGATAAAAATCCACTTTCCTCCTAATATTCTCTCTGGAAAGACACAAACAGAGCGGGCGACGAGCAAACGTGGACCGGAACTCCTCTTGGGACCAACCCAAACTCTTGAAATTCTCTACCTTCTCACGCCAAGTCGACTCCTTCAATGACGACATCACCCTGAGACAGTGTATGAATTTTGGCGAGGACGGTTCCATTCCAAGACCTTTAACGGATTCAACAAAAGCAGCCATCTTCTCAACCTTCATCACTAATGTCTTAGGTTGATAGAGCATCAGAATCACTACATCATCGAATCTCACTCCCTCCCTCATCAAGAGATTGATATTAGGTTCCAAAGTATATCTGCGGTCGACAGTCAAAAGCCAAGAACAGCGCTTGATCGCAATATCCAAGGCGCTGGAGGTCCTCAGATACTTCTTGAGGAAATCAATCTGCGGCTTATAGAACGAATTCAAGCTTCTACCAAAGAACTTACTGTTCCCAGCTATGGTACCGAGCAAGACCGATTGTGATAACCCAATCTCGCGGAAATACTCCAACTTGGGCTTGAGATTCGATTCCACATTCGACAGGAGGAGCGCCGGTCCATTGGTGACCAATTTCGCGATCTGCGCTTTGCCGAATCCGGAGGAACGCAGGAACCCAATAACGGAATCGGCTCTTTCGACGCCATTTCGGTGGGCACGGAGTCTCTGGGAGATGGAAACAGCAGATTCCAAAGGAAGATCGAGCGATTTCACGAGACAATCAATCAACGGCGACGAAGAGCGACGAAGAGCACGAAGACGATTTCGGAGGTTCAAGGAGCGCGGCCAAGGTTGCCAGAGAGCGTTTTTGGGCGAACAAGAAGAGATTTTTAACCGAAACGTTGAACATTTCGGGGAGCAGAAATCGCTCGCGGGTTCGAGCGAATAGCAGTCGAATTTACGTCGTTCGGCGACGGTGAGAAGTGATTGTTCCTCTGTGCGATTCGAACATTCGATGTTTCATCGTCGCTGGCTCTTCCTCTGCTTTAAGGAAAAGGTGCGACTAGGGTTCTGTTTCAGGGTTTTACCAGTGCGGAGCCGTTGAAGGTCGCGCTCTCTCTCTCTCTTCTCTTCCTTTCTTTGAATATCACCAAATATTCCCAATTATGCCGATACATTTCACCTATAATTTTTTAGAAAAATTTCAAATAAGAGCTAAAGTTCCCTTATTTTCTCAAATAAAGATTTGGAATAGATTTATTTCAAATAAAAACTTGAATTTGCTATATCAATATCAAATAAGTGCTTCAAATGATTATGGTTGTTTTAGATAAGGATTTAATTTCACTGATTAACTAGGTCCACAAAAATTTCAACTAATAAGAGATGTTTATATCCAAAAACAATTAAAATATAAATATAATCAAATATAATCAAATTTTTTTAAAGAAAAGAAAGGAACACACAAGTGGGATGGGTTGCCGCCCCATTGCTAATGGGGTGACAGCGACAATCGATGAACCTATCGACCAAAGGCAAGGGCTCATTGGCCCTTGCTAGGGACAAGAAAGAATAGCGGCCCTCTCCTAGATCTAGGTGAAGGTTGCCGATCCTCGCCAAGCACCCCTTAGACTTAGGTAGTGAGGTTTAGAGGCCTTGGGCAAGGGTTGCCAGTAGATGGGGGCGAGGGCAGGTGACCCTTGCTGATTTGAGAGAGAGTTGCTACCCTCTCTTGTCCCTGGCCCTGGTGAGCAAGGGTCACTAGCCCTTTCCCAAAGCATCAACAACCCCATTATCTCTTGCCTAAGTGTCAATAACTTCGTTGGTAGCAACCGTTGCCCCATCGGCGATAGGGCAGCAACCACTGGTGGGAGCAAGCTCTCCTGCCCGTGATTTCCTTTTTCTTTTTTTCTTTTTTTAATTTTTTAGTTTTATTTAGTTTGCTTTTTTACGAAAAAATGAAGAAAAAACAAAAAAATTAAAAAGGCACTTAAGATTCTTATTTGAGAAAATGAGAACACTTTAAGTTTTTATTTGGAATTTTCTCTAATTTTTTAATGATACCAAAAATCCCAAAATTTTGTAATCATGTGGCACGTTTACCGTCCATCTAAATTCTATCAATGAGCACTGTTAAAAATGCGTTTACATGTGGACAACGAAAGAATAACGGTGTTAACATGGCATGCACATGACTTAAGTAAAATAAAAATGAAATCGTTTTAGCTAAAAAAAATCATTTGATGAAGGATAAATATGTCGCATGGTATAAGTATGGATTTTTTATGTCAAAATAAAAATTTTAAGCTAAATATATCATGATAGACATAATTTGCGATTTTTGATGCTATACAAAAAGGTCAAAGTAAATTTATCATAATCAACACAATTTATATATATACTTTTGTGATTATTTTAGCAAAAATAAACCTTGCACACATAGCATTCAACAACGTTACTTGTTACTTCTTCATAGGCCCATGCTGTTGCTACAACATATTACATTTGATAGCTTATTAGTTTAATTAATAAAGCCCCGTCATTGTAGAATATGCCTTTGAAATTAAAAAAGGGTTGATCAAAGTTCAGACAATGTGGCTGCGTTTGACAGTCGGGATAAAATTCAGGATATAATATAATTTACCATATCCTACATTTGGTATTTACTTAGGATATAATATAGTTCGGATATAAAGGAATATAGACAAAGATAAAATTATCCATGAAAGAGGTGAGAGGTGAGATAAAGATGGATAAGATTTATAATATCCATAATAAAAATTTATTTTTCTTCAAAACACAAACTTATTAAATTAACAAAATTGAAATTATATTTCAATATAAATAATATTTGAATTCTAATTTAAGAAATAAAAAATAAAAATAAAAAAAATATATTTTAATTAATCATATATAGTCAACTTTAATTCTATCTTATAATAAACATTCAATATATATATTAAATATTTATATTTTTTTTATATATTTTAGGTATTTTTGTATTTTAGGTATGTTAGTATAGTTTACTATTTGATAAAATTTTATTAAAGAATGATGAAAGGGAAAATAGAAATAATAAAGAAAATAATATAAAAAAGAGGAAAAATAAAATAAAAATAAAATAAGGAATAATGTTACGAGAGATTTTCATCATTTCCGTTTATGAACATTTAGGTTCATTTATAATGATATCTGTTTATATAAAAAAAAATGTACATAATATAATGTGAACATATCCGATTTTAATACTGCAATTCACTAAACAATGGATAAGATATAAAAAAATTCCGAGATTTCATATCCTATTCCGGTTAGAAATCTGAACGACCAAACATAGCCCGTTAGTACATCTATACACCCATAAGAAAATCCCCATTTCTTATAGGTCATCTCTTATAAAATTTATCTCAACCGATAGAGGTGATCTTTCATAAGTCATGGTAGAAGTTAGTATGCCCAATTGTTGAGAAGTTAGTGAGAAGCAAACAAGCAACTGGTTCACAAATCAAAACAACCTTTGTAAATCAGTTTATCTCCCATCTTTATCTCCCTTACATTTACTGCCGCTGGCTTGGGAAAATGATCTGCTTAATGCTAACTAGGCTAGGTTGGGCCGTGTTCTTTTCAGTCTGCAACTTCCAAGAAGCTGTAACAATGATGGATTCGAACTTTCGACGAGAACTCAACCGTGCAGCCTCAGAGCATGTCATGAGCATAGCTTTCATGCATCAATCTATTCTATGGAGGCAAGTACATGACCGTGTTCGTGATCAGTGATCAGTATACTCGATAGAACGTAGAAGCTGATCATTTCACTACAAAAGAAAATGTCATGCAGAATACCGAGTCTCCATAACATGTGCACCAGTACCCTCACTGTTCAATCATGGATCCTGCAACAAGAAATACAATCCTTCTCCTCGGTTACAAGAGCAATCTACATCGAGTCTCTGAAGGCAGACATATACATAAAACTCGTGATACAAGAGGAGGTGTGGTTTAGCAAAACAAGCATTACATCGAGGCCGCAGTAACATTTCCTTCATGTGTTTAGACTTGAGTATTTCAGGAGAAACCCTTCTCAGTTCATGCAGTTTAGGTATCCCAGAAAACTTCTTTGCCATTCTCAAGGGGCTTCTCCAATGCTGAAGCCCAAAGGAACGTATCAACTGTGAACTTAGAGAACTTGGCATTGCCCATGATAACTTCTCTTGGATCTCTTCACTTACCACCTTTTCCCCCATAAAAATGCCAGAAAAGAGCAAGCATCCAGAAATTTCCAAATTCCAATTACCACAGCCAACTGGAGCGACCTTACACCATCATTAGCATACTGCCCCACGCCTCATTCATAGACAACACCACCGCATATGAGAGAGAAGGAAAACTGTGAAGCTTCTCGAGACAGAGAGGCAATCCCAATGCCAGGAGATATGGACTGACCTTGCCCGAGTACAGTAAATTGAGAGATAGGAAATGACTAGCAAAGTATCAGCCAATAAGGCACAGATTCGACAAAGTCCAGTTTCCCAATCTTACCAGACCATTTCAAGTTGCATCCAAGATTGACATGACGGTCATTCATTAAGCTGCCATCGAACTGACAGGATCCCCAACTTGGCAATCAGCTCAGGTAGACGCAAACAAATGTCTCCCGATTTTCAGTTCTCCTACAGGGTCACGGAGCCTCTGAATATGTCCATCAGATGGGGAACCTGGTCCAAGTGCCTCATCACATAATTCTGCAGGAACACCTCATCAGATAGTTTAAACAGATTAATAATTCTTCTATCCTTTTCGAGCAAGCCCTCGGACAACAACACTTTAATCACGTTATGCCTAGGCCGAAGCCTTTTGTCTATCGAATACGTAAGAGACAAGGGATGAAACACTATGTCCTCCCGCGATATCAATTCCACTACTCTCCTGACCTTGTCCTCCGAAACAGTCAAGAAACGGGGATACCGCATAAACATAGACACGATATCCTCTTGACACCAGCCCAAGCTCTTGAAAAATTCCACCTTGCCATGCCAAGTCGACTCGTTCATCGACGACATCACTCTCACGGCCTTCACGAACTTCATCGACCCCGGCTCGAACCCCAACCTTTTAACAGATTCGACAATGGAAGCTATCCTATCGACCTTGAGCATCAGAGCTCTCGGCTGCCGAATCATCAACAGCGAAATGTCGTCGACGCTCACTCCTTCGCTCATCAAGAGCTCGATATTGGGGCCCAGATTACGCCTGTGGTTTGCAGTCAAGAGCCACAAATTGCGCCTGATGGCGGTATCGAACGCGTCCGCGCTCCTGAGATACTTCTTGAGGAAATCAATCTGCGGTCCCAAGAACGAATCCACGCTCTTGTTGAAGACCGCGGGGTTCACGGCCATGGCGCTGAGCAAGACCGAATCCGACACCCCGCTGTCGCGGAGGAACCGCATCTGCGGCCCGAGGGTCGATTCCACGTCGGACAGGAGGAGCGACGGGCGCTTGGCGATCAATTTCGCGAGGCGCGCCTCGTCGTAGCCGCAGGACTTCAAGAACCCGAGCACGGAGCCGGCTCGCTCGACGTCGCCGGGGCCTTCCCGTCGGTCCCGAGCTTCTCGCAGATCGAGGCGGCGGATTCTAAGGGGAGGCCGAGCGATTCCACGAGGAGGCGATCGAGCAGCAACGGCGGCGGCGGCGGTGGCGGCGAGGAGTATGGAGCTTTGAGGAGCGGACCAGACCATGTGGCCAAGAGGCGTTTGGGGAAGAGGGAGCGGAGATTTCCATAGAAGAAGGTGAGCATCTCTGGGAATGGAGATCGAGATTCAAATGGGTTTTGCTGCAGGATTCGAGGTACTGGGCATTGGCACTACCAGGAGGAAGAAGATGAAGGTGGTGATGATGCGAGTCCTCTGATTTTCCATGTCCTCTTATTTTCCTTCTTGTGGGTGTGGCTGTTGGGGCTTCTGAGTTCTTGTAACTTAAATCTTGTTCTCGGTTCAGATAATTACTTACGTAGGTCTCGGTCCAATTCCAGATCGGTCCGTTCCCACCCTTAAATCGGACAGCGTTGGTCGATTCCCAGTTCCCATACAGGGTCGATCCTGAAGTTGGTGATTTCATTCCTTCTTCTCTCTTTCTCTTTTTATTATCTATAAATTGGAGCTTCTCAATTACTAATTAAGATTCGCTTCAAAATTTTTAAAAAATTAAAAATTTTGATCACTCCAACAATCCAATTCAGTTCCTTACCAAAAACTAGACTGCTCCTTGAGAATCACTCAAAATCAGTTAGTCTAATCAGGTTCTCGAGTTGGACTAATGCACATCTTTAGATGGAATCGCATTCATTTGATTTTGTGAAATCAATGCTCTATGTGAAATTCAAATAACCTTTTTTCCACATTTTGTTTGGTAAGGGACAAAAATTGGGAGGTTTGTCCACGGGAAAGAAAGAAATTTAAGTAATGATTTATAGATCACATTATTTACATCTTTAATAGAAAAGAAAGAAATGATTAAAAGAGTCTCTCTTGTCATCCAACTTGAACTTGGGAGAGCAAATCATCATGTCCATTATGCCCATGAGGACTCGCTTGACAAAGCGAGATGATTATTCTCGAGGGCCATCTAGATTGAGTGTGATCTTAATCCAAGATGACGAGCATAATCTCCTCCATCCTTGAGACAAATCTCCCAAGGCCAACATTATTGCTGTGATGGCTGCACTGATACAAGATAGAGTCCAATGTTATTACCTAAATTCCTTTAAATTTGCACATTTCCGGCGATAAAAATTTTAAACCTTTTATTTGTCTAATCAAATTCTTGAACTTGCATGATTTTTCTCTTTGTTAATTAATTGGAGGTTACGTGACCATCAAGAGTGAAAAGGGTGGGGACGTGCAAAGATCAAATGTGATTTTTGTATGGATAAATCTTATCGCTCTTGTTTTTTCCCGAATTTTAGTCTCATGCATTACTCAATTCTCCTTATTATTAAGAAAAAGAATAAAAGAGGGGGAAAATTCATGTCATAATCTTGCTGGCTCCGATGAATAAATTAAGCTCCAATTAATCAGGTTTAGAAATGAATAAGCTTGATTAGAAAAATTAATTACGAAGTGCAATGTCCAAAGTGAGCTTCTTCTTCTTCTCGCAAACGTTTCGATTCAGTACCAGTCGAGGCGAGCCGTTCCGGCAGACCAACCATGGAGAGAAGGCAGAACCACCACCAGCAGCCGCAAAACCTTCGTCGGAACCCTTCTTCTTCTTCTTCTTCCTCTTCGAGCCACTCGTCCAACCACCGGCCGCGATATCGACCTCCCAACAGGGCCGGCGGCGATGCTCGACCGCATAGCCGCGAAGATCCGTACCTCGATTCCGGAGACGCGGCTGCCGGCGGCCGGCCTCGGAGCCTCGCCCGACCGATGCGCGCGCATGCCTCCGAGGCCGCCGCCGGGAGCTCGATCGGCGTTCGGGAGCGGCAAGAACAGCACCGGCGCGATCAAGATCGAGAGGACGACCGAGATTGTCGCGAACTCGCGTCCGTCGTCGGGACCTGCCCTCACATGTGCCCCGGTAGTTGTAAAATCTCTGCTTTTGGTGATTTCCGATTGCTTTGTTTCCCTCTCCTGGGTAATTGCGTGAAGGGGGTTAGGCTAAATCAGTGGTGCGATCCCTTAGCATCAAAGTCGTCAGACGAGATATGAAATTTAGGATCGGAAGTTAATGACTTGGCCGGCGAAACACTTGGTTGCAGTTTTCAGAGCGTGTTTAGTCCAATTCAAGTTCCTCGAGTCGAGTTTTGAGGTGCCGTTTGAATGGTCCCAGCCAGTCATGGAATCTCTTGCACTAGTGCTGGGCAGCTGAGGATGGCTGTGTGAATGCTTTACCCTTTTCTAGGGTTCAGATTGTTATGTTTTTCATATGGCTGTTCAGCAATGCGTTATATTTCGTGCGATTTATTTGGCACATATTGCAGTTGGGGAGATGGCCCAGCGTGAACGGTTACGCGATTTAGCTGTGTTTGAGAGGTTGCATGGTAATCCGGCTAAAACATCTCCTGAGCTTGCTGTCAAAAAGGTAAACTTTGCTTCGCTTTTACTTCGGCAAAGCTGTGTAACTTCGTCTTTGAAAAATGTAAATGAACTGTTCCGGGAATTTCCCCGGAAACAAAGCTTATGTGACTTAAAATGGTGAAATTGCCTTGCATCAATGTCTCTAGTTTTGCAGGACAATATCCACGAGGGATGTGCAGTTATTGGATATACGACCTTTCTCAGTACTGGGAAGCACTCTAGACTACCTTATGAGCTTGATGAATTCTACGCCAGAGCCTTTTGAAACAGTTCATGACTTCATATTTGACAGAACGCGTTCCATAAGACAAGACCTGAGCATGCAGAATATAGTTGACAAAAGAGTGATTCATATGTACGAGAAAATGGTATGGTCCTCTTGGTGAGACTTCTGCACATTTCTCTGATTCTTGATCTGGCTGAGCCTGTGAACTATCCAAGTAACTCATGTTTTAAGCATTTACTTATAGAACATGGAAGTTGAACAAAAATAAACTTTTAAACTCATAAAAGTTTATACTAGGCACGGTCAAGATGCTGTTATTTAATCCAATGGAAGGATAACATGGCAATATGTCTCCTCTTGCAGTTGACAATCTAAAGCTTTCCGGGTTGTGCTGTAGAATGACATGGTTCCATGTCTGTCTGTCTGTCTGTCTTTATGTTCTTGCAGGTTAATTTTCATGTCACTTCTCACCACAAGCTTAGACTTAGAAGCAGTGGACCTGACAGTTTCAATATCTCTTCATTGCATCACCTTAACATGGAGCAGTTAGCAAAGGTGTTGACATCTTTATACAATCTTTATGATCTGAATCGAGATCATAGCTCCACACACAAGAACGAACCAGAGTATCGCTCACTTTATGTGCTGCTTTGTCTCAATTCCGAAAGCCTTCCAGAGGTTTGAATATTAAGTTAATCGTGTCTTATACTGTTACTTCCTCATATTTTTGGGCCCTAGATGAGTAAGAGCCACTTCCTCTTCACTGACAGGGTGAGAGACTTTCTTTGTGGTTCCGTCGTGTGCCTACTCCTGTTATCAAGTCTAAAGAAATGTCTTTCGCCAGAAGAATTTTGAGGTGCATTTATAGCCTACCTATCTTGGGAACTTAATATTTTGTGGATCCTGTTATTATGATGATTTTTTGTGTTAATTGCATAAGTTGAGCTTTCAGAAATTATTTCTACTTGGCAGGTATTTCAGGACGGGCAATTATAGCCGTTTCTTTAGTACCATAGCAGCTGAGGCCTCCTATCTCCAGTATTGTGCCCTCGAACCTTATATTGATAAGGTTGTTCAATTATACTGTTTCTCCTATGGCCTCTTCTTTTGGTGTTGTAGTCATATAAACTTTCACTGTAAGCAGCCTAGGATGCACTTCATCCATTCCCTTCTTGGACCCAGGGAGAGATGATGGGCATCGCCTTTCTTGCTCACCATATAATTTTTCAAATTGACCTATTTTGCAAAGCCCTTCTCTCTATGAGTGAATAGATTGCATTGCGATTATGATCTTTAAAGTAAATATGTATTTTTTCGTCACTTAACCCTATTTGAATGTTTTGTTGGTGATTAAATTTGCTTTACTGTGAAAGGTTCGAGCTCTAGCTGTTTTATGCATTAACAATGGTGGCTACAAGCTTCATCCATACCCGATAGCACATCTGTCTAATCTACTGATGATGGAGGTATGGCCTCTTCATTTAAGAATGACTAACTAATGTGCTCATGTCATGTTCCCTGAGTATTTTTATCTGTTTATTTCTTTTTACGCTGTTGATTTATTGAAGAATTTTTACTTTCCCAGGAATCAGAAGTGGAGTCGTTCTGCAATGCATGCGGCCTCGAGACCTCATTAGACGAACAGGGAAATAAGGTTTTACCCACCAAACAACCGGCCTTCGAACATCCAAAGGCAGGATACGGGAAGTATGGCTTTTCGGGTTTGGAAAATATTTGCAGGTAAATTTGTTAAATCTTGGAATTTAACAAGTTTTTGGGTTCATATCCTTCTTGCTATGGAGCTTTCATCAGTAGATTGCTGTGTCTTAGTTTCGATATAGTATAAATCCGCTGCTAATCATCACATTGGGGTCTATCTTATTTTAGGGGGAGAGAAGCTGAAGAGAATGTCTGAACATTGATCATTCATCTAGGGCTCACTTGCTCTTTCAGGACAGTCGAAATTGCCGACAAGTAATGACAATCTCAGAAGCCTAGGATCTTCTATGACCAATTGACATGTTCAGGTCACAAGATCCAACCCGAGGGGCAAAAGTCGATAGGACCCTTCTCACACGTTCTCATCGCTCGCCGATCCCAAAGAGCCCCTAAAACCGAATCAGCTCAAAGGTCTACTCCAGGCTACCCTTTGGCTTACTGACAATCCTCAGTTCATCTCCGAGTCAAGCAATGAAGATATAAGCTCCCCACCTTTGAAATTCTTGCTATAATTATGGGCTCTTCAAATGGTTTTGATCTGATACAATATGTCGTGTCACATCTGTTAGCTGTACGTCTGGAAGTGCATAACTGCCCCAGGAGTTCGACTATGTATCTCCGTACTGTGCTAGTAACAAATTGGTCTTCCTTGTTCTGATAGTCGTGGGAATTAACCAAAGGTTTTTATGCATAAGTTGGCTTATGATGCAAACCAAAGTCGGTACTAGATGACATCTTCACAACATCTTCACAACGGAAAAATCAAAGAGCTGATGGCATAATTTTAAGCTTAAACATTCGCAAAAGAAGCCAAATACGTGTCTCAATTTCAAAAGGACCCATGTCTTGGTCTGGCTGTATACAATCAAAATCAATGAATTGCATCATCTATGAGGGGCTATCTTATAGCTGCATTTAAAACTATGAACCATCTGGGATAAAGTTGCTGTACAAACATGAGAGTGGGATGATTGGCAACGCATCCCCCACAACCAAAAGCTCTGACCACAAAACTACCATGTTCCCCAACAAATAGAATGCATTATCACGCTGAGATCAGTGTCACAGCCAAAAACAGCAAGATGGCCAGGCCAAAGCAAAAACCCACGATTGCCAAGAATGCCTGTGAACATTGAACACGAACAGGTGCATAATTCTAGAACAATTGAGGTAAAATTCGATTGAACCAGGAGAATTGTAAAGACAAATGGCCAGAGATTGAAGAATGCGAGTTTCAGCTACCTTCTCCTGAGATTCAAATTTGTATCTTGTAGTAAACCAGGACAATCCTCTGTCTACAAAAGGCGCAAGAGCGAGGGCCCTGCATGAGAAGCAACTCAACAATGTTCACTAATATCTTGCAGGTGTGAATGAGAATGGACAATGCCAATAGATGACCACTCATAGAATCATTAAGCTTAGCAACAATCCCAGGAAATCATCATGTGCAAAGTTGATTTCTCTTGCTGAGATCAATTGTACCCGGTTAGCCAGTATATAAAGATTATTTACATAAAAGAAGATTCTAATATAGCATCTTACCCTCCAGCTCGTATAAGCTTTGTGACTTGGCTTCCAGCCCAAACCATGGCCATTACCTTGATGAATCTGCAAGTTCCTTAAATGATGTCATCCCATATTAATCCTCACCAAATGATCAAAAGAATGCATACCTTTCAACCGCTGCAAGGTAGCCCATTCTTCCTGGTGCTGGTGCAAAGTAAAACCTGTAGAACTGTTTAGATTAGCATATGATGTCTATTATGTATTAACGATCATCAAAAAATGGATTTTCTCAATTTTTTCATGAGTGTGTGATAAATATTAATTTGATAAGCTCATTCTCCACTGAGGGAAGATGAATAGCAAGATAGATACAATGCACTAGCGGAAGTTATTACAGTAGATGATTAGGTGTCAACCCATGCACAGCACCCATTTTGTGAACAAGGATCCGCAGGATTCAATCTGTACTGATATTCAACAACCTCAACAAATTATTTGCCTTTTTCTTCTCATTTAGTATAAATGCATTTTCCCATTAAATTAAATCTAGATAAAATTTGATGCTTGTAAAGCTGCTGACAGTTCTCATATATGATGGAAAAAATCAACGGACATTGGAGAAGTCAAAGTAGAGTGAACCTGCAGCTTTAATGTTTCATCTATGAATGCATATGCAGGAAATTAAAAGCCAGATGATCAAACAAACTAGCTTGCTCTACACCACTGGCTAATGTCTGCAATTACACTCCCATAAATGTAGATCTTCATGTTTAAAGATTTAATATCTAGAAGTGCTGATTCCAGTGCTGACTAAAAGACAAAAGCAACTATGCCATATGTAAGACCATCACTCACCAGACCAGAAGAAATGTTGTAAGGTAGTAAGCAGTGTTCAACAACCCATAGGACAATATTCCAGCTATTCCATATCTCTTCAATTTCTTCAGTGTCCTACCCAAAAAAGAAAGAAGATTAAACAATGCACTCAAGATAATACTGGGAACATTTTGAAAAAAAAGGTAAAACTACACGAATAAAAGAATATTAATGATTTCCAAGAAAATCAACATTTTAGAAAGGTGAAATTAGTGAAGCCTAGAATAACAAAGAGACCAAACTGTAAGCATAACTTGTTTAGAGACTTGGAGAAGGAAACATAAAGCTTAAGGAGTAGTGTTCGAAAGAACAGTCCTCAATTAACCTAGTAGATCATTACCATCATTTCTTTTCTTTTTCTCTTTTGTTTGGCCATTGTCACCATCATTGCTTGAGCAAGAAAAGCCTAAAACAAAAGGATACAGACAATCCAGGCTTGCAGACATCCAGCACATTCCACTTTTTACACATCCAGCTCAAACGGTGTAGAGCTCTTAAAATGTCATCGTCACGATATGCTTTTATGTTTACAGAAGTGCATTGAAACTAGATAAAGACATCAATAGCACTAGCACTGTTAAGTGTAATAAGATTCTCATGCAAGCGACCAACAGCATGCTGAGAAAATCCCGTCCCATTAAAACAAATATAATGTATTCAATTCACAGTGCTGTCCTTCGTGCTAACCATGCTCTGCTCTCTCTCCCTGACCCACCCATTGGTGAAATAATATAGCCATAGCATCTGGAAGCCAGGTGCATTAAGAGAAACTCTCAAACTTATTCTCATCCTTAGAAGAGCAAACCCATATAGAGCAGTGCAAAGAAACTCATCAAACCTCGTGTTTTCAGTGTTCATATTGATATCTATTCGTTCCATCGTATCTGAAGAGGTCCGACATCTTTGATGCTAAAAACAAACAACCTCATGTGAACTATGAAAGAACTAGTACTATGTCCAGATCACGTGAGATGAGAGGTCATTTCTGTCCTGCAGCATCGACTAATGAGATGAAATCAGTACAAGTAATCGATTGAACTACCTTACAGGGCATCCCAAGGATGGGAGGAAGTTTCATCCTTTTCAGTTGAATTGACCAACTAATGCATTGTCTCTATTAAACCCGAGCGCAATTTTGAGTACTAGTGCCCATCAGTATAAAAATTGCAAGGTCGCGAACCTATAGTTCCCGTTCCTCCTCAAATAAAACGGTTAATTAGTAGCTCTTACATAGCCAGTCACTGATAGACTTTTATTTTGTTTATAATAGAGCAAATCAACGTGATAGACTCATATTTCCAGAATCATAAGGCAGGCAGTAAGTACTCATTCGACGCCAGTGGTCCTCCCTCATGTCTTCCACCGTGATCGATTCCTTCCTCACTGGGACAGCTACTTTCTGCATCTGATGGACTGTAAGCCTGAAACGAAGTAGAAAATCTGAGAAACAGAAGAATAGAGAGACTGTGTGGTGTGCGATAAGAAATCTTTTTCCAGATAACCACTCAAAGAAGGGCAAAAAACAACATCAGCTAAAAGCTAATAGATTACATCTCATCAGTTAACAACAAACAGTGTTTCGATAATGACAGGTGCAGCTTTTCCACTCAGAGACTGTTCTCTATTCCTTCAAACCTATGCCTTAACAGGGAAATCCAGCAGTCTCCTTTATCCTGCACATCTTTCACCTGCTCCTCTATCGACGCATGTCCTCTCACCTTTCCATGCCATAATATCGTGCGGGCGCAACAGATGATTTAACATTTCTGTGCAAAGTCAATGAAAAATGTACAGACTGCAGAAACACAATCCTCTCCTCCATCCTCCTAGTGCCAACGGATGTCCTAACTGAAATTGACCTCAAAGACAGCCAAACAAATCCTCGCTAATCATCGTTCCGTCGGCGAACCACAGCGTCTGTCACGACTCACGCTCATCTCCACTCGCAGGACCGAAAAGCAAAAGCAAAGCAGGAACTCACATTGCCGTCGCCGCCGACCGAGCAGAGCCGTCCGTACCGGCAGCGATCGGCGGGGAGGAGAATCTTCACGCTATCCGAGCGAGCGCTTGCGGGAGCCCTTGGAGCGCTCGAGAAGATTAACTGAGCGAGATATCACCATCATCATCATCGAGTTACGTCCGGCGACGGAGGATGATTCCGGCGATGCAGAGAGGGGGGGAGGAGAGAGAAAGTACCTGAGGTTTGGGATGGCTGAGGCAGAGGAAGGAGGAGGCTCTGTGCAGGAGAAGCATTTGACTCGATTAGAGAGCGCTAGTCATGGAAGAATCGATAGATATGTAATTACGTAAATTCAAAGGAGATTCATTTGTTTATATTTTTTTCCCGCAGCGCATAATATTTACCTTTGATTATATTAAGATTCTATTTTTTTTTTTCTCAAATAAATAATTTATAAAGCATTTTCTAAAAATAATCACTTCAAATAATTAGTTAATGAAAATTATTTTGATTATTGACGGCAATTTATGTCTTGGTATTTTTTGGACGATGGACTAGTTTTTGTTCATTTATAAACAATACAAAAATTATTTTGCAACTCCTTTTTTTTATGGAAAAAATATGTTATAATTTTGATTTATTCTTTTGGTCTGACGAGTCTAATAACCTTTTTTTTATTCTGTTTAAGGATCGGTGTGATGTGTTCTTTAATTAGGTCGCCATCAAGGAGGTATTTTTTAATTTTTTGCTCTATGGTGGATTCCATGAAATTGAAAGGAGTCCAAAAACAATTCCAGGCTTCGCTAATCAAATTGAAATGATTATTGAAAATATATAGAAGAAAAAAGAAAAAAGAAAAAAAAGTAGGTGGACAATACGGTTTACCCGGATCCACAGTCACTGGGCTTGTTTTAGGGGGGGAATGGGCTGGGCCCAAATCCTATTTTCAGGGAAATTGCAATTCGGTCCTTCCTCCGACTCTATAGTCGACAAAAAGGCAAAGCGGGAGCCACCGCAGCGCAGAGAGAGCCAGCCTCCCAGAAATCGCAAAACCCTCGGCCCTCTCTCTCTCTCTCTCTCTCTATTCGCCGTATAAATTTCGGGGGACCGAATCCGACCTCTTACGAAATCAAGCGAAGAAGAAGAAGAAGGAGGCAGGCAGCTGAACCCACGCCGGAAATCGAATCGCCCGCCTCCCTTCCCTTCCCTTCCCTTCGCTTCCTCGCTTGTCAAAACCCTAGCCGAAGGTACGCCGCTGCGCCTTTCTTGCTTTCGATGGCGCCGCTCTTGTACGGACGCGTCGCTTCTCGATTGATTGTTGTTCCGGTTCGCGTTTGCCTTCTCTGTCGCGCGCGGCGGCGGCCGCCTCGCGTCGTGTTGTTGGAGCCGCCGCCGCCGCCGCCGCCGCCCGCCGTCGTCCGTCCGTCCGTCCAGTGGGAGGGTTTGGATGTAATGAGACGGCGCTCGTCTGGCGGGCGGGTGGGGTTTTGTTTTGCCGCTAGGTCGTGTTTGGCGGCGCGGTGATTTTTGAAGGTAGCTCGGTGGCCGTGTCGTTCCAGTTTCGTGCTTTGGCTGCTGATTGGGGATTCTCTCGATAGTTGTTCTTGGTGCGTGTGAATGTGAATTTGCCTTCGGAGGCTTGGTCTGTTGCATGTACAGTGCCGCGCGCATGTGTCGATTTTTGGGGATTTGGGCTCTGCGGTTTTCTTTGGCCCTGACTTTAGTTTCTTTGTTCTTATTGGTCTTTCCTGCAATTTCGCCCTTTCGATTCCTTGCCTATCACTGTTGAGATCGTGTATCTTTAGGGGTTACCCTTGCGAGTTTGCACAATCCTGTGGACTTGCTTCTAGACTCGCCAAGTAGCTCTTCAGAGTAGGACTGATACAATTAGCATCAGCCAGCTGGCCTAACAAAAATAGTGCAACTCCAATACTTATTCCACCTTGCGATTAGCAAAATGATGATCCTATTTCCTTTTGTGGACATAATGATTAGATTGCTATTTAAACCTAGCTTCTGAAATGAATTCCATTTATATATTGAGGGCCTACATTAAGTTAGCATTTCTACATCCTCTTTGGATTCTTTAAAGCTAGTTGTGTACTTTTCAGTTTTGGTGTAGCCAGAAAGCTTAATTTCATACATCTAGTTTGGTGGAAATGTTACAAACAGGCTTTTGTGCATAATTTTCTATATGTTGGCTTCTGCCCAAAGCCGTTTTGTATATGGACACTACCCTCCCGGTGCCTTCTTAATGAAATCTTACTAATTTGAAAAGAAATAATGTTTGCATTTCATGGGTGTGTTGGCTTAGCCTCTCCAAGATTTGTAAACTTGGTTTTATTTCTTTTTTATTTAATGCTTCTATCTGAACAATATTGATGTAGTTTTGATGGCAAGTGCAGTTGGAATTGTTGGATGACCAGAGCAATACACCTGAACAGATCTGCTTGTGGATATTGACCCTTGGAGCTTCTTTCTACAGTTTTCATCATCTCATTTCCGGCAAAATGGCGATTCAAATGAGCAGGCTAATTTCCTACTCAGACGAGATTGTTGGTGGACAGCCAATTTATGTGGCTTCAAATTGCCTTCCTGTGAAGGCTTTAAAATATGAACCTGCTGGACATGCCTTCCATGCTGCTGCTATGAAGCTCCTTGGCTGTGAGGAGGAAGATGTGGATGGTTCTGATCAGACTGTTGTCGGGGATAAAGAGCAGACGAGCATGCCATCATTTGATTCATATAGCAGCAAAGGTAAAAAGAAAGCTGGTTCGGGGAGCAATCAGCAAGATCATTATGCTTTGTTGGGTTTGAGTCATCTGAGGTATCTTGCAACAGAAGATCAAATTAAGAAAAGTTACAGAGAGACGGCCCTGAAGTATCACCCTGACAAACAGGCCTCACTGCTTCTAGCTGAGGAAACTGAAGCTGCAAAACAAGCTAAGAAGGATGAAATTGAAAACCACTTCAAGGCCATCCAGGAATCGTATGAGGTTTTGATTGATCCTTTGAAGAGGAGAATCTATGATTCCACTGATGAGTTTGACGATGAAATACCTACTGATTGTGCACCGCAGGACTTCTATAAGGTCTTTGCTCCTGCTTTCATGAGGAATGGTCGATGGTCTGTTAACCAGCCAATCCCATCGTTAGGTGATGAAAATACAACAATTAAGGAGGTGGACAATTTCTACAACTTTTGGTACTCTTTTAAAAGCTGGAGAGAGTTTCCCCATGCCGATGAGTTCGATATTGAGCAAGCTGAATCTCGTGACCACAAGAGGTGGATGGAGAGGCAGAATGCAAAGCTCACAGAAAAAGCTAGAAAGGAAGAATATGCACGGGTACGCACTCTTGTTGATAATGCCTACAAGAGAGATCCAAGGATACAGAGGAGAAAGGAGGAGGAGAAAGCAGAGAGGCAGAGGAAAAAGGTGGCCAAGTATCTGGCAAAGAAGTTGCAGGAGGAAGAAGCTGCCAGAATTGCTGAAGAAGAGAAACGCCGGAAAGAGGAGGATGAAAAGCGGGCTGCTGAAGCTGCATTGCAGCAGAAGAAGGTGAAAGAGAGAGAAAAGAAGCTCTTACGCAAAGAGAGGACGCGCCTTCGCACATTTTCGGCTCCTATTATCTCCCAGCATTTGCTTGATCTCTCTGAAGATGATGTGGAAACACTCTGCATGTCACTTGATATTGAGGCGCTGAGGAGCTTATGTGGTCAGATGGAAGACAGAGAGGGCTTAGAACGTGCAGAAATTCTCAGAAATGCACGAGGGGGCCAACCTAAGTCGGAGGATAAAAAACAAGGTGATAAGAAGAATGAGCAACCAAATAGTTCTGTGGAGGCAAATGGCAGTGTCCCATTAAGCAACTTTGAGAAGCAGGAGAAACCTTGGGGAAAAGAAGAGATTGAGCTCTTGAGGAAAGGAATGACGAAGTATCCCAAAGGAACATCTCATAGGTGGGAGGTTATATCGGAGTACATAGGTACTGGAAGATCAGTGGAAGAAATTCTCAAGGCAACAAAAACAGTGCTTCTCCAAAAGCCGGATTCTTCCAAAGCTTTCGATTCATTTCTTGAGAAAAGGAAACCAGCACAGTCAATTGCATCTCCACTTACAACTAGAGAAGAAGTTGGAGAAACAATTATCCCCACAGCTGAAAGTACTGCTGTCAAGACGGACAATGGAGAAGCATCTTCGAGAAAAGTTGTGAATAACCAGGATCCCAATGATTTGGTTACTGAAAACGGCAGTTCGTCAAGCTCGGAGCAAGATGTTTGGTCTGCTGTTCAAGAGAGGGCACTAGTACAAGCACTAAAGACTTTCCCTAAGGATACCAATCAGAGGTGGGAGAGAGTGGCAGCTGCAGTTCCTGGGAAGACTGTGAACCAATGCAAGAAAAAATTTGCATTGCTGAAGGAGAGCTTCAGAAACAAGAAAAGCTCGGTATAATGTGCTGCACCCCCTTGCCGACTTATAGAAGTGCATGTGGAGATTGGCCGTCTCTGGATGTACCCTTTGAGGTCATATTCTTCTCTTCTCATGGCAGGAATTCAATTTTTGAAATCCATGTCACACGTGAGAAAGAGCATTTTTTACCGAGGACTCATTTTTGACATACCTTATAGGCAACATCTCAGTACAGAGGGGCTCTGTGCGTGGAAGTTTTCCATTGCCCCAGTTTATAGAAGCTTCTCGATAATTATGTACTTCCATCAGTCAATTAGCACACACTTTGAAGAGAGACTCCAAGCCAAGTTAGTTGGCATGCTATGAGCATTATGGAATTATTTGATCTACTGCGAGATTATGAGGCAGATGCAGATGCCTTTTGAGTTTATAGCAATACTGGCTTCTTCTTTTTGCTCGTCTGGTGAATTTTTGTACCGTCATTTTATAGTTTACCGTTTCCATTTTAATGCTGTGAAACACCGATCCTATGGTGATGTTCTGTTCCGATGTAAGTGATGTCTCCTAGAATAGAGATGCTGCATTTTTTTTTTTGTTGGAGCAAGGGCTAGCCGCTAATCTGTGCGTGGAAGTGGAGTTATTTGACCAATGCTCTGCAGTCATTTGCAGGGGAGTAGGGCTTTGGCAGTAATTCTTCGTGCTTGATCCTTACTGCGTGAATGAAAAGCAATAATGTTGGATTCATGTGAACCTCGCATACCTTGGGCACTCTCTAGTGCCGGTGCTCAAAGTGGCAATTTTTTTCTTATGAAGTCTAGAGAAAATCATGCGTTCAATTCTTCTCGAAGGTCAAAATACTTTATTTTCATGGTTTTTGACATTTAGTCAAAGCAATTTGGCTTGTGTAGCAGCGTTCGCAGGTTAAAACCTCAACTCTTTCTAGGGTGATCTAGGGTGATCAGTTCGAGTTCGAGGATGGGTACCAAAAAGAAGCTGAAGTCAACGCTCCTACGGAAGTGGATTTCTTGCGGATGATGAATTCTGGGATAAAGATGTTCAAAGAAATTATCCCTCTTCTTTCTTCACTCGTCTTAGAGGTAGTTACCGTCCCGTGGGGGGACCGCTACGCACCTTAGGCTATTAAGAATTGCCTTTTGCCGGGTGTGATTACAGAATCCTAGATGCGGAGCTTGCCGGGTAAGATGTTGAGTTTGCCGTAATTCTAGAACGTACTCTATTATAATCGATTTTCAATTTTTGAAATCTAGAATCTACTATGTTTGTCTAGAGCCGATTTTGAAACCTATAGTGTTTTTTGAGTATGGTTTCGGGGCTTACTCAAGAGTTTTTTTTTTTTGGTTCTTTTTTTGTTTATTTTTCTATAGTAAAATCATATGAGGTTATGAGTAACAAAGCAGTTCAAAATAAAAGATGAATGACGGAAATCCCTATTTGCTAAAAACAACAATTTATAAGATGAACACATAGTCACGATACAAAATTCAAACATGTAACATACAACATAAATTATAAAACTTCATTCCTTAATCCTCCATAAAAAAAAAAATTAGGGCAAGAGGAAAGACTTCACAAGGAGTTTCGATGAAGAACGAAAGAGTGTTGAGGTTAGAATTTAAGGGAAAAAAAAATCACGGATTTGGCTTATTAGCTTATAAAATCGGTTCCAAGCAGTCCAGTTTGATTTTCAGTTTTTGGAACCTATTCCTAGACCTGTTTTTTAAGTGGTATGGTCCAGTTTTTAGATAGAACCAGTTTGGTTACACACCTGTAACTCTTTATATGGAAAGGAAAAGACCTAGATATGAACATCGGACGCATTTCTTTACCAAAACATAAAGAGCATCGAACCACAGGAATCTAAGAATGAATGAGCCGCATTGTCTGCTCTAGGCCGAACATTTCGTAATGGTGCATCAGATGTGGCTCTCCGAATCGGCGGATCACAATAGCTACTGAACAAATAGTTAAGACAAAGAAAGAATTGCTGGTGCAATTAAATGAAATGATTGACAGATAATAGATGCCGTCACGTCTGTCCTTCATAGACCAGTCGTTTCTTGTATAAAGAGTCCCATTAGCGTTCTTTCCAGCCAGTCAAATTTGTCAGGATCCTTAATGGGGTCCGTGCGATGGCAACCGACACGAATAAACATTCCTAGCAAAACGGGTTCATAGTAATGAATTGAAAGTGTCAAAACATAGAGATTGCCAATGGCGATGTCTTTAAAGCGATGATGTCTTTGATGATTCAAGGACCGGTTGTTCCGTGCACGTACCACCAAGCGAAAGTCTAAACAGCACCCTCAAGCTCCTTGTGCTGGGACCTGCCCTGCTATGTGGAAATAATGTAGAAAAACCAAGTCTCATGAAAATTCCTGCTCAGTTAGGATTACAGGATAAATTCATCCGCGTCTTTTACCTTGGAGGTAACGGGTTGAAATGTCGAGCAGCTGTGTCCCTTTAAGGATGCGACAGGGTATACAGCCTTTCGGCATTTGTTGGCATGTTCCTTTAATGTGAACAGACTGAAGATGTCAACAGACAAAGAAGGCGTTCGACGCCGCTTTGAAACAAGATGCGGGGAAAATTGGCAGATTGGTCATATTTCTGGAGAGACGAAAACGCTCATAAGCATTTCAGGATGCCGCTTCACAGTTTCAAACCATTTAAAACAACTTGTTACTCGAAATATCTTATCCTGGCATCCTCTGACAGTGAAAAGGAAGCCATTTTGAAGTTTTGGTCCTTGGGCGCATCAATCTCCAAGGTCGGATGTATCTGAACGAGATTTCAGAAATAGTTTTCAAACAGATTAAACATATTCATTGAAAAACGTCTTTATAAGGATACCTTCCCCATGTAAAAACATATGACAAGGACAAAAGATCGGGGACCAATCAAACCTCGAAACAGCTCAATATTTGCTTTACGTAATTCAATTGTCACGGTCATCCACCCTTAACAGCAAGCAATTAAGTGATAATATATGGTTGAGTTGCCCACGAAGAAAAACCTGTCAGCTTTGTAGTTATCAAACAATATTTACCTGAGACGAGGCCACCAATCTGTCTAAAAATAATAATAATAAGATACTCATTCAATCCTAGGAATTATCAACTTAAGGAAAGTGTACTTATATTCCATCCTGCAATATAGAGAAATTCCCAGGGCCATTCCTAGAATATCCGAATATGCACTCAGGCCATCCCTAGAGATCCTGCTCAGTATCACCACCATTTTATACCTCAACTGCTTTCAAAGTTCCGCAGCCAAGGTCTGCACAACATTGACAAGAAACCTGCTTTTGAGATCCTTGTGAATATGTCAATTTCAGTCTACTGTGCCCATCTTCTCATTGAATCTAGTCTCCTGCGACAAAAGTTTGAGCCAACCATACAAGAATTCAAATATGACTGTTTTTAAAAATTTCTGCCATAGGATGGTCGCAGACATCTGAAAGGTCGTCTTACAGAAACTTTAAAGCAGTTTTTGAAAACAAGTTGGAAAACTATTGATTTTGAGCTTTCTACCCATTTGTGTTCTTTTTTGTTTGCAATATTCACTTCTAGTTCAGTGAAAGTAGCAAAACAAAAAAAAAATGTCCTTTGAAGTTGAAAGAGTGGTGGTGATCGTGGATGCCTCGAAAGATGTTAGCCTGAGTGCAATCAAATGTGCCCTGAAAGGCTTACCACGTAAGCCTGGACATAAGCTCCTGCTTCTAGGAGTTCTCCACCAGGTTATTAATCCTAGTACGTTTTCAAAGGCTGGAAAACTGCGTAAGATTTCTTACTTTTGTTCACTTAGGAAACGGGTACAGGGAATAGAATGACAGCCTAATTCACCACTAAACCAGTTTTGGTTTGATAACTTCTTCTCTCTCTTGCACACCCTTCTCTTCGTATATCCAGTGGGCTACAAGAGCAAAGTGGATTCAGCATCCATACTTGGAGCAAATAAGAAGACTGTACGGGAAGAAGTTGCACGGAAGAAGGAAGAGTACATGAATAATGAGGAACTTAAGGAGATATATCAAGAGTGCAAGAAAGCAGAGGTAATATACCAAAAGTCAGACTTTACACACGCAGCTTCTCTTAAGATCTTTTTACATGGCAAGCAATTAACCACTCAAAAACTGTAATAAAAAGGAACAGAAAGAGATCTAGAGATAAGTACTAGAGAATAATGCTGCTAACTGTGCTTCCACGACAACAATATACCTTTACCATTCTGATCTTCTAATATGAGGCTTTCCACTTATTTTTCAACCTTTATCTGTCATACGTAGATAGCTTCCTCTCATAGGAATTATTCTTCTATCCAACAAATAAGCAGTTTATGCACTTCAATCCGGGAAATAGCACATCTCAGCTTTGAGATTAAGATGATCATGCTGACAGTTTAGATAGCTTTTCAGCCGCAACTATGCTGTTAAGATGCAACCAATTATCCTTGAAATTAGGAAGTGCACTAAAAGCTGCTAATCAAATGCCCAGTGCAGTGTACAGGAGACATTAGTTTACAAACATAAGTTTTCACCACACGATATACTAATTTATTCATTATTTATTCCCGCGATTAACTGTTATAAATTGGTACATATGTAGCTTGATAGTTTAAAAATATCATATGGATGGGACACAATCCCCTTGATGAAAGTGTTTTGGCGAGTTAAACCAAAATTTTCTGAGAATGCTATTACAAAAAACATGCAATAAACAGAAGTTGCATGGCTGGATTGTGTAATAAAATGATCTATTTTTTACATGCCAATTAGCGACACTTACATAAAGTAGCAGTAAGCTTACCATTCCTGTAGCTTCTCAATTATATACTATCAGTACAACAAATTTAATTTAGACACATCCACAAGCTACTTGGCTATAGACTTTTATTCAGATTATACTAATCACTTCATAAATCAGTTTTAATTAGGTCCTCAATAGTACAGAATATGAATTTGACTGACTTGCCTCTCATTCTCAGATTTGGAATAATTTGACAATTTAAATGAGCACACCCCTGGAAGCAGCTCTTTTCACTTTGTACATTAATCTCTGTAGACATGGCCATAGATATCTGGCTGGTGACATTAAGGAAATAGCATATTGCTAGATTAGTTGCACACTGATGTTCACAAGTTCTTCTATATGAATCTGAATTCTTCTTTTGTAGCATAAAGATGAACTAATTTACTTAGCTGCTAGGTAAAGTACTGGGAAAAATTGACGCCATCATTTTATCCTTGTAACCTATAGGGTAACGAAACAAACTTTTGTTTATGAAATCTCAGATTCACTTCCTAATAGATGTGAAAGCTGGAGCTTCGCCTAAAGTTGTTGCTGTAAAGGCTGCCAGGAGTTTTGAGGCAACATGGGTGATACTTGACAGGTTAGCCAAACTACCGTGTTACCATTGGACCTTCCACAACATAAGACCTCCATTCCTATGCAGTAAAAGAAAAACATGCCAATCAAGTGATGGTTTTGTCTATATGCCTTTTAACGTCCATAATGCGAACAAGTGATTTTTCTTCCTGTTTTAGACCAGTAAGAGGGAAAATTGAGCATAAAAAACACAACAGCCCAAAAAAAAAAAAAAATTTAGACTTCTATATATTTTGTCACATCCTTGATGCAGGCAGATGAAGAAGGATGAGAAGTACCTCATGGAAAATCTTTCATGTGGAATAGCAAGGGTAAAAAGCAATAACCGCATTGAAAGGTTGAAAGGGCAAAAAGCCAGTGTACACAGTAAAACGTCCACCAGGAAAAGCACTGGTGAGAGTAGAAGCTCTGCAGGTCATGTCACATATTTTGAAATGCTACCCAGTGGCACAGAGGACGAATTGTCTCCCAGGAGTAAGTAATATATTGGCTTCTTGTATCTTGTGCAAACACCTTTGAACTCCTATTACAACACATGCACTTCTTTAAACATTCAAATCTGAGCCTCATAGAAGCTTCAATCTGCTTCATTGGTTAAATTTGCATTCAAGTGATGAGCTGCCGTCTAATATAATATGCTCACCTTCTCTTTTAGAACTAGGTAAGACAGTTGCATAGATCGATTCTACAGACATGAAAGACAAAGTCCATATTGTGGGATGGTTTAATGCACTTTTGTAATGCTTCTCCATTCTTCCCTTTTCTTTACCCAAAAAATAATAATAATAATAATAATAATAATAATAGTCAGAAGTCTTCCAAGTTCAAGGAGTGTGAATGCAACATCTGATTGGTGGCTGAAAAGTGGGTAGAGAAATGCCTTTTTCTTCCTTTTTTCCTCCCAACTAATCCGTACAACAACTCCTGAAAGAAGAAAGTAGAATCACATTATAGTGTTGGAGACATCCTATATTTAAGACTTTTACCCCATAAGAATCAGATATAGGCATGCTGAATGTGCTCACGCACAGGGAGGCATCACAGCATCATATCTATGAAATACTGTTCAAGCAAACACGATATCAAAATTTATTCTGCAATGAAGACTGCATCTCAATCTATAATATGTTATTTTAGGCTCTACCAGTCTTCAGAAAAATGACAAAACAAAAGGCGATGGTGCTGGTGCAGAACCCACAATGCATCCTCCCAGAACATCTGCATTCTATAAATCTTCATCAAGTGAGCAGCTTATCACAACCACGGTTTCAACTTCAAGCCTGGGCAACACTGAAGCCTCGAGTTCCAGCTTTACCGAGGACCAGGGCTCCCCTCTGTACTTTCGCGATGAGGAGACTACCACAAACACAGAACATGAAACTGCCGGAGAGCAATCCCCGTTACTCGCTGCAGACATGCAAGAGGAAGATAAAACAAATCCAGATAGTGGATTCAGTCTGGAAGACCCACAGGTACATCCCAGCAACAACAACAGTGATTGCATGGAAGATCGTCAACAAAATGAGCAGTTTAAAAACCCTATATGCTCCATTTGCAAGAATAGACGTCCAAAAGTTGGATGGAAAAGAGACTTCACTTATGCAGAGCTCCAAGCTGCCACAGAAGGATTCTCTCCAAGGAACTTTCTATCAGAAGGTGGCTTTGGTTCTGTCTATAGAGGAAAGCTGAAAGGGCTGAAAATTGCTGTTAAGCAACATAAAAGTGCCAGTTTTCAAGGAGAGAAGGAATTCAAATCTGAAGTTAATGTACTCAGTACAGCCAGGCACGAGAATTTGGTCATGCTGTTAGGATCATGTTCAGAAGGAAATCACCGGTTGCTGGTATATGAGTATGTGTGCAATGGTTCTCTGGATCAGCATCTGTCCAGTAAGTATCTAAGGCGTTGAAGGCGCATGATTGTTCTAATTGTTGCACTATTCTAGTTCCAAGTCGCGTGATAATTTTCCTCACACAAAGTGTGGAACAGGATTTTTCCTGAATATGATATGCAGATAAAACTAATCACGGAGATATGTTTTCATGGTGCAGAACACTCTCGCAGAACCCTTACTTGGGAAAAAAGGATGAGAATAGCCTTGGGAACCGCAAAAGGTTTACAGTATCTTCATGAGAAGAACATTGTCCACAGAGATATGAGACCTAACAACATCCTAGTGACCCATGATTTTGAATCACTGGTAAATCCTTCAGGACATCCTTGGATCTTCAAATATTCATTTGAATACTTTTTCAATGAAAAACTAACAAAATTGTGAGATCCGACAAGTCTTTTGTCTTCCTAAACAATTATAACTCATCCTTCTAAGTCGTCCTAAAGCTCTTCAAAAGTAAGAAATCAGTTCCAAAAAAAATGATGATACTGTGACAAATTAGTTGGAAATTTTATAATCGGAAATGGACATAAAAGTATCCTTTATCTGGGATATGTAAAACCTATATTTTGTCATTAAAGATGTTCTTTACAAGTTTTAGCATCTAATTTAAACTTTCATGAAAGGCGCTATAACAAATCTGGCTGACTAATACTACATTTAACTCAATCTATTAACCCGGTACAAAACCTATTCTGCCAAACTGAAGTTTGACTACCGAATTGTATATGTATTAGCTAGGAGATTTTGGCCTTGCCAAAACTCGACGTGAAGACTTGGAATACAGCTCTGAGACAAGACTTGTTGGAACTCTAGGATACTTAGCCCCCGAATATGCAGAATATGGGAAAGTTTCTACCAAGACGGACGTGTACTCCTTTGGGGTCGTTCTGTTGCAGCTGATAACAGGACGGAAGACCACAGATAAATCTCTTGAAGGAAAAAGTCTTGTAGGATGGGTACTGGCTTCATTATGTGCTTCAATATAAAATTTCCCGTTGGCTATATTTACTTCAATAACTGTCTGCAAAAGTGTGGTGCTTAAGTTCTCCAGGTAAGGCAGTCCAAAAACAATTTCTTTAAAAAATTTTTCCTTCGCTGTATTTTTTCGATAAAACATCAAAGAAAGAAGGCCCCCTATCAAGCATAAAGGAACGGAGCTGCTAGAGGGTGATTTGTTTTCATAAAAGAACAAAAGTTTACTTCCTGTTTTGGTTCATTTGTTTCAGACTGCAAACAGTGGCATGTTGCCAAAAAGATCAGGCAGTCTTAACTTGCTCTCCATTTTATTCCCCTGCTTGTGCAACTTAATCCTTTCTTCTGTATACAAGGTTCCTCTACTGACAGCTTATAACGTTTTGCAGGCACGACCACTATTGAAAGAACGAAATTATCCAGATCTGATTGATCGCAGGATCGGGGAGTCCCATGACGTCTACCAACTGTTTTGGATGGTTCGAGTAGCAGAAAAATGTCTCAGCAAGGATCCTCAAAAGAGGATGACTATGGATGTGGTCAGTCTTTCAATTTCACTAATATCTTGCAAGATTAGCAACAACGAAAATCAAAACACACATAATTGCATGCTGTCTGCCCCTTTAAAATTGGACGCAGATGGCATTGCACTTTCACATTCCTAACCATCTGTAGTTCTTTGTCATACATCTCCTAAGATAAAAGAACACGTACCGACAAAACTAAGACATGGATCTGAATGTATGAACACGGCAACAGAACCACTAGGCATTCTAAAAATCTCGTGACAGTTTTTTCCTATACTCAGTTTCCTCTTGTCCTACATTAATTGGCCTGGATTTCTGTAGAATGTGCAGTGTTGTAGGTAAATAAATTACTTTCGGCCTAAACTAATAGCGGAACAACTCCTTATTCATAGTTAGTTTCTATTAAATTCATCCTGTATCTCTTACTTACGGGATTATCATGGCTTTAAACACATGTAGCTTCACTCCAATTATCAGTTTAAACATTTGGGTTGGACTTGTTATTATAGTATTGGAGCTAGTTTTCAATTCTTCACGTCCCATTTCATATTTCAACTTTGGATTCTTGGTCATCTTATCGCTCCATTATTTCACTCCAAGTCCATTTTTCCATTCGGTTTCATTCGAGTTTGCACATGAGAGGGGCACTAATGTTATCCCACGCTGCTTGCTTACGAGGTTTATCGTAGGCACATGTAACCTGCTTGCTTATGAGGTCCATCGTAGCCACATGTAACTTCAGTAGTTAGGGTTGGACTTTAGCGAAGGAACGAGCATCTAAGCTTGATCAAGAATCTGTTCCTTGCTGATTTATTGAGAATATCTGGCCATTATAAGGGTTTCCTCAGTCACCCTCCAAAACAAATGCAGGTAGTTGATGTATTAACTTACATAATGGAAAGAAAGGGCGGTTGCTCCATTAGAGACTTCTCCCCAGCAAGATCAGATTCAGCCGGTAGCATGCCAGACTCCAGCGAATCTCAATACGATGACAGAAGCTTCAATGCGGACACAGCACTGATGCATGGCACGGGTTATGCGAGCAGAAGGCTCCCGCCATCGCCTCCAATGAAACCCTCTTCTTCCGGGACTTCCTTAAGTGATGCACAAAGCACAGCTAGCAGCGAAACGACCAGCACAAAGGGCGGAGAAACATCGGGCTCCCGCCATCGCCTCCAATGAAACCCTCTTCTTCCGGGACTTCTTAAGTGATGCACAGAGCACGGCTAGTGGCGAAACGACCAGCACAAAGGGCGGAGAAACATCGGGGGACGCCAATGCAGAATCTCTTAAGGAGTAGTCATCGCCATAAGATATTAGCTATAGCTACCTTCATCCGGCTTGTGTAACCTTTTTACCAAACTGTGTTCCTTCAATTTTGCAAGACCGAAATGGCGAGCCGATGTAACATGATTCCCAAGGATGATCTTCGGAGGAAAATTACACCAGGGTGGACAAAAAGCATGCTTTGCAGCTCCATCATTCATTGCACGTCCAAAGGCGATAAACCCAGTAAGGCAGACAGCAATGCGCGCATGAAGTTGGTAACAACTTCTTTCCTTGGGGATGCCAGCCTAGTAGTCATCATCAAGTTAACCGAGAAAAAAGAAATGCATTTCATGTCCAATGTGAAAAACCGAAAGTTCCGTGGCTGTTCTTGTCGTTCTTCATCAACATAAAGATTCCGCCACTCAAAGCTCATACGGGGTCATCTTTCCGCACGTTCTCGGGATCTTGAATGGCGAAAGGTATAGCTAATTAGGCCAGTGAGAACTCGATCGAGCGGAAGGACGATTTTTTTTTTCTTTTCTCTCGTCAAAAGAGAAAGATCAAACTAGTCTTGCAGTGGCGAAAACACGTCAATGCCTTCGACCCCGAAAATGCTTCCCTTCCCCATTGACCATCATTCAAACAGCATCGTGCTCTGCTCGCAAGATTTCTCGACCACTTTCATGATGACCCAGTTCAAACTCAGCAGGAGATTGATAACAGTCATTAGGCAGAGAGAAAATCGAAGACGATGATCATGTATTCCACTGAAATCTCTCCCTCTCTCTCGCCGACGAACTAGGGAAGGTTGTTCGCTCGAACAGAGCTTGCGGGAAGTAGGCGAGGGCCGAGGGAACTCAAATGGTCATTTCGCGCAAAAAAAAATAAAATGAAATTCCTAATTTCGAAAGAGGGGCTAATAGCATTTCACAAAAAAGAAAAAGGAAGAAAAAGAGTCTAATTGATTTTTTTCATGGTAAACAGGAGTGATCAGCTCCAGGCGGCTGGTTTCCACCCTAGAAGGGCCGATTCCTAGTCCTGGACCCATCTGGTAAGCGACCGTATATAATTTTTCTTTTTTCTACTCTCTGAAAAGTGTTATTGCATAGTCTAAATTACTACACGTTGATAAGACAAGCTTGGGATAAGCTAAACACGATACTCATCTCCACGAACAACACTCTAATGATCTTAAAAAACTAAGCTTGAGAGGCGTCGAGGTGAGAATACTATGTGACCGAGAGAGTGAGAGAGATAAGAGAGGCATAAACAATGAGCATAGATGACTGAATATGAGCCAAAAAAGAATTAAGAATAGGGTTTTAGAAATTTGAAATAACAAGAATTAAAAAAAAAACAAAAAATCTATCCCAATAGTTTGAGTAGGTAGATCCCAATTTTAGGAATTGGGAATCAGTTCCCAATTTGATCCGGAGCTTCTGCTCACCCCTAATTATAAATAGTGATTAGATTGAAAAAGGACAAGATAAAAATTTTAAGCTTAAAATTGTTGTTGATATTTTCTTCTTTCTTTTTCTTTTTTGCCAATTTTTTTCTTTGATTAATTTTTCTTATGTGATATAAATAATTATGCCGAGAATTTTTTTTTATAATTATTCAATTTTCAGCCCCAATGGCCACCCTTCTAACATGGAAGGTGGAAGGGGAACTGAGAAGTTCAAATCCCCACATTTTCAAGGGGATGGGATGAGGACGCGTGAGTTTCAAGAGTAGGTTTCGACTCCTACGCTTTATAAGAGGCAAAGCAAAAGTCTGAGAGTAAGTATAAAGTAGGATCGACAAAAAAAAAATATATTTAGGGAACACTAAATTCAAGGCCACAATAATATATCTTAATTGAAAGTTTGAAAAAAGATGGATAAAATGTTGGAGATATCACAGCAGAATTGCCGGACACTTTCGAAGATTTAAAAAAAAAAAAAAAAAAACGGGGATACCGATTAATTATAGAAACAGAAAACCCAAAAGAAAATAATGCGAACAATCTTAGACTGCGTCAAGCATTCAATACAGGATATTCGGTTATTCAAACAATTATAGAGGAACAAGGTCAACATATACCTAAATGCCTCTGTAGTTCAAAGTTTCACACGGCAAATTCCTACTACCAGATGTCTTAAGAGCAAGAGAACTAAGAAAATCACAGCCAGAATAGCACCATAGTGACCTTTGTGCGCTCTGTGCGCGACTAGGATTGACAAGACAGATTATCGACAGGAACAGAAGTCGGTTCAGACCTTGGGGAATTCTGGCCTAGCAAATTCTACGGGAGTTCAGGCATTTGACACGCAGAAGGCATGTTGTTCCAGGCACACGAATTAAGTCTCCATTCTTGATCTGAAGTACAAGTTCCGATGCTTTGTTTGTAGTCGTTGCAAAGATCATCTCCGAGAAGCGACACCATGGAATCAGAAACGGTGGATTGATCCTTCAGAGATCCAGAACCGAGTCCAAACCAATCTGAAGCAAGCAAAGCATCAGGCCGCATCAAGTCGCAATGGGCAGGGATTTCATGCTTGCTCTCAGGAGACTGAAGGTTGAAAGGTTCCGGTTTAACATTGTATGCTGCAGAACAACCAAAACAATTGTTATATGCTTAACCCATGATCCATATGTATCCAGCCTGAAGGAAGGAAAATTTTGGAGACCAGAGAAAAAAGGTAGAAGGCACAAACTACAGCAAAGAATGAAAAAGGAATCGAAGATATTTGCAGCCTGCTTTAATCAGGAGCCATTAAACTCGAGGATGTTTTAAGTAATGGAGCTCGACTAACTTGCTACATCCATTGTGTCAAATTCCTAAAAGAACAAAAACATTTGCAACCAGAAGAAAAAAAAAAATCATTCCAAGACATACTCACCAGTGAAGGTATCGGGATGTGGTTGTTCATCCAGTGAGCTTCCACTAGTGCTCAAAGGAGTACAACCATTGAAAACTGAAGTTGCAGAATGGCCCGGTGGAGAAATGGGGTCGCCATACTCTTCCCATTCAGACTTGCAAATATCCAAAGTGGAACTGCTTATATCACCAGGTGTCAGAGCAGATGAATTTGTACTTTTTTCAGGTGAATTATTTTTGGCACTGCTCATAGTCTTCGACTCGTGAACTAAAGCATCCAGCAGCCCACTATTACGGGGAGAAAGACACTCTGATTCAGCCTTTCCAGTTCTAGCTGGAGACAGGATAAAATTGTCGACCGATTCAAGTAAAGTAGGAGGGGAAGAAGAAGTGTCCCAGCTACCCATATCGGGTTCAGAATATTGGAGTGAAGGGAGCTCCAACTTCAAAGCCTCATAAGAGGGCTCAGAAGTAGAGGAATTGCCATTTGAAAAGGAATGGCTACCTTGAACCACACCAAAGGGCAGTGGGTTCTTATCTGGATCATGATCAATCGGAAAAGGATGGACGATAGCTCGAGAAAGTTTCTCGCGGGAATCATCCTCAAATTGATGCATCGAGGGAAATGCATCTTTAAAAATACCACCATAGCCAGGGTAAAAGGATGCCGATTGACGAAGACGTTTGTGACGAGGCATTGTTGGCTGCACCAAACCACCACATTGAGAAGAAGCAAGACCTTTCATCAGCAAGCCGGTCGCAGAAATGTCAGAAATTTCAGGAGTATAAGGTAAGACACTGTGGTTGGCCTTGAAACTGTCAAATACAATATCTGGAATCTCATAACCACTGCCCTGCAAGATCTCATGATGACCTTTATTCCCATTGGTCATTCTGCAAAATGTCTGACCTTGTTGACCGTCCTGCAATGCTTGCATGCACAACTCAGCAGGATAAAGAGGTAAGCCAGCACGTTGACGTCTCTTGATTCGCGTGTTCCAATAGTTCTTTATCTCGTTATCTGTACGACCTGGCAGCTAAAAGATGCCAAGAGCAATTGAAAAGGTGAAGAACATCAGTATGTTGAACTATCCACATAGAAAATAAGTGTAGTAGGACAATGTCGGTGAAAGAACAGGAACTGACGAATCTAACTATTAACAAGTGCAAGAAGGAAAAGGAATTGAAGGTAATGTGCAGTCATGCACAATCAAAGAAAATCATCGAAGTTATCCAACATTCCGTCAGTTGTTTAGTAAATGATCACTTTCATATTCCAAGTCATGAAAGGAACAAGAAAAAATGAAGAGAAAGAAAAGTGTTGCAAATCCTTAATGAACCCTAGGTCCACACAAGGCTGAAGGCCAGTAGAGTAATTGTCCTCAAAAGGTACTCTTTTGCTGTCGAGTGTACATATAAAGGTGCCCTCTGCATCGCCTTGTTGTTTTTTCAAAGCATGCATAAGGAGTTAGGTCACTCACGTCTCTTTCGTGAATTCTTCTTTTCTTAGAACGCACTCATCCAGCCAAACAAAACAGAAAGAGACATGATTGGGGCAAAATGCGTCCCGGCATGGATAGATATAATGCTGCTCATAGTGCAAGAATGCCATCTGTGATTAGCAGCAGAAAGTAACAGGAGAGCTGCCAATTATTTTGTAATTCAAAACAACAATTTCAACAAAGCATCACTACCGGTACTTGTATTAGTGAATTCCAAATGCTAAATTGACTTTCATGTGCAGCCGAATGATCCAAAGGTCTTGCAATGTGAAGCTCACCAGAGTCACTTATTGCAAAGTGCAACTGACCAAGACATACTCATCTGACACGATACCATCTCGATAAAGGAAATATTTAGAATTCTGATGGTTGCAAATTAACTGTCCCGAGCCTCTCGGGACCATGATAGTTTTTTAAAGGGCAGACTAGTTCTTTCAGGCACTGCAGAATCTTCACATCAAGGAGTAGAGTTCCAAATGACTGTTTCATAGTTTTCAAAAACCTCAAGTAATATATATACAACAGACTTCAAACATGGTAGAAAACCGACCAATTTCAGAAATTCAGTATAAACTTTTTCAGACTGGAAGCAAATTATTACTCTCCAGTGGTCCGCCTTATTAAACATATACCTATATTCAAACAGCTTCCAAATTCATTGCATGCCAACACTGGCAATTTTAACCATGCAAGAAGCTATACTGGATACTTTTCATCTAAACCAAAGGAACATTAAACTAAGAGACGTGCATCAGATGAAATCTAATCCGCTAACTAAACAATAGATCGCATATCTCGTGCAATGCAGGTACGAAAGAAAATCCTTATATTTTAATTTTACTACATGAACTGTGCAGGAAGCAAACAAGAATAATAATGAAAAGTAGAGAAAGCTCCTCCTTCAACATCTAGATAAGGAAGTCGAGCAATTACATGTGCAGCCATGCGGGCCCATTTGTTTCCCATTTTTGCATGGAGTTCCACAATGAGTCTTTCTTCCTCTGCAGAAAATGCTCCTTTCTTCAAGTTTGGCCGCAAGTGATTTGCCCACCGCAACCGGCAACTCTTGCCACAACGAGAAAGCCCTGAGAACTTTTGAACAGCATTCCAATTTCCCTCCCCATGCTTCTTGACATAGTCCACCAAAATGGCATCTTCAGCAGACGTCCATGGACCTTTCTTCAGAACTAATCCGCCATCCTCACTTCCTCCACTCTTACCTTTATCCATCAAAGGGGAGCCAATCTGATCCTGGGAGACTACCCCATCATCACACTCAAATGTTGTGTGGCTCATATCTTTCAATTGTATTTGCACAGAAGACCTTTCCAGAAGTGCAACAGGGCAGTGACAATCTAACTGCCAGAAAACGAATTTGCGACAGAGCATGTTAGATGCAACACGGTAGCTAGGGAGACATTCTCAATCTTCCAAGAAAACCATTCAAACTGATGACAATATTTAAAAGTTCCCCTCTTGGCAAAACAAGATATAAAAGCCCACAAAGAGAAGAGATGCCAATCAAAATTGGAGAATGCCCAAAAACCAAAGCGTATAAACATCTTACAGAAAAAACAATTATAAAGAAAAGGTAGAATCAAGCTTTCATAAAATGCTAATTAAACATATGTTATTAGACAAGTCATCTTCTGAGACCGAAGTCCAACGAGAAGATTGGGGTAATGAGGATTTAATAATCACTATGTTCAAAAGAGTCTCATCCAACTTGGCATATCAATAAAGCAAGGCAAAAGCATGGAAGTATAAATAAACCCAGTCCAGTGCTTTGAGATACACTTAAAGCAGAATTCATTTAGCTCACCAACCTTAGAAGCACAACGCCATCTACTGCAGAGGATTCCCAACAATTATTACACAACAAAACTGCACAAACTTCAATCAAGACATTACTAGATATAACAGGGTCTTTCTTAACAAGACTAAACAATCTCAACAGACGACAATTCAAGCAAACTTTAACGGCTTTCTACAAATCAGATCCATCCAAAGGTCGCAAAAGAGAGATTCTGCACCCCCCCAACCCATCGCGAAGGAATTGCACACCTGAATCTGACCCCGACAGAGCAGACACGAGATTCCCGAATCGCCAAAAAGGAAACTGCTTTCTCCGACCAATCAATCCACCGCCAATTGGGAATTTCCCGGGTCCAAGGGCCTCGAATTGAGCTAGGCCGCCCAGGAATAGCTAGCTACGCACGGAACACCTGAAACCCGCAAAAAAGGGAAAAATCATCAAATCAACAGAGAATTCCAAGAAGCTCCGCAGCTGAAAAACTCGTTCCGAACCATCAACTCTCTGTCGCGGATTACGGCGAAAGGGGATGGCTCCAATCATTAAACAAACAACGCGATCGCAGCAAATGCTCTCCGCAGATCCGCAAAACGCAGAAAATCCCCGCCACCCCAAAACAAGAAACGCGGAGAAAACCCTAAGCCTGACCTCGACACGAGAGAGAGAGAGCCTACGACGCCGCGGACCCTCGGGCAGAAAGTACACGAACGTCGAGATCCAAACGCACACAGACATTCACCATAACAGGGAGAGAGAGAGAGAAGAAAGGAAGAGAGAGAGAGAGAGGGGAAGATTTTTCAGGGAAAGAGGAAGGGGGGAAGGAGGAGGAAGAGGCGGAGGAGGGAAGGAAATCGATTGAGTGGAGAAATGGCAAAACCGAAGAGAATTCAGGGAGACAAAAGCGGAGGAGGCAACAGCTTTCTCCCCCCCCCTCGTTTTTTCTTTTTTTCTTTTTTCTTTAATTATTTCCCCCAATTTTTGCCCCCCTCCTTTTCTCTCCCTTTTCCTTTCCTTTATTTCCTCCTTTCCTTTCCGATCAAACATCGTCGTCGCGTTCATGCAAAATCACCAGCGTCGTCGCACGTCGTCGTCGCCGCCGCCGTGGACGGCCGGAAAAGGAGGAGGACCCGGGAGCTTACTCTATCATATTTTCCGCCTTCGCTGTCCAGAGATTTCCTCACCTCGCGGACGCCATGATCGGTCGCAGAAGAGATAGAGAGAGAGAGAGAGAGAGAGAGAGAGAGATGGAATGGTATCCTCCACTTTCGCGGACCTTTAAAAGACGCATGAGCAGGAACACCTCTCCCTCTCTTCTCTCTCTCTCTCTCTTTCGTTCACACTCGCACCCGCGCATTCGAATGGGGACGAAGAAATTATTATTAAAAAAAAATGAAAGTCGTTCTGACCAAAGTCAAGGAGATTATACCAGAGTCGCGCGCGGTGCGTACTTTTGAGATTCGCCCCGGGGGGGCGTGGAGCTCACGCGCGGGACGGCGCGTGGGGACAGGGGGCCTTAATGTGCATGCGGCCGCGATGATGATTGGACACGCGGGATCTGCACATGGAGAGGGGAGGAGAGAGAGAGAGAGGATCTCCCTGGTTTCCCGAATTTGGGCTTCTTGGGCTTTTGATGGAATGAACGGGGGTGATTTTTTTGTTTATTTATTTGATTTTTTTAAAGTTATCTAAATCTTTCCGTAAGAACCAATAAATGAGATCGCTTAATATAAATAGCCAAGCCGAACGTGCCGCCTTTTCCTAATGATTATCTAGCGTTATTTTAAATAATTTCCAATTTAAAAACACAAGCTAAAATATAAATCTCAATAAGAATCAATTCGAAACATATATAGATATCGCAACTCATATTTTAAAAATTTTGTTTGGTCAAAATAAGCAATTTTCCGTTTTTAGAAACATGACCATTTTTAAAACCACTCCGTCATCAAATTTGACCGTTTACTCGTTATAACCAAATATTTATTGGATCTCATTTGAAGTGTGCTGAATTTCTAGGTTATACGGGGAAAAAAAAATCTATATTTGTCATATTAGAAGTGCCCCCTGTCTCTACCCAACATGACCGTGACAATTCGGGAACTTATTTCTTATGGACTCATGCCCTAGTAAGACACCCCCATAAAACACGATTTCATCGAGACCGTCCCAATTTTAGCACAAGCCACCAAAACCATGTGGCGCAGTACCATCACCTTTCCCCATCTCCCTCTCTGGGTCAGACAAAAGGCATCGCGAATAATCCCCCTCTTTTCTCCTCGAGTCGAGCGGTGCGTGAGGTCATCGCTTTATCCCGGAAAACAATTGCCCCTTTCTCGGAAAATTCATATTCCCCTTCATCGATTTTCCATATTCGTCCCCTTATCCGGGCTCTGCTCATCCACTGGATCGCGGCCTTAGATCCCGCTCCGCTAATGCCCGCGTTTCGGACGACTCAAGAGGCGTGAAGACGGAAGAGAAGATGGCGGAGTCTTTTGCCAAGGTGGGGTGGGGGGTGGGGGGGTGATGGGTCATGCAAGTGATGAGGATAACCCTTTGACCGCGTCGGGTCGAGCATTTTTAGGAAAGGGTACGAAGATCATCTATTCTCCACACGATCCAAAGCTGACCGAACTCCAAAAGGGGGACGAAGAAAAGGGGAAACGGGAGCGACCCACTTGTCTTTTGTCTCCTCTCGAGTTTCGTATCGAGAAAGGCAGGTCTCCAGATTGGCTAGTCGGAGGAGCTTCAGAGATTTTCCACCGCCCGTTCTTTACATTTTCGAGCAAGTCGACAGCCGAACCCTTGGATAGGCACAGATCACCACCGCCCCCACATTGTTATTTCCCTTTCGTCAGGCAGCGACAACCGGGGAAATACCCTCAAAGCTGACATATCGCCGATGCTGCTCGTATATTATGGTACTTTCCAGGAAAACGACAGGCTTGCGGCCAGAAAAAGGAGGCTGCCTAACCTCACGGAGACGGGAAAAGCGGGAAAGAAAAGGGACAGATTCGTGGAACGAGTGTGTGAAAATCGTGACGAAAGAAGACAAAAGTATCAAAGCGAGGTTTGGACTTGGAAGGAAGGGAGGCTATGGGAATCTAAAAGCCCATGCGTATCGTTTTCTCTTTTTTATAAATTCCGAGTGGAGAGAACAGGAGTCCCCAATTGCGGGCGGATGATGTGAGCGGATTGCAGAGGATGCATGCCCGTCTATGCCGCCAAATGCATGACGCCGGCGTCAAGGCTTACGTGATCCGCCGTCTTCTTCTTTCTCCGTTCTTGATTGGAGGAATTATCTTTCGGCGGTGACGCATTTCGTTTGGTTTTTTGTCCTAGGGGCTTTGTTCTTTGATCGAGAAAGAGACGAATGGAAAATCAAATATAGAGCTGTGGAGGCGCGAAATGATGAGGGAAACTACGGCTCGTGGTTTGAATGGGCCCTCTTTGTTAGCGACGGACTCGACAAGTTCGGGCCCAACTGGACAAGAAACAGCGAACATGCTTTGCATATTTAAAAAAAAAAAAAAAAAAAAGGACTTCGTCGGTGATAGGTGACATGGAGAAGTGTTTGAATTCTACTTCACGCCGCTTCTAATTCCTTGGTCAATTTGTCAGAAACTCGAATGTCCTGCTCACATTAAAATGAAAGGAAGATGTAGATTCAAGATGGTACCGGATCACTGAATCTTGCATCATAAGTTATGGAAGGCGCCAAGGGCCGACAAGGAATTTTCGTCGGTGCTTGCCCAAAACGAGAAGCCTCGGCCATCTGGGCAGACTTGGATGAGCTATAGGCAAGGGAGGTTGGGTACTCCTTTAGGGCAATCGCCCTAGCTTCACACATCTAAGGATTGTAATTAACTTAGAACTGGGTAATTATTAATTGTGTTTCGCATGAAACATCGTGACATCACAAGTAAAACAAAAGGAGAAACGGTACTGCCAAAACTCATTGTGCGCACATGAAGAAGGTTTGCCTCGATTAGATTGTTCTCTGTTGTAGATAATCTACTTTGAACATGCAGTTTCACGTGAGCTCAGGTTTTCCTTTTCCTATAATGAGACAACGCAAAATGATGGTAGAAACAAAGAATTGTACCGGAGACACCGACCACAGTTTCAAGGCTAGAAATTAGGTAAAATGGGAGGCCAATCACTTTAATGATGGCACGAGCCAACGTGGTCCTGCTGCAACCCGGTGGTCCAATGAAAGCTTGGTTTAGGCGCTCCAACAATCCCAAACAATCCAAGAAAGACTAAATCACCGCACAGTCTCGATCCCAAAACGATTTGTGTGACATTTGCCTCTGCCTTGATATTCTTCTCGATTGTAGTCTTTGCATCTTGCTTGAGCTTGTCAGGTTGAGGGTCACGGTAGCTCGCTTGCAGCTTCGACTCCACATCCCGCTCATCAATCACAACCTCGTCGTCGATTGTTTCGCAATCGCCTCCTCCCCAGCCTCTTTTTTGAGGAACCGCATCTCTTGCTCCATTTGTCCTTGCTCCGTTCGTCCTAGGAACGTAGTTCCAATCCTTCTTCCCTTTAGCTATCATTTCCTCTTCTTACGGACGATTGTAGGGCTTTGCGGAGGGCGGTCGCAACTCGATACGCCGGTACTTGAGGAAGCTCACGCGGAGACGCCCGATAAGGTCTTTCGTGGTCGAGCCATCGTGCTTCAATCCAACCAACGGCCGAGGAGGTGCTTGCTCACGGTCGACGGCGGCAGCGTGCCTTCTTTGCATTCGCACCGCCTACAAGAACGGTGTCGCTGATCCCTGTAAACTGACATGATGGTCTCTCATAGTGCAGATGATTGCTCGCGCAGAAAGTTGGTAAAACAAGCCGCTAAAATATATTTTAAGTAAAGTTCCCATTACAATTGGAAAATTATATGCCAGATGGATTTATTTTTTATGTTTTCATTTCGACAATTACAAACCTTTCGAATAAAAAGAAAAGAGAGATATATGAGTAGTGAAATTTGTATTTAAAGGTTGAGGAGGGTGGGACAATTTATTCAAATCCATCTTAACAAAACATTGTGATAAATATTGTATAATTTCTTGCTCAGAGCGCATTAAGATGGCAAATTTGAACAGTAGATAAAATCCAAATTTAAATGGAAATGCACAATCCAATCGAAATTCATCTTATCTTGTAGTAACTCATTATTTTCTTTTTATATATCAAATTTGCAATTATTATTTAATTATTGTGCACTTGAAGCGTTTTTTTTTTTTTTTTCACTTTCATCACGTGACTATAAGAGACACTTAACACACTCACTTGATCAATGGGCAGGCTTAGGTAGGGTTGGGTCTTGTACCGAACCCAACAACTCTCCCTGACCATGATATCTCTTTATACCATGACCTAGCCTAATCGAGCCATAGCGTGCATGAATGACTTGCCTAGACCATTTGAGACATGCTTTAGGTTTGGCGAGCTGAGCAAGTCAATAGGCCGATGGTCGAAATTCTTTTATAGTACCATGACTTTTTTTCTTTTCAATTATTTGATTAGCCGAGCTCGTCGAGAGGGTCAATATCGAATTTTAAAAAGTTTGCCGTGTGTTTGAAGATAGATAAGAAATCGTTCAGATTGCCATCGCTGTAGAATACAGAACATGATAAGGATAGTTTTAGAAATTTGAAAGCGAGACGGAGGAATCAAGCTCTTCCTTAATGCCGACAAGGACTACTATAGATTCGGGTCATGCAGAAGAAGTTTGACAACTCTGATGGGCAATAATTTTTTCTCAAATAATTTGAAATTAGCAAAAGCATAAGTTCAAGAGGGTGAATTATCCTGTACTGGCTTTCAAAACAAGCAATTCTACTCTTACTTATCAAAATATTTATTTTAAATTTTTAAAATCCCGTAGTTGTTTTTTTTTTTTTTTAAAAGCCAACTAAAAACCCATCTATGTGAGATTTCACTTTTAAAACCACAGCTAAAAGCATATCTCTGTTCATCTCTTTATCAATTAATCTATCTATTCATAGGTATAAAATCAATTTATTATAGTCAGGAACAATTACTTTCATCTTTGAAATTCCATTTGATTACCCTTTGAGCCAATTTGATTTGTGTATTTTTTTTTTTTTTGGGTCGAAATTTTAGTATAGTATTGTGGTAATTGAAAGTCCAATTATCCTTAACCAAAGGATACATATGTTAAATAAGGAAAAAGGTAAAATACGTGGATTTGGTGGATTAGAAAATGGACTAGATGCTTTTAGGATAAGAAATATTTCCACTGCTTTTTAAACACAACATGATAACCTTTTTTATTTTATTTTATTATTATCCTCTTACAGTTCATCTAATGAAATTTATTAGTAAAATTTCAAGGTCAAAGTTATCTCTAAGCTCGATTCATGTATGGAAGAGACTCAAGATACATTTCGAAAGAAGATTAAACTTGAAGCTAATCTCATGATTTTACTTCACGAAAGATGTTTTCGCTCAATAAACGTAAATAATTTCAATGCGTGCAAAGTTGTATATAATTTATAGGCTAACGTAGGTTGAAAGTATAAAAAAAAAAAAAAAATTCTCGAAAAAATAAACAGGAAGCGTGTACGGAAATAGTTCCGCCCTACGACCAATACGATCCAAATGGGCAGAAGCAATTTGGACCGTCCGATGCATTGGACCCGACGACCGATTAAACAAGGGAGGAGCAGTTAATAATATCAGCCGCGAAGCGAAACAACGGTACGCAACAAAAGGAAACGTGAGCGTGACAAACAACGACGAGATTCTCTGAAAACAACTACGCCAACGCATGCCCTAGATTCCCTCGTCGCCCCCCCCGTCCCTCATCGGACGGTCACCACGCGACGCAGACAAATTCCCCCCCGTACGCTACACCACACCCCAAAATTCACCCCGTCGCATAAAAGCGCTGCCCGCCCCCCCTCTTTCTCTCTCCATTGCAAGCAGCCGAGACAAACTCCGACCATCCACTCTCTCTCTCTCTCTTTCTCTTTCTCTCTCTAACCCCCTCGCCGCTCGCCGCTCGCCGCTTGCCGCGACACTTTCGCGTTCCGTGTTCAGTTTCTCCGCTTCGACCGCGCTCGCTCGCTCCCCCCCAATCGACGGCCGCCACGACTTTCGCCGGATCTCAGATCCGCCGCCCGGCGCCCAGTGATCGGAGGGAGGGAAATGATCCCGGACTGCTACTGATAAATCCTCGATCACCGATAGCGGTATTTGTCTCTGCGCCTCTCTGGGATTTGGCTTGATTCTCTGCCGTCGTCGGTCTGTCGTCGTCGCTTCGCTTGGTTCGATTCCGGACCGCCCCCGCCCGCCGCCCGCTGCCGCCTCTCTGGAATCGCCATTGTCCGGAGTCCGTCCGTCCGTCCGTCCGTCGCGATGCGCATTGCGGCCGATGCTGCGCGCGATCGGTGGTCGCGTCGTCGGTCTCGGGAGTGAGCCTCGCGCATTCGGGCGGGACACCCGCAATCGGCGGCCTGGTGGCGGATGATCACTGTGGTGTTGGTTTGGGGGAGTGCGTTTTCGAGCGCGAAATCCTTGGGCAAGCGTCGGGGGAGTTGTGTGCCGGCGGCTGATCGCTGATCGATGCGTTTACCTGGTTTAATTAAGTTCACCTGGACCGAATATTGACATCATTGATTAAATACGGTTTTCGGCGACAATGTTCGCCGGAGAGCTTTGACCTCATTCCAGTTAAACAAAGCTTAAAACTCTGCTAAACTCCTGATTGGTCCTCTAATGTGGAATGGATGTCCTAGTTTTGGTAGGGACAAATTAACTTAAGAAGCAAACCGGTTTCGCCGTCTTTTCCATTTTCAAAAGGAAGGGTAATTAGTGAAGTCTTTGCTGGAATTCCGTGACTTTCAAGCCGGTTGCTTGTGCGTGGATTTTGGTCCTCCGTTTATCATGGACAGATTGGCTGTCTTCTAATAACTTGGCATTTGGTTTTTTGTGGTGTCAGATTTAATAATCATGGAGAGCTTGGCACAACTAGAGGCGCTGTGCGAGAGGCTGTACAATTCGCAGGACTCAGCTGAACGGGCGCATGCCGAGAACACTCTGAAATGCTTCTCAGTTAACACAGATTACATCTCGCAGTGCCAGTATATCCTTGACAATGCTTTGACCCCTTACGCGTTGATGCTTGCTAGTTCGAGCTTACTGAAGCAAGTCACCGAGCATACCCTTGCTCTACAGCTGCGTCTTGATATCCGTAATCTTCTAGACTCCAACAGTCTATTAACATACTCATTTGGTTATTATGTCTGCATTCTTTTATTTTCTTTTTTTGGATTTGTCTCATTGACTAAATCTGTCGGTTTTCTTTATAGGAAACTACCTGATTAACTATCTCGCAACCAGAGGACCGAAACTACAGCCTTTTGTAACGGCATCATTGATTCAACTTCTGTGCCGTATAACGAAGTTCGGGTGGTTTGATGATGACAGATTTCGTGACGTGGTGAAAGAAGCAACGGACTTTTTGAGCCAGGTCTATATTACTACTCATCGAGCACTCTCAGTTGTTATTCATGTACAAATTCATACTTTTGTACTTTGCTGCCTGTTGTGCATGCACATTTATTGATCCATTTTACATGTAATCCACCTTGTGTCTCTAATGTTAAATTGGTTTCCATGAACTAATCTATTGTACAAAGGAAGGATAATTAAACCAACGTCAGATGTGATGTGGATGTCTAACTTGGGAAAATGTCATGTCACCTAAATATCGCGATTATCTTGTGATTCTCCTCTGCTTATGGTTCTGCGACCTTTCAATCCCTATTAATTGTTGATCCTGCCCTATTGGAAACTGGTGCTTATTATTCTATAGTGGAGGAACCACCTAATTGCATTTAAAGACACGTTCTTCTCCTTCTTTTAATACCTAATTGCATTTATCACCACATCATTCTTTAGGACTAGTTTCGCTTCGTCATTGATGGTAGACTCATTTATTATGCGATTCCTCTATTCAAATCATTATCTTTGTTTATAAAGGAAAGTTGCTTTACTGTTTCCTTTTACAGTTGAGAGTTGATATACACGTTGCATGAGATATGTAGGAACTTTTCTAAAACACAGGATCCTGTTTGTAATGTGTGCACTTTCTTATAGAAACACCAGTGAGATAGGTTTGATCTTCACCTTGATGGGTCTTGCTCTATGCATAGTTCTCGGGATTGGATGGAGCTGCCTCCACTTTCTTGTTATTGTAACTGCTAAGTATATTGTGTCATGATGGTATCCTTTTTGATGTTCTATTTGTCCACAGGCAACATCTGATCATTATGCCATTGGTTTGAAGATATTGAATCAGCTTGTTTCAGAAATGAACCAGGTTGGGATTTTTTCTACCTTCTCTTTATTTTTCTTGAACACTACTTTAATATTTGATAAAAGAATTATTTCTTATTCCATGACAATTTGACAGTGTTTAATTACATAAGCATCCGATATTATGTTCATCTTAATTATGAGTCAACAGAAGTACGGGTTTTGACTACCTTCACTGATTTTTCTGAGCGAGATATGAGATATTGTGTTTGGCTCTAAGGTTCTTTGAGGTGGAGAAAAAGCGATGAATATTTTTTTGAGATTGTTTTCGTTAGTTCTCTTGTAGGAAATATAGTGATGATTACTGTTTGGACTATTCTTCCTTTTGTTTCCTTGGAATTTCTTAGAGATTTCTTCATTTCGTGGTCGTGCAGTCTAATGTAGGCCTGCCATCAACACACCACAGAAGGGTTGCTTGCTCCTTTAGGGATCAATCACTTTCCCAGATATTCCAGATATCCTTGACATCTCTGCATCAACTGAAAAATGATGGTAAGTGGACAAAGGAAATAATCATAAACAACCTTTTTAACCTTTTAGTGATGTATCCTGCTTAATAATCTGTTTGCTTCAATGCTGTATGTGCAGTAGCAAGTCGTCTACAAGAGCTAGCACTCTCGCTCACTCTTAAGTGTTTGTCATTTGATTTTGTGGGGACCTCTATTGATGAAAGTTCAGAAGAGTTTGGTACGGTTCAGGTATGTTTCTTTTTATCTTTTTTATATTTTATCTTTTTTGATAATCAAATACTTGTGTTGAAATGACTTAACATGATATTATGACTTTAGATTCCATCATCTTGGAGGATGGTTTTGGAGGATCCTTCTACTCTCCAGATCTTTTTTGATTATTATGCTATTGGAAATGCTCCTCTTTCAAAAGAGGTATGGTTTTCCATTCATTTTTTATATTGCTTGGCATGCCACTACCATCTTGCCTGCTAGCTTGAAATTTAGTTGCTTCTTTTTCGGTAGCATTCATGGATGTAGATTAAGTTAGCTATTAGCCATAAATGCATTGATTGTCCCATCACACTCTCTATCTTGGGAAGTATTGTCTGTTCCGATAAGTTGCGCTAGGAAAGGTAAGGATTTTTTTTTGGAGCGTTCTCTTTTAAATAATTAATTAATCGGTCTATTAATCACCATATTTTGCTTGACAATAGAGACTCAGTTAAGTCAATATTTCTCTAAAATTTTGCATTTGGACAGTTATCAACTGTAGCAGTTTACGACTCTTTCAGATTTAATGCCTAGGGATACAGACTTTGTGATGGTTTGCTTGAACTTAAAATTTGTTGTTGCATATTTTCAAGGGTAGTATCTACCGTATTTTACTCCTTAAGCAGATTTTATCTGATGAATTTGTGCAAATCGACGCTTCAGATAGTCTTGGACATGATACTTGCTGTTTACTTGATGTACCCTTAGGATCTATCCTATTGCAATGTGAATAGATATCACCCTTAATTACATCTTAATCATGAGAAGGACGGCATGGATTTTAGGTTTAAGTTGAGATGCTTGTCTTTGCAACCGATAGAGTCCTTGTTTTTCAGATTAGTCTAGCTTGATGAGGTATTGCGCTTTTTCTTATGTTTTTTGAACTAAGAAGTTGTGTTGGTAGTTGAATCATAATTGGTAGGTTTAAGAAGGGGTTGTTGATAATGACTTTATACTGTGTCAGGGTGAGTGGTTCTGTGTTTTGCCAGCGTATCGGGTTTATTTATCTGTGTTTTCTCCATGACCGGCATTGAAAGTACCCTGTCATTTCTGTCATTTATTTATATTTTGGTTAAATTTTTAGGAAGAGACTCGATGGTTGATTTCTTCCCTGTCTATGTAGTATTGTTCTTTATCAATGAGCTTGCTGGAAATTTCTAATTGATCAGAAGTTTCTACTTCTGTTCTTCAGGCACTTGAATGCTTGGTGCGCTTAGCTTCAGTAAGACGTTCTCTGTTTACGAATGATGCGGCTCGTTCCAAGTTCTTGGCGCATCTGATGACGGGAACTAAAGAAATTTTGCAAACAGGACAAGGTAGTATTTGCTTACTTGGGTTGATAATTTGTCTGAATTTTGCATTGTGCATGATGAAGTTTATTACAATGGTAATTGCTAACTATTATGGAGAAATTTTTTGCTGCATGACGTGCTATGCTTTTATGACTTCTCTCCTCCACTTCTGGTTTAAAAAATTTGTTGATCTGGTGTTAGGTCTTGCTGATCATGACAATTACCATGAGTTTTGTCGACTTCTCGGGCGCTTTAGAGTAAATTATCAGGTATTGTACTTATTGGCTGCTTCTTTACTGTAGGCATGTCTGCACTTGATAGGCGTATGGATTTATGCACTTAGCATCGACATATTTGCTTGTATATTTGTTGTTATTTCTTTGTTTCTTTTCCATGTACACTTGGTAATTGGACAGTGAATCAACCTTTTTAGACTTAACTGACTGGAACTTAAAATGAATGAAGCTAAGTAAACCCAGATAAATCTAACTGGACCTAAGGTGACTGGAGTATGAAGGGTCCCAACCAGAAAAACAGAACCCAGAACAACTGAGGCTTCATGCTGTTTGTTTCCCTTTATTGTAGTTTATTAATTATTTGATACAATTTTGAATCTACCCTAATTATAAGGTAATTTTAAAGTGTGAATTATATAATATTGATTTTTGCTTATGTAATGAGTAAGCGCCCTTTTCCTATGATCTCGTGTGTCTGCACTTGATAGGCATATGGATTTATGCACTTAGCATCAACATATTTGTTTGTATATTTGTTGCCATTTCTTTGTTTCTTTTCCATATACACTTGGTAATTAGATGGTGAATCAACTTTTTGGGACTTAACTAACTGGAACTTAAAATGAATGAAGCTAAGTAAGATCCAGATAATGCTAACTGGACCTAAGGTGACTGGAGTATGAAGGGTCCCGACCAGAAAAACAGAACCCAAAACAACCAAGGCTTCATGCTGTTTGTTTCCCTTTATTGTAGTTTATTAATTATTGGATACAATTTTGAATCTACCCTAATTATAAGGTCATTTTAAAGTGCGAAATATATAATATTGATTTTTGGTTATGTAATGAGTAAGCACCCTTTTGCTGTGTTCTTGCATATACTTGGAGTGCTCATGTTTCTTTCCAACTGATTATCTAATTCAGAATTTGGAACAATTCGTGTTCATTTGAGTTCTTGAAAATCTAATGTAGTTGTCAGAACTTGTCAATGTGGAAGGCTACGGTGACTGGATACGGTTGGTAGCGGCGTTTACTTTAAAGTCCTTGCAATCTTGGCAGGTTTGTTGATGCCTTGTTCTATTTTTCACATCATGATCCCCATTGTGTACATACTAATAATTGCCTTTTCATCAGTGGGCTAGCAGCAGTGTATACTACCTTCTGGGATTGTGGTCAAGATTGGTGACATCTGTACCCTACTTGAAGGGTGATGCACCAAGCTTGCTGGAGGAGTTTGTGCCTAAGATCACCGAAGGATTTATTACTTCACGGTTTGATTCCATACAGGTTGCTTATTGTTGCAGTGACTATGTGTTGCTTTTGTTGCTTTTCAAAAGGTATTTTTTTATTGACTTCTAAATGTGCTGCACAGGCTGGATTTCCAGATGATCCCTCAGAGAACCCATTGGACAATGTTGAACTTCTTCAGGATCAGCTTGACTGCTTCCCTTATCTCTGTAGATTTCAGGTTCTGATATCTTTCTCATTGTTTATTTATTTCTATTTGTTTTCAATTATATTATTACTGGTTCTTTTTGGTTAAAAAAATTGAGAGCCAGCCAATTATATAATGTATTTTTGGTCAAATTGCCTAGATGTCTTATGGAATTTCTCTTTTATTTTATGTTGCAGTATGAGAGCAGTAGTTTGTACATAATACAAATGATGGAGCCTATTTTGCAAACATACACGGTATATCTCTATTGCGTTGGCGTATTTTTCCTGAATTTGATGAAATGGGACCAATATGCAATCAATTGCTTTTCTGTAGGAGAGAGCACGATTATCAGGAGGTGACAGTAGTGATCTGTCGATTATTGAAGCTAAACTGGCTTGGATTGTCCATATAATTGCCGCTATAGTCAAAATGAAGCAATGCATTGGTTGCAGGTAACATTTCTGTACATATCTTCCTATTGCTATTAATGAATAGACTCATAATGTTTTATTTGGAGGCAACATACGAGGACAGATCCATTCATGAAAGTTAGGTGCATTTAGATGTTAAATGTTGCTATAATTTACTTTTGACATCATTTGGTGCAGTATGGAGTCACAAGAAGTGCTTGATGCAGAACTTTCTGCTCGTGTTCTGCAGTTAATTAATGTGACAGACACTGGGTTGCACAGTCAGGTAACTTGGCAATCATACATATCCAATTTAGAAATTTATTCTAAAATGAGACATTGAGGTTCATTTGGCTATGGATGAACTTTCATTTTTCATCTTACCTAATACATTTTGGACTCTTTAACTGTGTGTTTTGGTTTATGAAGTTGAATGGTCAAGATATCCTTGTGAGAATTGCTGTGGCTTTGCCTCCCTCCCCTTTTCCTCACATCAATAAGCTAGATTCTTAAAGGTCTTCAGTTATATAGATGGGATCATGGCAAAAATTGGTCCTATTCCTTTTGCTCTTCTTATTGGATCAGTTTCTCTCTTGAGTTACTGAGTTCTGGTCTTTTATATTCCCCTTCCGGGTATTTTTTTCGCATATATGGCTGTTTTGTTTAAGGTGCAACATTGTTATGTCAGGTAGTCTTTGCCAATGCAAATTTTTTAACTAAGTGAAGCGTTTGACACATTCTTTGATCACTAAATTAGCTGTTGCTAATTGGTGGAGATTGTCATAGTCAGATTCCACTCCTTCCTTTTTTTATCACTCCGTTTGTAGATATTGCTTGTTGGTTGATAAGCAATTCTTCAGGTCTCTATTGCATTAATAACATCTTTGTCATTCCTTGTCACAGAGATACGGTGAACTGAGCAAGCAAAGGCTTGATCGAGCATTACTTACCTTCTTTCAGCACTTCAGAAAGTCTTATGTTGGTGATCAGGCAATGCATTCCTCAAAAGTAATTATGCTGATGCTATTTTTATGAGATTTCTTCATCTAGTCTCATGTATATCCTTACAATTTCTCGTTGTTCTGTTGCAGCAGTTATACGCCCGGTTGTCTGAGCTTCTCGGAATTCATGATCATTTGTTACTTTTGAATGTGATTATGAGCAAGATTGCTACCAATCTTAAATGCTACACTGAGGTTAAATTTTATTTATCTTGTCTTTTTGCAATATTTATGGTTATTGTTTCTCTCTTGATTCTTTATTTCTGTTTTCCATTTTAGAGTGAAGAAGTCATCGATCACACCTTAAGTTTGTTTTTGGAGCTGGCTTCGGGGTTAGTCATTAAATAAGTCTCTTCAACTATTGAGCAGTTCGGTTATTTTTGTGTCCTTTACAATTTTAACATATTTTTTGTTTCCTTCTAATTTCTATAGCTACATGACTGGAAAGCTCCTTTTGAAGTTGGACTCTGTTAAATTCATAATTGCAAATCACACGGTAATTCTAGCTTTATAATTTTTCTGCTTCTTTATTTTCCCTACCCTTGCAGGTGATTTGCAATATTTAATCTGCTTTTTTTGCCCCATGCTTATGAATGCAGAGGGAGCACTTTCCATTTTTGGAGGAATACAGATGCTCGCGCAGCAGGACAACGTTCTATTATATTATCGGCTGGCTAATTTTCCTGGAGGATAGCCCCTTGAAATTTAAATCATCGATGGAGCCCCTATTGCAAGTAAGCTTTCTTTTACTGTGATTCATTTGGTAACATTCGAAGTGCCTTACTAATTAATTTAATTTTTCTTTTCCATTCTCATGGTTTTTTTTTTTTGTTCCTGATTTGGGATGCATTTGCTCCCATCAATGTGAAATGCTTGTGTCAACACATTTTGATAGGATTTTGTCAATGAGCGCCCATGGTCACTAGTTAAGGTTCAAATTAAGGAAATTTTGCAGTTTGCAATGTGCCTGGTTTACATTAATTGGTGCCTCAGGTTTTTTTCTTTCCTCATGATATGAGCATTCCCATACTGCAACTTGGGTTGAGGGGGTGGGATGTCATAGTCCTTAATGGCCTTAACTTTGACCTGCGATGGGGGTCAGCTTCTCAGTTTAATCTGAGAGGAAAGCTAATGCAGTCTCAGTTCTACTTCCCTTACAATTCTCCAGAACAACAGAGAAATTGTTTTGATCTGAGACGGATACCTTTTTTGTTTGCTCAATATACTGTTATGTGTAGTCACTGTTTTGAAAATGGAATAATATTAAAATAAGTATACTAGATTTGCACTTGTTATTTTTTGACCAGACTCGGGGCACTTGTTAACTTTACCCTTTCTATTAAATGACAAATGAGCAATAAGATTGATGTTTTAGGCACTCTTGCATCTGAAGGTTTCATTCTGTGATAATGATGCACCTTACATGCCTCTAGTCAGCTTCCTCATGGCATATGGTGTAGTGTTTCAATCTGATTTTCATTGCAAGTTGTTTTTCTTTTCGTTTCAGGTTTTCATAAGCTTGGAATCAACACCTGACTCGATGTTCCGTACAGATGCTGTAAAGTATGCATTGATTGGGTTAATGAGGGATCTGAGAGGAATTGCAATGGCTACAAATAGGCACGTGTTCTAATATTATGTTTGAACATGCTTGACAGTGTTAAAGTATAAGCTGTGATAATGAATATCTTTGGTCTTGCAGTCGGAGAACGTATGGGCTTCTTTTTGATTGGCTATATCCAGCTCATATGCCACTTCTTTTGAAAGGCATCTCTCATTGGTCTGATACGCCAGAGGTATGTTTTAGGTGGTTAATTATGTTTCATGCAGAGAACTGGACACATGCACATATTCGCTTTCTTCCAGTTGAGTACTTGAGGCATTTGACCTTATGTTTATAAGTTTTTGAAATGTTCCTTCCCTAAATGATATAATGCACTTCAAGTATTTTGTCCTAGGATTTTTCCCAGTTTGCCTGTGGTTGTTTTTTTTATTCTCATTGCTCAGGCTAGGATGTGAATGCTGGACTGGTAACCTATGCCTCAGCCCCCCAAACTTATGCCTATTGACCTGTGTTTGTCCTTTCTGGATGCAGTCCTATGATCATTACTTTTTGAAGCAAGGATTATTTTTTTTGTCCTGATTACTGTTGGTTAATCATGTCTTATTTTTGTGTGTGGCGCATATGCTCTGGCTGACACTCAGTGGTTATTGCCTTGTATATTTTGCAATTGATAGTCATTTTATGGTTGAAAAATGCAGGTTACTACCCCAATGTTGAAATTCATGGCTGAGTTTGTGTTGAACAAAGCCCAGCGTCTTACGTTTGATTCATCTTCGCCCAACGGAATACTTCTTTTCCGTGAAGTCAGTAAATTGATTGTAGCCTATGGGTCAAGAATATTGTCCCTCCCAAATGCTGCCGATATATATGCTTTCAAGTACAAGGGGATCTGGATTTCTTTCACTATTCTGTCTAGAGGTAAGAGCACAAAAGAAGCAGCCATACGTTGGCAATTTAATGAGATGCATGCTTGATTAGGTGCTATTGTGAATCTACTCACCTTTTTCCATTGATTATAAGTATGTTCTTCCTGTTTCTCTTTCTGAATGGATAATTTTAAATGGCTCATTTAGTTCAGCACATTTTTTCTTAGTATTTGCAGCACTGATATAAACTAATAATGGAAGAATTAGGAGAGTATGTGTATATATATATATATATATATATATATATATATATATATATATATATATAGAGGAGGAAAAGATGGTTTGTTAGCCAGAATGGAATGGTCCTGACTCTACCCACTTTTAGCCTTGTGAGAGAGGGCCCTTGTCCTCCATATTTTGTTGGTAGCTTGGTATGATGAGCAAAAGTGGTGACAAAAATTCTACCTTTGTTATCTACTTCCACTCAATTCAGTGAGTTGAGTAGTAGACTTTTGGGTCATTGTCAGGTTTCTGTTCTACCAAGCAGCTGATAGTGCCCCACTCCATTAAGGAAAAAGCAAATGACCAATATTTTGACGTGGGTACGAATGAATTTTTCTCACAACAGAGTGTTTTGATAGTTTTGATAAAGTTTGTTGTTTTAATGCACACCTAATTTCAAAAAATATATTATCATTAAGCAAATTCTTTCACTTATTTTCTGCCGACAGCTTCACCTGAGTCACCATATGGGCAATGGGAAAAAATCTGTTTGAGTCAATGTAGTAATTTATTTGTTGCTCGTTCACTGCCTATAAAGTCGCTCTATGTTGGTGCTTTTCTTGTGGGTGTAGCTCTTGCTTACCTGTGTGAGTGTTGAAATGGTTTAACTCCCTCCTTTATTTGCTGTTACATCCATTTTGCTTTGCTATTCTGCAATTTGATGTAGGATTTTATGGTCTATCGGCAATATTCAGAATCATTGATTACTTGTCAGTCACTTCCTCGACATGTTAGAATTGCCTCTTAATATGCTTGTTGACTGCAGCTCTAGCGGGCAATTATGTCAACTTTGGTGTGTTCGAACTTTATGGTGATAGGGCACTTTCAGATGCACTTGATATAGCCTTGAAGATGACACTTTCAATTCCTCTTGCTGATATCTTAGCATATAGGAAGGTATGTGAGACATGGGTTCCTATGATATGGACAGCTTTGCTAAGTAAAGCAATTCAATCACCATATCTTTCTACACCAGACTGTAATAGTAATTTCTTTTGCAATCTCTCTGGTATTTTACCAAATCACCACATTGATATCACCTATTGTTTCTGGTCTGGGATGATGTAGTTGCGCTAGGATTATGTTTCTGTAATTTCAGAATATTTATCCAGAGAAAGAAATAGCATCATATTATTATGTCCATGGTGCAGAATTGATGACAATTCTAATGAAGATGTAATTTGCATTTAATCTATAGTGGTCGATTGTTTATTAAGCCACCACCCATTGAACTCATATCTTTTTCTCATTTGCAGTTAACAAGAGCCTACTTTGCATTCCTAGAGGTCTTATTCAGCAGCCACATAGTTTTTATTCTGAATCTCGACGCAAGTACCTTCATGCATATTGTTGGTTCACTTGAATCGGGTCTTAAAGGTTTGGATACAAATATCTCATCTCAGGTGCGTATTTAGTTGATCCTCTCTTCTATCTAATGGGGTCTATATCAAGATGTTAAATCAAAAAGTGAGAATGCTTAAAATTAGGCTTCGGGACTGTGAGTTGTCTTGGTCGGTTGGATAAGGAAGATCTCAGAACATGATATATAATTACCTCCATCGTGGATGTATATCTTTCGGACGGTAGTGTTATGGAGCTTTCATGAAGAAGCTCCGCCATAAGCTTCTGCATTACCAGAAAAAGTTACATGACGCCTGTGTCATTTTGGTTGAAGTGCCATAACTTTTTCTGAATTTTACAGGCAACATGTTAATTTTGTTTTTCCATTTCAGTGTGCATCTGCTGTTGATAATTTGGCAGCATTCTACTTCAACAACATCACAATGGGTGAGGCTCCCAATTCAGCTGCTGCAATAAATCTTGCTCGACATATTGCAGATTGCCCAACCTTGTTTCCAGAAGTAAGAAAGCAGTCCATTTTTTCAATATTTTATTTTGCTAAGTATCCCCAGTGCGGTAACTTCTTGGTAATGACTTCTGCGGAGTAAGAATGACAATGCCATTGACTAGAAAAAGTAGGAATCTTTTCCTGCAATTAAAATTCAAGGGCTATGACATGCATTAAAGTTGGATTTTATTATAAATGTCTTTTGTTTAAATTTTAGTGCAAGGAAAATGTAATTCTCGTTTGATCATGTGCTCAAATTGAAAATGTGCACTCAGACTTCTATGTTTTCCTGTATAGATATTAAAGACTTTGTTTGAGATCGTTTTATTCGAGGACTGTGGAAACCAATGGAGTCTTAGCAGACCAATGCTCAGCTTGATCCTCATCAGTGAGCAAGTAAGATTTTATTAGCTTTTCCTATTGGTTTACAGTTGCTTTTCTTTCCTAAACTTGTTCATTAATGATGAATGTTTTCCTTGGTTTTGTAGTGTATGCAATGCAATGTATTACACCTGCATGATTAGTGCAAATCAATACCGTGTCATTGCTAACTCTTTGGCATCATTAGACCACCACCCCCCCGGCCCCCTGTTGGGGGGGGAGGGGTTCAAGGATCTAAGTTAATAGGAGTCATTTCTTGCAAATTTTTATAGGAAGGAGAACTGGCAAGTCATGGATTATAATTAGGGCTCCATTTTTACTCGTATTTAGAGTTAGATGCTATGGGTTCTTATCTTTTTTCATGTTGATAAGTATTGTCATTTCCATTTGGAATTCATTTATGCAAGTTTGATATGTTCTTCTTGGCACTGATGTTTAGCTGAGACTTTTCACATCTTTTGCAGATATTCTCGGATTTGAAGGCTCAGATTTTGGCATCACAAGTAAGTTGAACTTCTGTTATGATATATGGATATTTGTATGCAAGTAGGAAGGTCAAAGTTTAGTTATTTAAAAGGAAAGCAGACAGTATCTACAATCAGACTGTATATTGGGCTAATGTCCGCTCATCATTAGCCTGAAGTAGTAAACCTGGATAACTGGCTTTATGTATATGATTGGATTGGTGGATTGCGAGTCTCCTCTGTTGCCTGCAAGATGAGAAAAAATGGAGTATTGGAGCAATAGTTGTCGGTGGGATGCTGGATAATGGAGACAACATTTAGTTGAATTGAAAGCACAAATGAAAAGGAATAATTTGGTTTCTACAGCTACAAAACCCCTTTTCATTGATGTATCTATAGTGATGATCCAATTTTGTAACAAGCGACATTTGGTTTTCCAGTACAAATAGTTGATATTTTCCTTTATAGTTCCTCTTTCCTGTTTGACTGCTATTATGCCAATTGCCAGTATGTGTTTTGTAGCTAAAGGAGTGATTTATTGGTAAGCATGCTTGATATCTGGCATAAAATCTAGCTCCTATGATTCACAAGCATTCATGTATACATACAAAACTTGAGAAATCTTCTTAAAGTTGGAGTTGACTTGGTAATTTGATGAAGCCTTGCTGAAGGTCGGTCAGATTTTCACCCAATAAAAGTCCCATCTCTGCATGTGCTTGTCAGTTTCAACTGGTGAGCTTTGAAATTCCGTTTTCATGTTTTCTGACGGTTATGTGTTTGCGTGGTGTGAACAGCTGGTGGATCAGCATCAAAGGCTTTCGCTGTGTTTCGACAAACTGATGGCTGATGTCACTCGAAGCCTAGATTCGAAGAACAGGGATAAGTTCACTCAGAACCTAACTGTTTTCAGGCACGAATTTCGGGTCAAGTAATGTGGCATATTCTTGCGATGACGACTCCAGTGGTGCTCTGTCGGTCGTGCACATGGATTTTTTGGTGTGGTCCTTAGACCTTGTTGGCAGACACAAAGGATCAGATATTGCAAAAGCTTGGCAAAAAGGGGGAGGGATTCCTCTATGGATGGATTGTGGGTTTCTCTGTACAGTAGTTTGTGTTCCTTTTGTTTGGAGATGGATGCTTCGCTGGGTTTCAGGAGGACTTTTTTTCTATTAGATCTTAAGTGGTGGTGGGTTTGGTATAGCTGCTTAGAATTCCCTTGGGAGACCTATTCTTTTAGAATTGAAGGTGTAAATTTTGTCCACCTGATTCATAGATTTTTAAGGTTTTTGTAAAATAACCTGAATATTCTTTGTACTTGTGTATAAAAGAAGGGGGGAAAAGGAAGGAAAGGGGAGAAAAGAAAGTATTACTTCATTTGGTTTTTTCGCTCTGTCCATCATCCACAGGCCCTACTTAACCACATTTGCTCAGTCTCATTCCAGGATTCTGATGAATGCCGAGTGTCACACCATTGCACAGAGATCTCCCCTTGCCTTTTGAGCCTGTGCAATCGCTGTTGTCCCCTCTGCCTTCATATTTGACTAGGCGAAGAACTGGAAAGCGACAATTCGGTTCACTCCGCACCGGTCAGTAATAAATTAGGTAGGTTCTGGGTAGAATGAAATTCCTAACCTGGCCAAATATCGTGGATGAATTCCTCGTGTGCAAGTGCAAACTATCCAACCAGTCAGGCTATATGATCAGTTAATTTTTCCACGGTGATGCTGGATCTAGCTAGTGGAAAGTATTAGACGTTACCATCATTCATCGAGACCTTAGATATCAAGAAATGACCTCATGTACATCCATGAATGGTCGAAATGAAGTAATTGGATTTGGAGTAAGCTAATTATTTTGAGAATGGTAGGGAAAACGTGTATTCATCCAATGAAAATGTAATCATTGTAATCATCGCTAATTACAGAAGAATGTGCAAACCATACAAGAAGTCGCTCATAGCATAAGAATGCCTCGCTTACGTGCGAACTTAGCATAGAGAAAAGAGGGAATGACTAGCAAGCGAAACAAAAATCCACCCAACTGGAAGCCACTCCTAACAACTTCTGGATCCATCATTTTCCCCAGGTCCGCCCACCTCTTGTAAAGCATACAGACTGAAGGTTCCAAAGGATTACGGCCATCCCCTCAAATTTGGTTACCCATGAAAACTCACGGACAGTAGGTCCATAGCAGCTTCCATGCAAGGGGGACCTGCAAGTCATGGAAAAGGAAACTCACAAAAAAGAAAATTTTTATGTTGATGAAATTTAATGTAATCCTTCGTCGTAGGTGGTGAACTAGAGAACCCTGCCTTATCTGGCTGTGAACGCATAACCCCGACGACACAACAAAGCTTGCGTGTATAATCAAGCATCCAGAAGAATGCTCTTACCTTCATTTCCATGCAAATTTGGCATGAGAAGAGGACTTCGGACGACCAGCGGACTTTTCTTTACCCCATCGATGGACATTTACCATTAAGACAAGAAAACACCTCTGCCAGCCAGCATTCAGAATTGCGGCAGCTCAATCTCCTGAGGAGAGCAAAATTAGATGTTTTACTAGTCTTTTGTTGAAAGGCCTGTTTATCAGGTGTAATATGAACTTTATTCTGCGAAAATATCTATACTCATTTACCTTGGAAGTTTATGCGACTGACTTCACTGATTCTGTGAGACGCCCATCTCCAAGCTCAGGCTGATCTATGTAGAGTTAAGTAATGGACCATCTTGAGTGGTCAGGTCTTCAAGTACATACATCTAAAATGAGAAAATAACACTTAGATACTTGAGTAACTCCAATAAGGCCACATGGACCAAGTGACCAACAAGCCAAAAATTTAATGATATTTTCTCTCAGAAGGTAAACATATGACAATTTTTTAAATGGCACAATTAAAATGCAAAAGAACTTACACAATTTGGTAAGGCATCTCCGAGGCCACTGTAGCATGCACAATTAGAAGTCAAGCAGTCAGACACATGCCAGGGCATCTCCGAAGCAATTACAGTGCCTCACTTGCGAGGTCCATTTACCATAGATAAGTATGCATCAACACCTAAGTAAATGCCATTTTTCGCTAGTATTTCTTGCAGCTTAGAGTGTGCAGTTTCTGCAGGATTTCTGACCCGCTTCTTTTCAAAGCCAAGGACAAGTGCCCTGTAAGTAGCATTGTTTGGATAAATATCACCCTGCACCATCATATTGACCAAGCAGCATGCATCTTCTACACATCCAATCTTACAAAATCCATGAATGAGAGTATTGTACAGAATCAGGTCAGGCCTCAGTCCAGCGTCAAGCATCTTGCGGAATAGTACGTTTGCTTCTTCCATTCTATTTGCCCTACAATAGCCACTGAGAAGAGCACTACAAGTTATAATGTCAGGCTGCACTGGTACTTTCATGGAGGACCACACGAGAAAAGCTTCCTCAAAATTCCCCCTTTTTGCGAATCCATCTATCACACTAGTGAACGTCACAACATCAGGAGAGAAGCCCCTTTGGACTAGTTCATCTAAAATATCTCTTGCCTGAGTCATAAACCCATTCCTCATTAGGCTGTGAATGATAGTGTTGTACGTGATTATATCAGGAGAAATATTAACAGTTGTCATCAAGCCCAAAAGCTTAAAAATCTTATGCAAGCAGCCCTTCTTCCCATAGAGATGCATTAAAGTGTTGCAAACAACAACATCTGGCACTAAGCCATCTTTCATCATTATTTGTAACACGTGCTCTGCCTTTCCCATGTCCTCTATTTGGCAATTCACATCAACGAGCACTGCATATGTAGTTGTGGATGGTCTATTACCACTTTTCAACATTTTCCCAAAGTAGTGTAAAGCTCTCTTTGTATCTCCGGCTTTACAGTAGCCTCTGATCATGGTAGTATAATTATAACAATCTGGATGTAAGCCTACTTCAGGCATCTCAAGAAAAAGTTTTGAAGCATCCGACATGTCATGATCTCTGCATAACTTTGTGAGAAAACTATTATACAAGAAATTGTCAAGGGGAAGGTTGCACATGCTTAAAATATGGATTGCTTTTCCTAGATTTCCCACCTTACAATAGCCATCAATGACTGAACTAATTACAACAGAATCCAAAAAGAAGCCCATCTGCAATATTTTAAAGAATAAACATGTAGCTTCATTTAACCAGGACATCCTGCAGAGATGGTGAACTATGATAGAATATGCAACCATATCAGCTTTGATCCCAAAATTTTTCATTTCTGTGACCAACTTCCAAGCACTTCTTATGTCACCCTTGATACAATAGTCATTGATAAACAAACTGATAATAGAGGCATTCATACCTATTCCTTGACATTGCATTTCCTCCAAAAAATCCCAAGCCAGGTCTGATTGGTTGGATCGTAATAGTGCCTGCAATAAGGAATTACAGACGGCTGCTGAAGGAAATATTTTAAGCAATCTTCCTTTAAATGATGCTTCAAGGGCAATCTTCAACATGTCTTCCTTGATATAAGAATTGACGAGCATACTATATACAGCTTTAAGTACTCTTCTTTCTGTACAAGTATCAAGAAAAGTATCTAACAATAGAGTGAATGAGTCCTTCTGACCATGATATGTTCGTACAAGATACAAGACAAGACAAGCTGCCATATGATTCATGTTCCGCGAGGCAAAAATATGAATCATTTTACAAGTAGCTCGGATCCCATTTTTTAATGCTAGAGCAAGTGCAGCTTCTGAATTCTGGTCAAAGAGCTTGTCCAAGCCCCGGACCATATTAATCTGATTCAATTTAGCCCAGTACAACTTTTCACAACCTCGAATCCATTCGCAGTTTGTGTCTGACATTTTCATGCTTTCCATCTCAACTTCCTCTGACTTCTGATTTTCACAAAACCAGGAAAGCTCCTCAGCAGAACAACGATCACCATGATGAGACTCCAATTCATCAACATTTACAGCTGAGATGCATCCTCTTTTTGGTATATCTTCTGCATCATAAGAAATGGAGGGCTCATCATCGAGCATGCTCAAGCACATAGCTGCTGAATTCCCACATGAAAAAGGTCTAGAAATCTTATTACTCCGAAGTATCAGCTTGAGTTTGGCAGAGCAGTGATAAATGAGAGAAATAGAACCCCTCATAACCAATAGAATAATACTAGGAAAATGAACTTGTACAACAATGCCATCGCCTTCTTCGCAGGAAACTGCTACCATATTTTCTCATTCTACCTATGGATATAACATGGCTCCAAACATTGCAATTTCCATGGCAACTAATTCTCGCACAACCCTCCACGTTTGAAGCTATAAGTACTACTCCAAAAAGCAAGGAAATTTACCCATTTATGTTCCTAGTAAACCAAAACCCTGATTAAGCACACCTACAAACTACTCGATTCAGAATCCAGAAAACCTCAATCTCCACGATGGCCACATACTCCTGCGAAATCCTACACAAAAGCAAGAGATGGAAAGTCACTACGCGCTCGCGACTTATGCTTATCCGAATATAAGCGCCGATATCACGACAAGGTCCAGCCTTTTCCAATCCAAACCACAGGACACACATTAAAAAAAAAAAAATCATTGTACACAATAAAGTTTCAACCTCTACCCCCTCGGCCCCCGCTTTCATCGCGGACGCCCGGAAACGAGCGGGAAAAAAAGGGAGCACGAAGAGCACGTAGATTGAAATACTCCAAACGAACGAAGAGAAACGAAAAAGCAAACCAAAATTAAGCCCAAAAAAAAAAAAAAAAAAAAAAAGCGCAGAGATCAAACTCGTTACCACCCGCGCAACATGCCGAAGCAGTCGGTGCAACTGCTAGGGCTTCGAGAAGCGGTGAAGCTCAGCTGAAACTCAAGCTCGACTGCAGAAGAACGCCTGACGAGCGACTGGAAGAGATAGAGAGAGAGAGTTAACGGCTTCTCTGAGTTCTCTCCTCTCTTCTCTCCTGTCAAACTGTACAAAAATGGAGGCGCCCCGACGGGTCTGCAAAGCGGGTCGGTCCTGGGCCGGGCCGACGTTCAAACGAGCCGGGCCTAATTTTACGGCGGCCCGTTTTCGATCAGCGACCGCGGAAATTGACAGGAGTCAAAGTATATAACTAATCTTGTCTTAAAGTACGAAAGAAAAGATGTCTTTGAGACTTTCTGTCATATTTATTTATTTATTTTCTTAAAAGCACAGAGGAATTTCATCTTTCAACGTCCAACTGTAAACAATTGTCCCCTTGTCGCTCTCATGTCTCAAATCACAATAATTGAAAGCATACCCTCTTTTTTATTTTATTTTTTTTATTCCATAAATCACTTCAAATGTAAACGCCCCAACCTCTCAAGATGAATAAATATCACTACCTACCATTAGAAAAAAATCACTAAAAATCATAAATTGTATATACTGTGACGTATCTAATTTAATTTTTTTTATGACACAAAAAATTCAAAACTTATATTTATGTGATATAATTATCTATAATTTATATCGGTATGATATATTTACTCCAAATCCTAATGTTGAAAGCCATAAATTTACATTCATACATCTATTTTCAAGATAAATCCTTCAATTTTAAGATCAAATTTGAAGTACACTTTGGTTTGGATGATACTAGAGAGTAAAGAGTTTTGATATGATAAAGAAAAGCAAACTTCTTCCCTCATTTCAAATTCCTTCCATAGGAAAAAAAAATTGCAAATAAATGCCATCGATGAATATTTGACTGTTCAAATGATAATTTCAGGTAAATATATATGTGTCATGTAAATATAAGTTTGAGGGTTTTTATGCAATAAAAAAAACTTTGGATAAATGTATTAAGATGATCATAATTTAGGAATTAGGGTGACTTTTCTCCATTTAATATTTTCCTGAAAATTCAAAAATCATATGGTTCAAGAATATTATTAGGTGAGGTAATTTACTATATATAATGAAGTCGTCCGAAATGAATAAATTTTATGTCGTTATCAAACGAATTTTTATTTTTAAAATATAAATTTTGTGTTGTTATTAAACGGTTACTTTTTACGTAAAATATTTTCTAGAAATAGAAAGAGAAAAATCTATTTTAAAACATAATAGTTGTCATGTGCATCCTTATTAGTTGGGGTAATTTACTATATATATATATATATATATATATATATATATCCTATAACGAAGCCAAATAAATAGTTAACGCGATAATAGAAAATCGAATCGGGGAAGGGGAAAAAAGAACAGGTGGTGCGAAGACGAAGAAGAGGAAGAAGAAGAAGAAGCAGAAGCAGAAGCAGCAAAGCTTCATCGGCTCCACAACCTCTCCCCCAGGTCTCTCTCTCTCTCTCTCTCTCTCTATATATATATATAATGACCGCTGAAATCGTTGCATCTATCCGATTCGATTGATCTTCGGTTGAGGCCCGATGGCCCCGGCCTCGAATTGCCCATCGATTTCGCGATCCGTTTCGTTCGATTGTCGCTGACGGATCGTTGTCGGCCCCTCGCGCGGGGGGTTTAGTTGCAGGTCCGCGTCGGTAATTGCTGTTGGAAGGAAGCCTTCAGATGAAACCGGTCTGCCCCTTCGTGAAGGCGTCGCGTCCCGAGGACGCGCCGCCGCCGTCGTCCAGGAAGCACCAGAAGGAGGCCGGCGCGGATCCCGCGAGCGTCTCCCCCAAGTGCCCCTTCGGCTACGACGCGCCGCCGGATGCCGGGGCCATCTCCCCCAAGTGCCCCCTCGGCTACGACTCGCAGACGTTCAAGCTCGGCCCTCTCAGCTGCATGATCTGTCAGGCCCTTCTGTTCGATTGCGCCAAATGCGTGCCCTGTTCTCACGTCTTCTGCAAGTGAGGACCTTTAAATATCATTCCTTTCGTGTTATTTCGGTTTTATTACTTGTGTCTCTAGTAGTCTGTTAAAGAAAGTTCGCATACGAATTATTGCTTGGGTGACGTGGGGAGAGTGGGCTAGGTTAGTTCAGTCGAATGCATATCTTTTATCTGTCCAGCGGTGCTTGTCTGAATTTTCCTCTTTAAGCTTTGTGGACCTTACGATTATTTCGCTTGGGTTGTTGAATGTAGAGCATGTATATTGCGATTTAAGGACTGCCCACTCTGTGGAGCTGATATTGAGGGCACAGAAGCTGACTCGAATCTTCAGAGCATAGTTGATCGGTTTATCGAAGGCCATGGTAGAATTAAGAGGTCCCATGTTGAGAATGTTGATAAAGAGGAAGTTAGCGCGAAGGAGACGGTGATATATGAGGACGTGTCTTTGGAAAGAGGTGCTTTCTTGGTTCAACAAGCCATGCGGGTGGGTTTATAGAATCGCATTTCTGAATCATTGGGACTTTATGCTTTGTGGTACCACGAGTTCCGTTTGACAATCTATGCTCTTAAGTTATTTTCCCACTTGTGTAGGCTTTTCGTGCTCAAAATGTGGAAAGTGCCAAATCAAGACTCAGTGTCTGTGCTGAGGATATCAGAGATCAGATAACAAGAACGGGCAGCACGTCAGAATTGTGTTCTCAGCTGGGTGCTGTCCTCGGCATGCTTGGTGACTGCTGGTTCTCTCTCTCTCTCTCTCATCAACCAGATATCCCCACGTTTAAACTTTAAGTTTCATATTGCAATTGGACTTCTGCTAGAAATTGCAAAATCTGATGTATTGATAGCTTAACTTAAAAGATTTCAGAAATGCATGCCTTTAGCCAGCAGTAAATGGGGTATATTTTCTGTTGCCTCATTCCTGTATGTAGCCAGGAAAAGGCTTCTCTTGTTATGGCTGGAGTTCTTATGCACTAAAGATAGCTCAATTGAGATAATTTCTCTGGTTCGGGAGTTAGTTATGGTTTTGGTCATTGATCTTTGTTGCATTGTATGCTAGAGTTAGTGTTGAGTTGTAAGGTGGTCAAGACTTAAGGCTGCGGCCTGTGGTTCCAAGGTTTGTAGTTTCTGGCTGCTTTTGAATAGATATTGATGCATTACTGTCAAAGATATAGATATAGTATTTTATAAAATGTAAAGTTGATTAAAGTTTCTTTGCATTTTACAAAATTCCTTTTGCATTGTGAAATTGAAATACTTCAATTATTGAGACATATTAGATGATAGTGATTGACTGTCAATGTTGCATGTCTGTTGCAGTCGAGCAATAGGAGATGCTGTGTCTGCGGTCACATATTTTGAGGAAAGTGTTGGGTTTTTAGAAAAATTGCCAGCAGATGATATGGAGGTAATTGCATGGTATTTAGTTGATATTGTGCTGACATTATACTCAATGCTGACATTATACTCAATAACTCTCTCTCTCTCTCTCTCTCTCTCTCTCTCTCTCTCTCTCTCTCTTTCTGTGCATGTCAAACTTGCTTCCATGCAGATCACACATACACTCTCTGTTTCCCTCAACAAAATTGGCGATCTTAAATATTATGATGGAGACCTGCAAGCCGCAAGATCTTATTATGACCGATCCTTGAATGTCCGTCGAGATGCTGCAAAGGATAGTCCGGATGTTCCTTCGCAGGTTCGTTCTTTTTGCCACTTGTGTGTGCAGTTCTTATCCTTCACCATGAAGTTCTAGTATATCTTCGATTTGCAGCAATGCCTTCGTGATGAAGTTGTAGGATATCTTCTTTATGTTGCAATGTATCCGTTAGCACTTGTTGTGAATATTTATTTTTTTGCTATCCATATGATTTCTCCTCTATTATCCACGTTCACTGAACAATAGTGGGGAAGAGGATGGACTAGCACATAATTTAGAAAACAGAATACAATATAAATCATGCTTGAACTTAAAAAATTTGTTTAGATGATACTTATTGTCTCATAATGATGTGGTCAACAAGTATTCTTGGTGTTGCATGTTAGTTGTAGTGGCAATGTAATTTAAATAGGAAACTTGGCTGGATAAACTGACTTCCCCATTGCAATGAGGTTCACTGCATGAACCAAAGTGCATCAGAAGATGTTTACTTAATTATGAGTTATTATTCATGCTAGCATCGTAAACTCTGTCCATATGAAGTACGCATGCTGCAACATTAAAGCATATCAGGTAATACTGGCACACAGAACGTTAGTTACTTATACATAATGTGTCCTTGCATGATTTTTATGCAGGTTCTTTCGGTCTCTCTTCCTCCCTGAGTTTGGCCTTTTCTTTTGTCGTGCTCCTTTAAGTTTGACTTGTGTTTTGGGAGCACTGACTTACTACTTTAGTTGGATGGGTGTTATCAAGAAGGCCTTTCTGAATTTTCGTGGTTTTCAACATTGCTCTCAATTTGTTGTAACCTACTCTTGACTAAGAAGAACATCTACAGATGACTGGTTCAAATTACTAGAATATGACATGTTGATTCAAACTCTATTTGTCGTGTACCATAGATTGTTAGTGGGTGAGCTAGGTTTGGGTTTTCTACCTGTGGTTACACCTGTTAATGTATGTAAATCAGATTGAGTCCACATTCAGGTATTTCTCCCAATGTCAGTATAACCCTGTTTGAGCAAGTCTGACATTTGGTCAATCTTTAGGGTAGTATGGCAGTCTTAATATTGCTATTATTTTCTGCAACCATGGATAGTAAATACTTTGCCATTCTCTTTTGGACAGACTCTCAAAAGAGCGAACCTTGAACGATACTTTTGTTCAGTGTGACGGAACACTGGTCACTTGATAAATTTGATTTTTTCATGTCAAGCAAATTCACGTTGGCAATTGGTCATCCTTGTTGAATTTCTTTAATTGTTATTAATAGTCGGCAATTGGTCATCCATCTGTCAACAGATTCTGGATGTGGCTGTTTCTCTGGCGAAAGTGGCGGATGTCGACAGGAGCCTTGGAAATGAAAATAATGCCACTCAAGGATTTCAAGAAGGCATAAAGCTGCTGGAATCATTGACACTGAAATCTGAAGATATTGGTCTCGAACAGCGTGTAAGATGAATTTTCTTGGCTTGATTTCTACTTTTGCTACTAAAGCTCGTTTTGACATTTTTAGCACCCTATACAGCGGCAATCGGTGCTGGAGTTTCTGAAAACCCAGCTGGTGGAGAAAGAACCTAAATAAAACTCGCTCAGGTCAGGCTTCAGATGTTTGTCTACCTTCCTCTGCTACTGTATATTCCTGGCCTTCCGTCTCGAATAATAAAATCAGTTTCATGAGAAACTGCAAGAGTTGAAAGTGCATCTATGATGTAACCCAAGAAGATAGTCCTGCAGGACTAAGTGATGGGTATTGTCGGCAGCAGAAAGGCATTGACATGCTTTGTAATCTGTGAGTGACCACTGAATGAAGCTGTGGTGGCTAATCTGTTTCCCTCTTGTTCTAGTATCGGTTTGTTCTCATGGTTTCGTAACTTTCTACCTTGAAGTCCCAATATGTAATGCTCTTGTAGCCTCTCTCCTGTAATAAATGGTTCCTGGGATTTTTGCACCTGAAGCTGTAAGGTGGATGTTGCGACGTCAAGTGACGTCTATAAGTTCAATGTAGAGTTTATGTTCTTCTCGATCGCGAGCCTTTCTCTTTTGGGTTCTCTAATCTGAAGGTAAGAGGACGTTGTAGATATTTCAGTGAAGTTGAACATGCGGGGCACTTTTAGATAGAATTTGGTTCTACGTAAAGGAAACAATGTCTTAAATGACTCGTAACTGATTGGTTTGGTTGGAACATTGCTAGAGGTCGTTAAACTAGTCTATAAAAAAGCGATGGGGCAGATCCTTTTTGGGTGCTTGACCCACTTGTTTATTTCTCTTATTAGAGTTCTCTATGTAACTTAATAAATCAATTTTGTAATCCAGCCTCATTCTCAGTAGCATGTCTGCAATTGCACTGTACATCTGCTGTCTTGATCGAATCTGTCTCAGTGAGAAAGAAGGCGAGGAAGTAAATGAGCGAGTTTGCGGAACAACATCATGGCAGCATATAAAGAGCTGTTATAATGAAAACCAAGTTCAAGCAAACATTCGATCTGATGGCCAAGAAAAAGCAATCTTTAATTTAGGGCATTGTGGGGAAAAAGATCTGATGTGAGATTTCACTCTCTTACCCCTATTTTAGGACTGAGTATAATGATGTGACAAACCGGAGGAGCTAAAGCATAAACCAAAAGTTCTTGGCGGTACAGCAAATGAAGGTAGAATAGTCTTATCAAGGCGTAGTGTCATTGATTGACCTGAACAGATGAAAATGAAGCTTAAAACACACCGACAAGTCGATGACCACGAGCATAAGAAAGATCAAGTTAACACCGGATCGATAACAAAGCTACTGAGTGTTGTGTGCTCCACAGTGGACAAGAGAGAATATGGAAAAAGATCCAAGGGAAGAGACGAGAGGCAAAAGAAAGTAAAAGCATACAGCTTGTATGGGTAGGAAAATCAAGAACGTGAAGGAGAAGAGAATGTTCTCTCGTGTTTGTCATCTGGGATTTTAGACTACAGAATAAAAGGAGAGAATTTTGCACCTTTTGCCTAGTGAAGCTTCCCGTCATCTTATCTCCCTCGTCTTTTGCAAAAGAAGCACTAGCGCATGCCCATTGCTGACACTGCAAGTAATGTATATCCCTTTTGTTTGTGCCATGAACGATACACCACTTCATGTAGCATCGCTTTTCGACTTCGTTTGGAGGGCTTGTCGCACCTAGAATTTCATGCGGCATAGCTTTTCCACTTTTTTAGTTGTGTCTTGCCTCAAATGCATCTATCTATAGGTAAGACACTATTTGGCCAATCGTTTCTCTTAAAAATTCAAAAGAGAGTTTAGGAAAATCTCTATCGAAACTTCCGATTTTCTTTGGTGCAAAACTCGAGCCAAAGCAAAAGGCTAAAGCCACAACACACCACTTCTCACATGGCTTATCTTCTACAGCTGCAACTACTTCAACTAAGGAAAAACATGCAAGTGCAATCACAATGTGGTAGTCTCAAGATTAGACCGAATAAGAAGAGGATGCTCTTGATTTTTTTCTATTCTGCCTGTCGGACACATGGGGAGAGGGAGAGAGAGAGAGAGCCCACATGCCTAAACAGAAGCAATCCAGTTTTCGCTTTGCTTCTCTCTTGCAGAAGCCTATTCTGTGATGGTGCATTGCATTAATGCACCGACGAACACACTTTAAAAAATAGTATTGCTTGCGAAATTAAAAAAAATTTAGTCATTTTTAATGTCTCGAAAAATGTGAAGTGTTTTTATATTCAGTGTAAGGCTTGATTTATCATGCCCGACCCTACATCATATTTTAGTTGCGGTTCCACTCATGCAAAAATAAAAAAATAAAAAAATGTACCTTCGAAATTCAAAAAATTATAAAGCTGGAGAAATGATATCCAATACATTCAATAAGCACACAATTACTACTTGATAGAAATATGACATCTACAGTGGGACTTTTCAGTGCATGCATCGTATGTAGATTCTCTTAAAACGGTTATTTTAGTTAGTGTACTATGGAATTGAGTCATGCAGTATGTTATCAGGAGGGGCAGGCTTCATCTTTTCCGTTTTCCCCAAAAGAGAGACAACTTGCCTCCCGCAGTTTCCTCCAGGCTCTAAAAAATCAGGTGTTATCATCTCAATCCTTGGTTCACATGGAATTAAGTCTTTATTACGCCTCAATGAAGAGCATCAACCGACAAGCACAACTGGCCAAACAAAAACTATGTCTTGGTGGGTCACACAAAGATAATTGTTTGCCAGCACAGGGGGAGGAGGAGGATGAGAGAGAGAGCTTAATGTGACCAAAATCAGTCAAAAAATGACAGAGTCATCACACATGATCTTCCAAATCTTGCACTTTGGATCAGAACAGAGAGTTTGAGAGATAGGGAGAGTCTAATGATGGAATTTAATCACCTAAGTTTTGTGGCTTTTTCCACTTCCTTATCATATTCAGTGTCATGGCTGTACTTTTTTGAGGTGGGCAACTTAGTTCACACTCAACCACATATTCTTTTAACTGATTATGTTATATTGCCCATGATCCAATGCGAGTGTATTTAAATGCATGGTCTCTCATGGAGTTCTTGCCTTCTTCTTCACTTTCACTCCTTGTGGAACCACACCCTGATCTCTCTCACCAATGGCCTCTCCTCTCCTCCTTCTTCAATCCCTCCTTTTTCTTTCTCTTCCCTGGTTCTTCATCTCTTCCGCCACATCTTCAAACCCAATTCCACAGGTAAGTGCAAGTGCTTGCATATATACAATATGCTCTGCATAATTATAAGAATTTGTCTAAAAGAATCCTCATTGCTGAAACTAACCCCTCCTTGTTGCATACGAAAATTAAAGCTCTAACTTTCTTTTCTTTTTTGCATTTGGTAAACTTGAAGCCTTATGTTGTGTACATGGGAAGTTCATCAAATGGAGACAGAGAAGATGTTGAAGCTACAGAATTATCTCACCTGCAAATTCTATCCTCCATTAGCTCAAGGTTTGTATAATTTGATCACCGTTGTCTCAACTTATTACTCCTCATTTGATATTCTTTCTAATTGTTGTAATTTATCTCCTTTTTTCTTTAATTGGGTCAGGCAAAAGAACCAGAAAGTGTCTCTACTCCACCATTATAACCATGCATTTAGAGGTTTCTCGGCCATGCTCACAGAAAGTGAAGCTTCTAAATTATCTGGTAACGAGTGTTTGGTTCATGAATACTTGGTCATGCTACTGTTACCATTTAGTGCATAACATTTATTCTACGCATGCTGGGTGTGGAGTGTCTGTGGATGGTGGAGTGGACCAATTTCTGTAAGCATATCGTCGTCAATCATTCTTAAATACGCATTTATGGGATAATCATCAACTTTCACGCACACTTAATGGCTATTCATTTACGTCATTTTTAGACAGAAATCATCACCTAACATGCTGGTTACTCAACAGCAAGCTGTGGAATGATCCTTGAACTGTGCCTTCACTGTTCTTCGTGGGACTAGCCCTGGTATTGTGTTCAAACAGTTTTGACTTTTTTCATTTTTTCGTTTGATCATTTTTTGTTGCTACAGCCGAAAAATGGGTAAAATAGTCTATTGTTAGATTTATTTTTATTTTTTTTTTTTCTAACATTTGTTGTCCAAGCCTGTCAATATCTGCTTTTGTTCTTATCACCAAAACCATGGAGAGCCGAAGAGCACATATGTCAGCACAGACCACCAGCTAATTTTAGCCATGTTTGCAGCTTTATTATTTGAGATTATAAATATGGAGAAGCTGATATAGCTTTTGTTTTGTTGCTTTATGGAAAAATAAAGCAGTCGTTTTGTTTCTCCTCCTGTTAAGGTGTTTTGATGATGCAGACATGTCACAAGTTGAAAAAAAAAAAAAAAACAGTACACTACAATTTCTAATGAAAGTGTTGGACTGTAAAACCAGGCCATGAGAAGGTGCTATCAGTGTTTCCTGATCCTCTGCTTCAACTTCATACAACACGCTCTTGGGATTTCTTGGAAGTGGGGTCAAGTGATCAAGCAAGAAGCCAAAATCATCATCCATCCAATGATGTCATAATTGGAGTTATTGACACAGGTAATTAATCTTTCTCAAGTATCCTATGCTAAATTAATGCTATGGATTGCATTATTTGCTTTTGTAGCAGAGCATAAATAATAAAACCTTTGAGCATTAAGGATAAGACTTAAGTTTAGGGATCAATCAAGGCAATGCGTGAAATGTTTTTGAAAAATTCAACTTTCCAAAGAGATATCTCATCTGTGAGTTCAATTTCTACGATGAAAGACCAATGACAAATAACTCCCAGTGCTTCTTGGAGAACATATGGACAGTTCCTACCATGTTTTCAGAAGAAAACCAGAGGCTGGTAACATAACATAAGTTGACCCATACAAGGAAAAATTTGTAGTTGCATTCATATCAAGACAGCCCCCCATAGGGACAACTCTATTTATTTACAAGCTGACAATTAGTCGAATGACTGTCGTCTCGCAAAACCTTATCTTTCATTCTCGTGCCTAAGTATGGATGCTGCTGTAATGAACCCAACATGTCATATGTTGCTGCAGGAATATGGCCAGAGTCTCCGAGCTTCAGCGATGAGGGAGTTAATGAAGTCCCTGCAAGATGGAAGGGAACTTGCATGGAAGCATCAGATTTCAAGAAAGCTAATTGCAACAGGTAATTAATCGTCCTTGTCCCAACTTTTCTTCATAAGAAATACACCAAAAGAAAAGTTTATAAGTTTAGCGGGTGAGAAGGACGATTAAATTCCACAAAGCCTTCAACCCCCCAATTGTTCAGTCATTGCTGCATTTGGGTTTGTTTTGATTTATGGAAGTTTGTCATTGTGAGAACAAGTGCAGAAAGCTAATAGGTGCAAGATACTATGGCATCCGATCAAGCAACTCTAATGGCACTGGCACCGAATCAACTAAAGCCTCCGGGTCACCAAGGGACTCGGTTGGCCACGGTACACACACAGCCTCCACAGCAGGCGGTGCACTGGTGGCCAATGCAAGTTATTATGGCTTAGCCAAAGGAACGGCAAAGGGCGGTTTGCCATCCACTAGGATCGCGACCTACAAGACCTGCACCGAAGAGGGTTGCTCTGGCTCGCTCATCCTCAAGGCCATCGATGATGCAATAAGAGACGGAGTCGATATCATCTCTATTTCGATTGGGTCGAGCTCAACATTTCAGGCTGATTATCTGCATGATCCTATTGCTATCGGTGCATTTCATGCGGAACAGATGGGAGTTTTGGTGGTTTGCTCTGGTGGGAATGATGGGCCTGACGCTTACACTGTTGTGAATACAGCTCCATGGATTTTCACGGCTGCAGCTTCTAGCATCGATAGGGAATTCCAATCCGCAGTGGTTCTTGGCAGCGGGAGAATATTTAAGGTAATTTGCCCAACTGAAATCTCTAGAGTTTTTAAGCAATGTGGGAGTTTCTTTTTCGAACTTTTGAGCTCATCGTTGTGGCACAGATTAGTCATTTTCTGAAAATTTGTCTTGTAGGGATCTGCTATCAATTTTTCAAACCTCACTGAGTCATTTTCTGAAAATTTGCTTGTAGGGATCTGCTATCAATTTTTCAAACCTCACTGACTCAAAGAAGTATCCACTTGTGTATGCTAAGAATGCTGCGGCTAATTTTACCCCTGCAGATGAAGCAAGGTAGTGATACCTCAGACTTGCAACTTTAGCGCGTAGATATGTGATGGCCGCGTATGTGATCCACTTCAAAGATTTTAATGAATGTCTGCCTTACAGACATATTTCTCTTTTAGCTTTAGACAAGCTGGAAAATTCCCCCTTTTGTCTCTTTTCTTGTTGGTAAGCTCCCTCTAGTCATATGGCAGTATCTTGTTCTTTAAGTACGCATCTATTTTAACTATATTTGGGTGCCAAATATTGTAGCTATTGTCTGGCACCTCAACACAAAGAAAATATAACATAATGTTGAATCGACCATGACCAAAGAGAGTCCATGATATTTAGGTATTGATGTTTTGCTGATTGCTTCACATACATTATGGCATCGTTTGCTTTTATACTGGCGGTAGAGGTTCATAAATATTTCTTAAACTGCAATATGAAAGAAAATACCTACCTGACATTTTTATGAAATGCATAATTTTACGTGAGTGATTTCCAGGGATAATGTCATTTCGCTTTTACCATTGTGCAGGAACTGCATACCAGGATCAATAGATTGGACGAAAGTTGCTGGTAAAATTGTCGTTTGCGTTGACACTGATCCCATGGGGTCTAGAAAAATCAAAAAGCTTGTTGTGGAAGATGCCAAAGCCAAAGGGATGATTCTGATTGGTGAGAATCAAGTTGGAGATCCTCTCGATTCAGGTGTTTTTCCATTCACACAGGTTGACAATGTTGCTGGGTACAAGATTCTAAAGTACATCAGTTCTGCCAAGTGAGCATATCTTACAATGTCCTTGTAATAATATGCTGTGGATAATGCCAAAAAAAAAGCGACCCATTATCTTCGATCAGCTTACTCTCTAAGCTTATGACAAAATGAACAGGCAATAATCCACATGATCTAAATGTCACTGTCCATAGCAGGGATTTATTGTCTGATGAAGTCTTCATTCTTTATGTCATGGGGTAACATAATTCGAAATGAGTACTGACGCTGCTGTTATGCGCCATTTCATGTTTGAATTCCTGAAATGATTATTTAGTTTAATTTATGTACCTCTTCTTAGCGTTTGACATTATTTAATCACTCATCCTTATTTTCCACTAACACAGATCAACCTATTGCACTGTACTGATTCTCCATCCATATCAAAAGTGAAAATTAGAATGATTCAAGGACTCCAATCGATTGAAGAGTTCCCGTTCTTTTTTTCTCAGCAATTGATGGAAGAGCTCATCAGTTGGTTGTTTTTGTCCCCATCCTTGAGCGAATATGTTATAACTGACATGAGAACTGTGGTCCTCTGGTTTTGTTCCTTTACTACAGATATGCTACTGCAACCATTCTTAAGGCAACCGCAGTTTCTGGCCAAAGACCAGCACCAACTGTTGCACTTTTCTCATCAAGAGGTCCTGGAGAGTTAACAGAAAACATCCTTAAGGTTATTTCTTTTTCTGATATGCACATCAAAAATCCGAAATGATATGGGTATACACACATATTCATGAAGTTGCATGACATTTTCTTTCAACTGTCACGTTTGCAGCCTGATATAATGGCGCCCGGAGTTGCCATTTTAGCAGCAGACATTCCGAAGAAGGATCCTGGGAGTGTTCCATTTGGCGAGGAGCCATCTAAATTTAGCATAAAATCCGGTACTTCAATGTCTTGTCCTCACGTCTCAGGAGCGGCTGCAATAATCAAGTCAGTTCACAGGACATGGAGCTCTTCAATGATCAAATCCGCACTTATGACAACAGGTATGCCACTGATAAATAGTTTGAAGATCCCTGTCATCGAAATACATCACGATTCATCCTACACGGGATGCAATTTGGTTTAGAAGTGGAATATCAACTCATTTGAGCAATTAGATTGTCCATATCATGACAAGTATGATTATGCAGTTGTCATTTACGTGTCGCCATTGCTTGATGTCTTCAGCGACCTTTGTCAACAATGAGGGCAAGCCATTGATGAACAGTTCAAGGAGCCTCGCAAACCCACATGAAATCGGAGTCGGAGAAATCAGTCCTTACCGAGCTCTTCACCCGGGATTAGTATTCGAGACAACCAGAAAAGACTACCTCAAGTTCCTCTGCTACCTGGGCTACTCACAAAAGAACATCAACTCTATGGCCGGTTCCGAATTCCACTGCCCCAAAAACTCCAGCGAAGAGCTCATATCCGACATCAACTATCCGTCCATCTCCATAGGCAGTCTCAACCGGCATGGATTGGCAAGAGCGGTCACGAGAACAGTCACGAACGTGGGACCCGCGAATTCGACATACGTCGCTAGTGTGGACGGTCCCATGGGACTGATAGTAGAAGTCTCCCCAAGTAAGATTGATTTCAGGCCAAATGCGAGGAGGGTCTCGTACAATGTCTCCTTCCAAGGGAAAGAGGCTCCCGGTGGCTACAATTTCGGGTCTCTAACTTGGTCCGACGGCGCACATTCCGTCCGTACAGTTTTTGCCGTTAATGTCGAGTGATGTCATGAGTTTGAGGTGGCTGCTGTGACCAGAGAACAGGGTGACGGATGCAATATAATTCTCTTGATGATAAGGCATTTTTTTATTTGTTCATCAAGAAAATTAACCAGTAAAAGTTGTCGTTATTTGTAAGCTAACTTTCCTTATCAATAGATTAGAAATCCTGATATTCATCATTCATGATGAGGACTCCAGACTCCACATGCCATAATTTCATTTTATGATATCTGCTGATTTTGCATCAAATGATTAGGATTAGATATCACTAATCAATGCTAATTAATGCCAAAAAGCTACTATATTCCAGACTTGAACCCATCTGGGCATTAACCAATTGCCATTGACCCAAATTCGAAAGATTAAACCTTTTTTTATTACAGAATATAGTAGAGTAACTTTAGTGGGTTAATTTTACGAATCAGTACCCATCAAAGTGAGTAATCAAGATACTAATCAGAAATAGTCATTTAATATTCTCTGAAGCGCCACGTATTGAGAAGAACTAAAGTATAGATTCTCCTTGAGAAAGAAATGTAACTTTCTGGTATAAAATGTAATTTCGTCAAAACATGTTACCGAAAAAGATGAGGGAAAACAAGACCGTTTGCTCATGTCCTAAAAAGAGTCCCACTTTTTGGACAAAGCAAAACAAAACAAAAGAGGGGGAGAGAGAGAGAGAGAGGGAGACGGAGACGGAGACGGAGACGGAGAGGGCGTGTGGAGAGATGGCTGGTATAAAAGCGGCTTACGATCTTCTTCACGCAAGCAAGAGCTAAACCCAGATAGAGAGAGTCCCACAGAGAAAATGACATGAGGGTTTGAACTTTTTGAAGTCGCTCGTTGTGGAGATAACTGGGTTCTGGATGTTTTGCCGGTTTGGACCATCGATCCTTGGCTGTTCTAGCCTTCGAAGCCCTAGCATGATGTAAACCGACCGGAAAGGTGAGACTTTTATCTTTATCGCTCTCGTCCCTCTTCTTTCCCCCCGATGGAATGCGTAATTATGATGTCCTACGAGAAAAAAATGAGGTATTTTTTTGGGTGTAGATCTGGATATTCTTTCTGGGCTTCGAAGTTCGAAGCTTTGGGTTTTTAGAATCCTCATTTCCTTCAAAGATCGTTGCTTGATCCGAAACTTAGGCTTGAGGTTATGCTGCATGTGTTTTCAAGCGATTAAAGAATTCGTGTGGATTAACTTCTTTAAGCTTTTTTTTTTTTTTTTTTGTTATTTTTTCTCAGGTATGGTTTCTGGGTGACCCTTTGACTTTGCCCTGGTTAAGAAGGTTGTGTTTGTCAGATTTACAATATTCTCCTGTAAGTTGCCGTGTTCCTGAGTTCCGGGGAAGGAGAATGTCTCATATCATGAATAAAGGTCATCGAGGTGGATTCCGGGAGTTGTTATGAGCGAAACTACTTGTTCTGAAGAGCTCTTCAGGCGGTGTGTTGTTGTTGCAGTGGTAACACATCGGGTTTCTTTAAAGTGTTAATCTCCCCGGAGTTTGTAAATGCAAGGAGGTTCAGGTTTCAATGCTGTTCCTCCAGCTTTCGATAAGTCAAGGGTTTTGGATGTCAAGCCTCTGCGGAGTCTGAGGCCTATCTTCCCAAATGCCAATGAAGCTCCACCCTTTTTGTGTCCATCTCCCAGCGGTCCCTTTCCTCCGGGTTATTCCCCATTTTACCCTTTTAGCATGCCACCGCCTTCTGAGCCACCTGAAGTCAACCAACCCGAGGAACCCCCGACGTGGACTCCTCCGGCTGCTCCGGCACCGATTCGTGCTTTTAGAACCCCTGAGATGGCAAATGGAGATGTAGATCAATCGGGAAAAGAAGCTGGGCCTTCCAATAGTAAAAAGCGTAGTTCTTCTCGGACACGTGGGTCTACTTCTTCCCAGAAGAAGGAAAAGGGGAGAAAGTTTCATCTTAATCCGGCTATCACTGCAAATTATGTTGTTCCAGTCAGTCAAGCACAACGAGAAGATGGGAGCAGGTATGTGGTTGATCTTGTACTAATCACATTTGATGGGCTTCGTAGGAGGCTGAGCCAATTGGAGGATGCCAAGGAAGTTCCTAGTGGATTAGCAAGGAGGTCGGACTTGAGGGCTGCCAATATTTTGATGACCAAAGGATTTAGGACAAACATGAGGAAAAGAATTGGAGTTGTCCCTGGGGTTGAAGTTGGTGACATTTTCTTTTTTCGGATGGAGTTGTGTATGGTGGGTCTTCATTCTCAGTCTATGGGAGGAATTGACTGGATAGGTGGCAAAGGTTCTTTGGATGAAGAACCCCTAGCTGTAAGCATCGTATCATCTGGATATTACGATGATGATGCAGAAGACAAGGATATTTTGATCTACAGTGGCCAAGGTGGGGCCATGACCCGAGATAAGCCTGTTGGTGACCAGAAACTTGAAAGGGGTAATCTTGCTTTGGAAAGAAGCATGCGTCGAGCCAATGAGGTCAGAGTTATTCGAGGTATCAGAGATGTAGCCAATCCGAATGCAAAGATCTATGTATATGATGGCCTTTATGTTATACAAGAATCATGGGTGGAGAAAGGCAAATCTGGTGCAAATACTTTTAAATACAAGTTTGTGAGAGTACCAGGGCAGCCTGAAGCCTTTGCTGTTTGGAAATCAATTGAAAAGTGGAAGGAAAATATCTCATCCCGTCCCGGACTTATACTTCCGGACTTGACTTCTGGGGTCGAGACAATTGCTGTTTCCCTTGTTAACGATTTTGACGATGAGAAAGGACCTGCTTACTTTACTTATTGTTCCACTCCAAAGTACTCGAAATCATTTGCAATAGTGCAGTCCTCTTATGGATGCGGCTGTCGTAAAGGATGTGCTGCTGGTGATCTCAACTGTGCTTGCATCAGGAAAAATAGTGGCGATCTTCCATATACTACCAGCGGGGTTCTGGTGAGCCGAAAGCCTCTCGTGTATGAATGTGGCCCTTCCTGTCCATGCGGGCCTAACTGCAAAATTCGAGTCTCACAGAGTGGTTTGAAAGTCCGTCTGGAGGTGTTCAAGACAAAGGATAGGGGTTGGGGCCTACGTTCATATGATCCTATTCGAGCTGGAGCTTTTATATGTGAATATGCTGGTGAAGTCATCGACAAAGACAGACTAAAGAAGAAGCTGCAGGAAGGTGATAATGATGAATATATCTTTGACTCTAGCCGTAGCTACGAGCCATTCAAGTGGAATTATGAACCTGGATTGCTAGGAGAAGAGGGTACAAATGGGGCTTCAGAGGATCCTGATATTCCTTCTCCAGTAATTATGACTGCCAAAGACTTCGGAAATGTGGCTCGCTTCATGAATCATAGTTGCAACCCAAATGTCTTTTGGCAACCAGTTATTTATGAAGAAAACAATGAGTCTTTTGTTCACATTGCCTTTTTTGCAGTTAGACATATTCCTCTGATGACGGAGTTGACTTATGATTATGGAACTCTGCCTCAAGAAGGTGATAATGGCTTTAACTTAAGGAAAAAGAAATGCCTCTGTGGAACATCAGAATGCCGTGATTACTTTGTGTTATAGTTCTCTATACTGGAAAGCGGATGGGCATGATGCAGCATTGCATGGTCTAAGCTATATGGTTGGTATTCTTTTCGCACTATAACTGCAAGATTTTTGTGAAGATGCAACTACTACTTTGTTGTCTCTGTTCATGGCATGTGGTGTTCAATAAGATACCCATATGTTTAGGATCTCGTGGCTTACTCATCAAAAACCCTCTTGTTATGCTACTTAAGTGGTTTGTCAGAGACAATACTAGAAAACATGAGATATCTTCTTTTCCTTTATAGCAGCACATGGTCTAACTACCCCCACCAAATTTTTTGGAGTGTTTCTTAGACAAGCAAAATTGCTGAATGATGTTCACTCTCTTGTTCTTAAGTACTAAATGGAGACGTACGCTTCAGTCTCGTGTGGCCAAGGTTAATCAACCTATGCTTTTTGGGACAAAATTTGGCTGAATGAAAGAATGGAGGATTTGAAGTTTCAGTTTCATTGCATTGGAATGTGGTTTTAACTTTTTAGCTTCTCTTATGTTTTTGTGGCTTTGTCCTGGATTTTCTTTGTTGTGCTTCCTGTATATTTGGATAATGTACTCCCCTGTTTCTTGATAGGTTTTGTCTTTAAGGAAAAAGGGTATGGAAGGAGTTTAATTTTTTAGCTTCTCTTTTGTGTTTTCTGGCTTTGTGCATTTTCTTTGTTGGCCTTCCTGCATATTTGAGTAATCCTCTTTTCCTCGAAAAATTTTGTTGCTTAGATAAAAGGGTCGCAATAGCTCTCTCTCTATGTGCACTTGTGTGTTTTGGGTTTAGATCGTTTATTCTAGATGTTTTGAATTATGAGTATATTCCTCTTCTTTATTAGTGTGGAATTTAATTAAAATCTTTTAGGAACCTTTTGTATTTTCCTCTTTTATCAATTTAAATCTTTAAAGACGGATCTCAGGTTAACTTTGTTTATTGGAGTTTATAACGTCATATCTATATGCCTATAATTTATGTCGTGTAGAAGTGTGCATGCTTCAGTTTCTTGTTGTTGTCTGATTCTGTTAAACTCTCATTGATGCATGATACAAGATGTCCACATGCATCCATTTTGGTGCATCTTTCCATCTGTTTGGTGTGCAAATCACTCATTTGAACCTTTCTTATTCAAGATAATCCTTTTACAGGCATTTTCAACAATGTACATTTCTCTGCTTGGAGGTATTTACATAGGAGTGAACACGTGTAATTGGATTTTCCTTGAACATTAGCAGCAATTTTTTGTCTTTTGGGACCGGAAGTAATATTTACAACGTGATAGAATGATGATGCTACTTGAACATAGTTAATATAGTGGTTCTGAAAATTCTTCTTGTGTTATTGACTTATCCGAAAGTGCTAAACCCTGGTTGGGGTGTGGTTCTCCTGCTAAGCAATTTTCCAAGAATCTGGTTTACCATGATTCTTCAGAAAGAAAAGAAAATCTGGAAATCAGATCGTTACCTTGCTCTTGGTGTATTTTCCTCCTCTTGATATTCCATCTCGATTGTTCACATTGTTGAGCTTTTCATATTGACTTTCTTTTGATGTTTCTGTTTTCAGTATGTAACAGCAATTTTGAGTCAGAACTCCCGTCGGGGACTGGTTGCTCTGCATGGTACCTTTTGGAAGGGACAGATGGTATGTCGATCAAGCATCATTTTGTGGCATCTGCCGTTGATGTAACCTCATCACAGACTGGACTTGAAGGAATCCTTTTTGGAAGTACCCTTTTGCTTTTAGAATTTGTGGATAAGGGTATTGATTTAGGTATTGTATATGTCCTATGGCCTTTTGTACAACTAGCTCGGTTCCCCTTGTAGCTTCCACCTCCGAAATTTTGCGTTCGATGAAGGCTTCCGGAGCTAGTTGACGTTTGTAATGAATAACAGTCTTAGTAGTTGGATGTGGAATGAAATAGATGAAGGGGGTGAAATTTTCCGGTTCTTGCCGGGCTATACTGTTGATTTAAGCTTTACTATTAGAAGATAAGCACTGACTATCAAGCATGAAAACAACACATTAGGGACCAAAATGTTGACTTGGAGGACCAAACATGCCAGACTCCTGAAACTTTCTTCCCAAGTGCCAATTGGCTAGAAGATACGATGATTTTTATTTTAGATATCTTTTCATCAAATTAAGACAACTACTGCCTCTGATAGCTAAGGATAACGGCCTCTGACAATGACTCAATAAGCATGGCTCATACGGGAGATTATGCAGAATGGAATGGGGATTTAAGGGCATGTTTGTTTTAATGAAAGGACTTCTCGCAAGTTAGTTTTACGCACTGTCACTCGTTTGATTCACTGAATACGGTTATTTAGTGAAAAAGTAGTTAAGGTCAAACAAAAGTAGGAAAAACGAATTCCCATTTCTAAATAGAGGGATTCCCAAGCATGATAAATCTCTTAACAAAGGCTCATTTCTTCATCTTCAAAGCTCGTTATTTCAAAGGAGGTCCAAACAATCGAAAACATTTTCAATTGCAATTTTTACAGCATATCACCAAATAAATGAAAATTATTTTAAAAAAAAATGATATGAAAACATTTCTTTTTTTGTATGTAGTTTTACGGGAAACAGACACATCCGTGTGAACTTTTACAAAACTCGATTTGCCTGGGACAGTTTGTAGGACTTATTCTTTTTGCATAAGAGAAAGTCCCACCAGTAAACCGACATCGAGCCGATAAAAAAAAAAACGCCCAGTTTGAGAATATCTGCAATTCCGAACGCCATCTCTTCCATGTCAGTTTTTGCTGCACGGTTAGGACACAGATGAAAGTGGAGGGTCCATGTAAGATACAAGTACTCCATCAGAGCTTGCAAGGTAGGTGTAGCAGCAAACATTGGAAGAGAAACTCAGAATTTGAATAAGATACACTATCATGATGTAACAACATAGTTTCTAGAATGAATAGATGTCTGACATTCTAATGTTTAGTTGTTGATAATTGTAACCAGTCTCTCTTTTTTCATTTTTGGTTGAATTTACACAAACCTTCACCGACAAAACACGCCTGCCTGGATGGATGTGAGGAGGCGGGGCTCAAATCTATTGAAAACAAGAGTCAGAAGCAAGTGAAAACCAAGATTCACATGGATTATACAACTCTAGACCTATACTGTGTGCCTTGGGGCTGAAAGAGGATGCAACTGTTCAAGGAGCCGAGGTTCAGCTATCCTCAGAGGTTACCGGAACTTGGTCTCGCTTGGTTTGCTGCCCCTAAATGCTGAAAGAGAGAAGAATGACCTTGACGCTGAAAAAGAGAAGCATGCAATTTATTAGGGTCTACACCGGCTCAAATTCCTGACTTCAGAAGAAGTGGATAGGTTAATATCAAACAGAAAGATCTGCAACAAAGATATCGAGAAACTCGCCAAGCAAACCCACCTTTTGTTGTAGAAGCTCCAGCTGAAACAAGACTGTCGTGAAACTTATGACCACCCAAATGAGCTGTGTCAAAAGAATTCCAGCAATGAGGACTACAAGAGCGCGATATATGCAGTAATTGGGCTGATAAAATCAAGTAAAGCAAGCAAAAAGCAGTTTCAGGAAGAATAGGAGCAGGGATACAAGTTCTGCTCAACACAATGACTAAAACCGTTACAAAAATTTAAATCTAACAACTGGCAGAAAAGAAGCAAAGTAGTAAAGTCAAGAGGCAATTCACCAGAAATTTGCTCATTAGCCACAAGATTCTTTGCATGAAGTGCCTTCAATAGATTTTCATTGCTCCTCTTGCTAGAAACTTTAGGATCATCCATATCATCCTCTCCCTCCGAATACACAGATGGGCTAGACCAACCAGATGTGTTTCCATCCCTTGCTCTTTCGAGCAAATTTCAATAGTCTCTTCAATCCTTTAGGAGCATCTTTCTGGTATATCATTGAAGGAGGATTTTCGGCATTACCCCACTCACAAATGTCAGGTTCACTACTTTCTTCTTGCAACATCTGTGATAAAGAATGGCGCACCCGTGGACTTGATGATCCAATTGGTACAACATTGACATGAGATAGTACTTCAGAGGCAGGGTCATCACATAGATTTGGTGGATCCTGGTGCTCTTCAATTTCTACCCAAGCCATAGGAGAGATGGTCGACTCTCCTTCAGTTGGACATCTGAAGGCTCTGGAATATTATTTGGACCTAAATCACCCTCGTGAACAACTTGATCCATGTTCTCAGCTTCATTACACTCCTGGGTGCTACTTTCATGTGTTTCTGGCTCCACCGTAGCATCAGCTACAACCACTGATATGCCATCTTCCACTTCGTGCTGACTTATCAGGTCAGAAACAACACCAATTTGCTCATTTTTTTGTTCTTCGCTTGAATTTCCACACCTAGTCACTGGTTCCTCCAGCTCAGTAGGTTTTTTCTTTGCAGAAGCAGCAACACCAGGACCAGTTCCAGAGCTCTTACGGAGAGGTTTTGATTCCAAGGGCACCACACTGCTTTTCTTGGTTACCTTGTTATAGAAACTAGGCTTAGCCAAAACTGCACCAGAGCCATCTAAAGAAGTGGTCACAGCTTTACTTTTCCCAGTTCTGGTAGTTTTAGTCACTGGTTGCAGCTTCTTATCATCCAGAGTCTTTGAGATCCTCGGCTTATTTGATTGGGCTTCTCTGACATTCTTTTGTTGCGCGAGTGGTTTTTCTGACTTGGGTTTTGGGCGAGAGAGAGTCGGCGTAGGACCTGCTGGCTGAGGTTTTCGACGTGTTGGTGTAGTGCCTGTAGAAGATAAGGCACCAGAAACCTTAGCTGGTGATGTTCCCGTGGTTCTCATTGTTGGAGTTGATGGCCACGATTTACGTGTCGCAGGTACAAGGGATGTTTTCGGGGAAGTCTTCTTGGTTACGGAAGGAGTTGGGGTTTCTTTCTTAACTTTTGCAGGTTGAGATGCTGTTCGGAGTGGCTTCTGGGGCTTCTTTGAGGAAGTCTTTTTGCCGGTATCATTTATATTAGTGGAGGCCATTTCAGCTTTCCTCTCATTTAGAGTCCGTTGCATGGCTCTAAATTGTGCTTGTTTTTCTGCTCGTTTTCCAGCATTCTCTCCTCTAAGCCTCTCATCCCTCTTCTGTTTATATCGATCATAAAACCCACCTCTCTGCTCAACAGAAAGTTCTTGACTTCCACCGATTTCGGCTTTACTAGGAGCACTCTTACTTCTCTTCATTTTTAGCATCATCCGGTTCAACTCCTCTTCTTTCTGCCGATTCCATTCAGCTGAGGATATTGACCTATCATTATTTTCTTCTCCTTGGATCACTCTATTGTCTGAGACATTACCTACCAGAGGAGAGCCCCCCCTTTCCCATTCTTCCAATCTTACATCTTCATCAGTCTCAACAATACGTTGACTTTCAGACATGACATTCACTTCTGCAGTCACTTTTGTTGAATCCTCCGGGACCTCTTCCACGGTATCACCTGAACATACTGGAGTATTATCTGGATTATTCTCTGACTCATGTTGGAATGAGGAAGAGCCTCCCATACCAGCACTCCATCGCCTCAAAACAGATTTATTTGCACCTATAGATATATTAACTAATGAACTCCTTTTCTCAATCTCAGCAGCCTGATCCCTCTGCTTACTTTCAAAAAGATTGATTCGATCCTGAACACTCATTCGTAGAATATTTTCTGGTTTCTTATTAGGTTGCTCAGATCCCTCTTCATCAATGTCATTAGCAACAGTCCTTTCTCTAGCAGGATAATAATTGAGGCTCTTGATTGTTAGGGAAGCGGCTCTACGGGACCCACCTCTCCCTATTTGAACCCTGCGCATTGGAGATGCGGACCTTCTACGTGATGCAGGTCTTAAAATACTTCGACTTCTTTCTGCAGATGTTTGATCTTCATCATTAGAGTCTGAAGAATCCTCACTTCCTGTTGAGCTCTCTCGCTCAACCTGTGCAACTTTAGCCGGTGAAACATTGTACTGTACTGGTATTCCTATGTTTGCTGCCTTTGATATCAAATTACTCTTCTCCTTCCTAGCAAAATCCACATCCTTTGAATCGCATTTGATTGAGGATTTCTCCTCGGAATCGACAAACTGGTTGTTTTTGCTTGTTTCTAGAACCCTATGCAAAGCATTCCTGCAATGAACATCCACTTGTTTTACTATCATGAAATCATCCAGAGGAAAGAGAAACCTAGAAAGATATAAGCCCCCTGAATTGCATGGCTAACTTACTCCAATTCTGCTGCTCCAAGAAGTTGAGAGAAATCTGCTATGTTGTTCATCTCTTCAACAGAGTAGGTGTCACCTGCAACTTGGCCAAAAGCTGCAGCTAACTCCCCTCTCAACACTACAAGCCTCAAATCCATAGCTCGTAATAGTTCATTCCTGATTTCAATACAACAAAAATGAGCAAGATACAACAGACATGATGAGCAGAAAATACCATTGAAACCCAATGATGCCAGAGAAGAGAACAAGAGTCAACCTTGAAGCATCTGCTGATTCAGCATCTGTTCCAGGCTGGTAGAAGGAAAAACATGTTAGTTGCTCATTCAAGCATAAACTTGTATAGGAAAAGGGGTATTGTAGGACACTGAGACACATGATATTTACCTGGGGGAACAAAGAAACTTGAAACTTTCTAGCTTCCTCCAATTGAGACATCTCATCTCTTATCGGTTTGGTTATGGTCGCAAGGCTTCGTGAACCGACAATGCGCAGAAAACTGGGACAGAAATCAAATTTTTTGTATATTAAGATTCTAAGAAATCATAACCTTGTCTCAACCAAGGTTAATACCAAAAAAATCAAAGTAATCAAAAGGTATATACTTGTCAAAGGTAGATTTTGTGAACCATCTTGACCCAGAAAGATTGTTCGGGAAGCTGTATTTTAAAGTTACAATTGGAGCCTTCCGTGTACAAGTCGCTCAGAGCAGGAATGTAGGGAAGTAATTGATCCAATCCTCCAGTTGCCAACTTTTCCACCTTGTTATCAACACAACCATATGCTTCAAACCTGGGTAATCCCCAAAACATTTTCAGGGAAGTATATAAAGTAACAAGAAATTTCTCAAGAAGCACCCAAAAAAAAAAAACAAAATAAATTCAGATGCCGAGAAGTCTACTAATAGCAACACCAGCAAGATGGAAAACAAGCGAGTAAAAAGAGAATCAAAAAACAGGATTAGAGAACTTCTGGCTGCAAGAGAGTTGCTCCTAGATTTGAATGAAGAGACAATTTAAACATTTCAATGCAGCCATCACTAAAGCTAACAGTGAAATTCTGTTAACCTTTACATGAAAAGAGATTCAGCAATATGCCAGCAATTAGCCGAGTTCTTAACCAGAAGAAGGAAGTAGCGGGCTACTTATTAGATAACATAAGAACAGTAGTAAGCATCCCCATTAGCCACATCCCAATTTTATTTAACCAACCTAAAGGTCAGAAAATTCTAAGCTCGAAATTTTGCAGTTGAGGTTTTTAATTCCATACTTAAAAACTTCTCAGATGAAAATTCTCTGTAAGATTTTCAGGATGGTCATTGTTAACAGGTGAAAAGAGCAGGCGAAATAGTAACAAAGGGAACTCAAGTTAAGGAACTTGTCACCATCAATGATTGAAACTAATTCATTCTCGTATATGAATTCCAGATTTATCGCATAAAACAGTCACGCACGTAGAGAACTCTAGTTCTACACTGTGACTAGTGTGGGTAACTCTGCCACACCTCCCTAATGTAAATCTTGCAAAAAGAAGCTAGACTAACCTCTCCTGCCCGGATGCAATCTGAAATGAAGCATATTCCAAAATGGCATCTGAGTCTATATCACCCCCCATCTCAGAAACTTAGGCACCTGAAATGCAGGAAAATAATATCAAGGAGTGGATAACTGTACAGATACATCCAACACTGTCATATATGATATAACTAAGGAAAGTGCAAGCACACAGAGAACATGGAAAGCCCAAAACCTTGATGATAAATCCTAATGGTTCCAAAAGGGTAATTTGTATGGACTTAAGTCAACCACCTGCAGTTGAGATGAATTGGAAACTTCAAGTGTTAAATTGAATGAGAAAAGTGAGGCCCGGTGCCAAGTATGCAACAATCAAGCAAAACCAGGATACCACTGAATGCAAATCCAGCAGACTTTCTATTCTATAAATCCATGTTTGGTGCAGCAATTTACACGTTATACCCTCCAAACATTGACATGTGCTTGTGGATATCACTTAATGACTCGTAATTGAATTAAAAGTACTTGCAGTTCAAATGACAACTTTGCAGCCAGCAAATCCAATCGGGAAAAAAGAATTCAGAAACCCTTTTTGCCCAAATGCCTATGGCTTAAGCTTTTGGACAAGGCACGACCAAGAGATAAACTGAATGAACCCCAAGCAAAATTCAGTACAGCAAGCTCATTTCCACTGGAGCTCGCAAGCAGATGCACTCATTTCAAGCACTGCAACCGTAAACTCACAACCGATAATTCTCAATGGCAACTGAGACGAGCTGGATTCAATTCAGATCTAGCAAATCAAGAAGGAAAAAAACAACCTGCACCGACACCACTCGCGAGGAACAAACTACAGTGACCCAACTCATCAAGAGGACTTCAAATCCGGAAAAGACGCAATCGCAAGCTCTTTGCAAAGAAAATGCCAGTGCCCTCTAGAGCTCACATGACCAAGAACCCGAAATGCAGGGTCTTGCAAAGCTCACTCAAAGACCCACAACGCAAGAACCACCATAGAATAAAGTGAAAAAGGAAAAATTCAAACTTGAACCGTAAACCATAAATCCAAGGACAGAAAAAAGAAGATGATGATGGGATTTGTGCGAGGACGAGAATGCACTGTACCTGAACGGATTTAATAATGTCGATCAAATCTGAGATGGAGAGCGGGGGGCGGCGAGGCTAAGACAAGAAGGAAAGCAGAACAAGCACCAGGTAAGCAGGGAGCTACATACGCTCGGATTTTTCAAAATGGAAAAATGGAAAAGGAATTCAAAAAAAAAAAAACGAAAAACAAAATATTAAAGCGGACAATAACGCGATGATTGCGTTCCCAACTTACCATGATGTCTTTATAGGAGAATTACGGAAGGGGAACACGTGGCACGCGCCGGCTTGGGCGCGTGCGCTTCACGCGATTCCTCCTCTGATGTTGATGTACCAAATGCTCTTGCCCTCCGCATGTGGTCCTCCTCTCCTCTTTTTCCTTTTTCCTTTTTTTTTTTCCTTTTAGTTTTCATTATTTTCCCATTTGATTATTTACTACATTGAAAAGGCCACATGCTTGGGCTCTTGTTAGGAGGTAATCTGAGGTGACTGTCGTGTGCAGCTTCTTCCATAATAAAATATTGCCTTGAGAGACCCATCTCCATCTAATGCCATAGGATTCAAATTCTTTGCAACTTTGGAGGGGGAGGGAATTGAATATTGTGAGAAAAAAAATCTATTTTATTGATTATGATATTTGATTTGACTGACAATATAAATCTCAAATAATGGAATCTTGAGCTTTCTGCCACTGATTTGAGGGAAGTATGTCCCCACATAACTTGAAAAAAATTAATGAGTGAATCTGTCTTTTCTTGAGTGCTTTACTAGAAGTTAAATTCTCCTCCTTAAATCACCCCGGGCTTTCAAAAATGCCGATGTCCCGACATTGACCACCCTCATAAATTTCAAAAATGCCGATGTCCCGATATTGACCACCCTCATAAATATAATTTCTAGAAATCAACATCCAGCCTGTTCTTTTCAATTTTTGTTTTTTTTCTGTCCTTGTCCGTAAGACGATTCAAACACAAACTCAATCAAGATGTTAATTTATAAACGTCAAAGACAAAATAGTCAAACTATATTTTCAGACTTATTTTCCCAAAACATCACGTACAAAATTTTAGTCTAAGCGAATAACCAATACTTGCAAAGGTAAACCATGACTCAAAATTCTTTCACAATTTATCCATCAATGTTTTTTACTAATTCACATAATGTCTGTTTAGCAATAAACTCTGTTTGCACAGTTCTTTACCGATTAAAAATGCATCAAGAGATTGATCCAAAATAAACAAATCATAATTCCCGGGGGGGACTTAAGCGGAGCAGCCCCCTAGGAAATTACCCCCGAGGAACAAGGCACGCAAAAAGATGATGAAACTTATAGCTAACCTTCCGGCAAAGATTAATTATTCTAGGACCCCACGCCTTTCGTTTGACTTTTATCCTGTCATGTTCGTATCTGTGTCGCATCAAAGCAGGGACCCTGCGATAAGATTTCTCCCCTCTAAATCCGCCACGTTAATTTCTTCTGGGCTTGGCTTCCAAAGGGCCTATGGAAAAACAGAGAAGACTAGTACTATTTCTTCATCTAATCTTTGCTTTACCCGGAAACTTCCGTTTGCATCTTTCTTGGCTGGAAGCTTTTACATGGTTTTTAATCTGCCTAGTGAAGGGACCAGCAAAGTTTGGATTACCATTTCAAATGGGAATTTGAAGTTGATAAGTATTTCACAAACGCGTAGACATCAATATACTTGTCATTAGATTGAAAGGCCTCTGAAAATCCCACTACATGTTAAAGGGTATGAAGAAGATAAGGATTTGGCCAGTGCTCAAAGGCATATATGTCAGCTTTGGACCCCAAATGCAAACTGGCAAGCAGACCCTAACACGCACGCACTCTCTCTCTCTCTCTCCTTCTTCTTCTCTCCAAATGACTTTTTTCACCTTTTTGTTTCCCGAGAGAAAGATGGTGTTGGAAAACCGTAAAGCATCACACAGTGTGATGGCTCCATCATCACGCTTTGCGAGCCTTGCAATGCATGTGAAAAGCCATGGATCTCTTTTTCCTTCCGCCTCCCACACGCCAAGTGGGGTACGAATAAACAACAGTTGGCGATCCCAAATTCCTTCAAATTTGCCGACCAAACATTCTCCTCCACCTCCAGCATCAAAACTCTTCACTTAAAGCAGAACAACACCTCAATGGCCAATATAATATGGCATCGAGTGATTGAAGTCGATCCAGGAAAACATAAGATATGATCATGTAAAAGCTCGTCACATGACCTACCCATGTGGACCAAGAAAGCAGTCGGTCAGTCCCAATTTAATTGAACCGGGCCCCAAAAAGTGAGTTGAAAATTAAGCCTGGACAACATGGCAAATCCTTTACCTGCCAATCTCCTCTGTAAGGAGCGTCTTAATTTGAAAGTGATGACCACGTTTGACAGCTATTAACAGCTTCTACTACTCCTGCTTAAACGAAGTCATCCCACAGGAAGAACCTTCCCCTAATTCGCACGTTTCGATATGAACAGAGACAATTATAAATCCAACAAGTAGGACAAAATTGAACACCCACGATAGAGAAGGAAGACAAATTCTGAAACAAACAAAGGCAAATTAGATAAGAGGTACCAGTCACTACATCAGCACTCTAAGATACAGCTTATGAAGCTCAAACCTAACCGATACAAGAACTAATGATACACTTAAAAAAGGTTATCGTGCAAAGGCAGCACAATCATTATAAACATCCAGGAGGATTATAATGAATCCTCGAGAAATTAAATCTAAAAACTTGAGAACAATCAGTTAGACCATACATGTACAAGGCCATGCCTATTGCCTGTATAGATTTCGTTTCGCTCTTCATCGTAGAAGAGTGCAGTGATGTCTTCCAAGGCTTCTGCAACTGTGCTCCTGATTGTGGAGGCACGGGCACGTTTCTTGGAACGGCAATCACCACTACATTCACCGCTACAACTACATTCATCCTCGACAGGGACACTGTTGCTTGCTTTTACTTTAGCAAGGCATTTCCCTGTCAATATGTTGCTTACATTTATGGATCCTGCTGCAAAAACCAGTGGCACTGTCAATGGTACATTGACAACTGCAAGAACATGCTTTAACCAAAAAATATAGCCAGAGAATAAACATCTGAATATGATAATTCTAGTTATGATCCAGCTATCCTTTGGCCTCCTACGAGAGAGCAAAGAATTAGATGATGCAGCCCGCTTATATTGTCAAATACAAGAGGCAGGTGCACCTATATGTAGAAAAAAGACACTTCCACCTCCAATGGTTCAATTCCGACAAAGAAAAAAAGTTACTACTGACATACCATGCAAAAGAACTCCATAAGATGAAACTTCCCATTCTTTTAATAGCTGTTTTAATTACTTCTTTTAAGGACTAGTATGGTGACAGAGTTCTTGGAATTGGAAAGACAGAAATGACTACTTATGTCAGGGCCAACATCCATATGAAGGCCGCTGGCACATAAAACAGTGGAAAAAAGAAATGATTACCATGTAAACTAATCAACCCAAAGAAAGCAAAGTGATGGGAGTTACCATTTCCTTCAGATAAGGGGTCTTCAGCATCAGCCTTGCAGTAAGAAATGATAAGGTCTTGATCACTTGTGATGTATATGTTGTTGGTATTGCAATCTGGATGCCACAAGAGGTGATCTTCAAATGATGTTACAAGCTCTCCACGGAAGTTCCACACAGCAACAGTTCGATTTCTAAAAGTGAGGAATAACTGATTTTCATAGAGGAAAATAAATGCCGAGGGTGTCATGAACTCAGATCTGCTAACTTCTGTTAACTCAAAGTTGCGAACCTGCAACGTTATCGCTGTCAGCAGCTGGACTTCATAAGTCCATATCAAAATATGCCTCAAAAGAATATCAAGAGGAATACTTACATCAAGAATCTGGAGATTCTCGTTTTCTTGCTTGACTAAAAGCTTTTCATTGAATTGTTCAATAAAATCAACCTTCTTACTCCGATGCAGGAGATGATTGAATGACTTGAGAACAGTACCATCCTCTATGGAAAGAATCTTAAGAGGAACATGACCGCTAGCTTTTGTAAATATCAACAACATGATTCCCGGACTATTAAAGAAAAAAATAGAAACAATCAAAATAAGAGCGTGATCATATGAGGCAACAAGACGAGAGAGGAGTTCTTAAGTAACAGATTTCAATTAGGATAAAAAGGTGAAGATACATCGCCCAGATGAAAAAGAAAGTACCTTATCTTGATTTCTTTAACATTTTTATCCGATATGGAGTACAACATTGTGTAATTCTTTAGGTCAAATACCTTGTATATACTGCAGGACAGAAGAGGAGGTCATAATAAGATGGAGAAAATTATTGAACTTGGTAAGTCCATAACCATAGCGCAAATAACTCCAACCATGGGCCTGATCTTGTTTTTTACCTGTCTTGGGCAGAGTACGTAAGTACTTTCCCATTTACATCATCAAACTCCACAAAACCAGGCCATTTCAGCGATTCAGATTCAAAAAGCGCAAAGCCAGCATCAGGTTTACCCCTCCTTATGTACCTAGACATCAAGAAGCAGAATAGATAACAACGCAGTTGTGGGGGATGAAGATACTGCATAAGGTGTCCTTCCTTTCTAAAACTGAGAATATGTTTCTCTCTAGCCTTGTATCCTCTTCATTACAGCTTTTATGTGCTTCTGTAAATTTTTAGGTTCTCCTACAAGAAAAGGTGGTGTTGTATAAAAATTTGGTGATGGAGAAATTGACTTACTCAATCCTCGTGCTTCTGCATTTTAGGGAGCTGAAGTTGTCAGATGCATAAACTGAAACTGTGATAAGTGAGTCATTGTTCTTGTTATAGAACAGACTTCGAATAACTTCACCATGACTGACATTTAAAAAGCAGATCCTTTGATTTGTCTCTGCGTTCCAATAAAGAGTCATAAATCACAAAACTGGTACCAATATCAATGATTTTGGTAAAGAAAGCAAGAAAACCAAGATTCCCACCTCGACTAAAGGCTGCACAAACACCAGATTGAGCAAGGGCAAAGATAATGTCACGTGCTGCTACAATCTCAATAATCTTGGACCTCTTTCTCAAAAAAGTCAAGACCATGGCACAATGACCCTTTGGGTCATGGGTATCATATTCCTCCTGTGAACAAGTCCCACAATCATCCAAACCAGAAAACCACAATCAGCATATGCAAACTATCCCCATAAAAAGGCTTTCATCAATCTCATAAAATGGAACATTTGTCATCTTTGAGTTGAAATCCCACATCCTAGATTTTAACAAGAAAATAAACTCTTTTGACTGACTGATAAAGATGTGGCAAGACACTTGCATACGCAACTCAAGTAATGCCAGTAGATACATTTTTTAACATTTGGCGTAACTTTTATTCAGAAACTAAATTTTCATCTCCTAATCATATCAATGATCAGATAAATGATACAAGCATTACATGAAAAGCCTGAATGAGGCAAAAGCGCCCATCCAAAGATCAATCCCATACATTAAACTGAATATTTTGCACGTATAATATTTATATCTCCAAAAAATTGCCTTTTGTCAACTAAGGATCAAAGGCATCGGGTCTCGCAATTTCAAATTTTTGGCACTCACCATAAAAATCTTCACTGCCTTCCCCTCCCATCAACAAAATCCAAGTTATGTTGACATTCACTCTCGTCAAGAAACCAAATTTCCGATTGATATCCACATAATTCCACGAGTTAACTCTAGTTCATACCAACACCACCGGATCAAGCCTAAATTTTAACGTAACTCAAAGTCCACCTTCAAAGCAAAATAAGCACAGACAAAGTCTCCAAATCCTCATTCAGACAGACACCCCCACTAAATAAAGACCTAGCAAGTCAAAAAAAAGAAAAAAAAATGAAACTGGAAATAACAAGAACCCTCGACACTATACCTGCAACCGAATGTTTCTGAACCGCTCCTGGGCGTCGGTCATCGAGAAAGCGCGGTCGCGCTTGGAACTGATCTCGCGTCTCTGGAGCTTCTTGACGCTGTTCACGAGCCCATCCCCGCCGCACCACCACCTCGGCCTCTTCTTCGAAGCCAGCACCCTCCTCCCGCTGCAGGGCCTCGGACTCGCAGATACCCGCTTCCCCTCCATACTTCCCCCCTCTCCCTCTCCCTCTCCCTCTCACGCACGAGCGCAAAATGCTTCGCACTTCTAAACTACAGAGATCGGCATGACCGTCGACTCCACTCTCCCCCCACCCCTCCTCTTCTCGATTCCCCCGCTCGCTCGCCTCGCCACAGCTTCCCCGCGCGCTCCACTGAAGCCCTATCCCGCCCTCACCCCGCGACCAACGAACTCACCAGACGCCGCCGAAATGGGGACGGAGAGCGGGGGTTTCCGACGGTGGGGGGAGTGAGCTCGAGTTCCGCCTCCGCGCACCCTCCGCCGCGCGCGGGCGCGAGCGAGACGCCGGGAGTGGAGAGGTGGAACGGACACCGTGCGCTGTGGGGTCTCTCTCTGTGTGCAAGAGAGCGTATGTTTCGTTTCGTCTCGTCTCCGCTCCGCTCGTCTCCGATCTGATTTCAAAATCTGCCGTCTCGACGAAAGGTGAGGCAGATGCAATGGATCCGATGTAGAGACAGGAAGCTTCTGGGCTTTCTGCGGCTTCTCAAGCGGAGCCCAGAGCCCGGCCCGTGTCTCAGCCCAGCTCTTCGTGAGAATCCGAAATCGGCCCAAGACCGATGAACCGAAATATATATATATTTTTTTATATTTATTTATATATTTTTAGATATGTGCCCCGGAAATCCTAAAACTTATTATGAAAATGTAATTGAATTTTAAAACTTATAAAAAATATAATCAAGTCTTAAAACTTATCAAATTGATTTAATCAAATCCTAAAGTTAACACTGTCAATTTGACTAATGGAAAATGCTTACATGGCTTTTTTAATATGTTCTCTCTCCTATGTAGTGATGATGTGGCTTAAATTCTAATTTATTTGACCAAAATATTAATTAAATTAAATAAAAAATTATTTCAAAAAACAAAAGCAAAAAAATGAAACTATGGGCAAGGACATTATTTTGTGTTTTTATGGCCCAATGCCTTATGCTATATGAGCCGAGAATCATTAGACAAAATGCTCACGACTTTTCATTATCAGATGTTGTTGAATTGGCAACGTCATCTTGTGCTCTTTCATGGCAATTGATAGTGATCATTTGAAAATGCTTTTCCTCGAGTTTGAGAGAGAGTGTGTGATGTGTTGAGTTGAGAGATTGAGAGAGTCATTGGATGATGCTTGAGGCATAGGTTGAGCGACAGAGTGCTTGAGAGAGAGTGACAGATGCGTCGAGGTGTTGGACGATGCTCGAAGTGTGGGATTGACAAAGAGAGACCATGAGACACTGAAGCGTTAGTGTTTAAGGCGTGAGGGAGTGGCTGCTTGCAACGTGCAACAAAGTAGCGGTTAAGAGTGGCCGCTCGTAACGTGCAATGATTAGAGTATTATATAATTGTTCTATATGGGCTGAGGAACCTATCTATTTTGGGTTGTTATAGCCCAAGGTCTTATGCTATACAGGCCGAGAGTCATTGGACAAGATGCTTCTGTCTTTTTATTATCACATGTTGTCGAATCAGTAACATATCTTGCGCTCTTTTGTGGTAATTGGTGATGATCATATGAAAATGCTTTTTCTTAAGTCTTAGAGGGAGTGATTGACGCATTGAACCAATGCTTGAGGCGTGGGATTGAGAGAATCATTGGACCATACTTGAGGGGTGGGTTTAGCAAGGGAATGTTTGAGAGAGAGCAACTGATGCATCCAACCATTAGACATACTTGAGGTGTGGAATTGAGAGAGAGAGAGAGAGCTTGAGAGATTGAGTGTTAGAACCTAGGGTGTGAAGGAGGGGCCACTTGCAGCATGCAGGGAAGCAATGATTAGAAGTGGCCACTTGCAGCGTGTAGCGATTAGGAGTGACCGCTTGCGGCGTGTAGTAATTAGAGTGCAACAATTGGGCATTATATAGTAGTCATGTATAGACCGAATCACCTATCTATGTTGTTTTTTATGGCCTTAGGCCTTATGCCATATCGGCTAAGAATCATTAGATAAGACGTTCGTGACTTTTCATTATCAGGTATTGTCAAATTGGCAAAGTCATCTCGCACTCTCTCATGTCAATTGATAGTGATCCTTTGAAAATATTTTTCCCCAAGTCTAAGAGAGAGAGCGATTGATGCGTCTAGTTGTTGGACCGTTGGACCATACTTGAGGTATGGGTTGAGCGAAAGAGTGTTTGAGAGAGAGTGATTGATGCATCAAGTCGTTAGATGATGCTTGAGGCATGGGATTGACGAAGTGAGGGAGTCCAAGAGACCAAAGCGTCGATGACTAAGGTGTGAGGGAGTGGCCACTTGCAGTGATTAGCAAAGCATTGATTAAGAGTGGCTGCTTGTGGCATGCAACGATTATGACATGAACCATAAACAGGAAGCCCAGGATCATCTACAATTACTACTATCATTCCATACGAAATCCTAGCCTTGCTTGGCTACTTAACCAAAAACCCACCACCCATTCATAAAGAGAACCCTAAACACTAAACATCTTAACAAACGCAAGACACATAATGAGTTAACATTGAAAAAAATGGAACTAACCATCTAAACATTACAACAAGTATGTCCACAATTCCTCTCTGATTGTAAATCTTACCATATCTATCATTCTTGTCCGATGGTAAAATTGTGACCACGCAAGTAGATAGTTGGAGAGATATGATCTTTACCATAAGATCGATGAGAGATTTACGGATACAATTTGTCATTTACTTGTATATATAAGGGTCTCATTCCATTTATTGTATATCTCATTCTTATTGCTTGTGGCATGCAACGATTAGCAAAGCATTAATGGGTCTCTAGTTTATTAGTTTAGTGATTCTCAATTCATTATGGTAGTTATGCATCATATTGCATATTACAGGGAAGAAAGCAAGTCCTCCCTCCTCTCCTATACTAGCGCCAACAGATCCAAGCCCTATTTACAGATACTTAATGATGAGTTTATAGCTTCCTTTTTAGTTAGAATGATGGGTTTCTAGTTGCTTAGTTAAGTGATTCTCAATTTGTTAAGGTAATTATGCACAACATAGAAGCATTACATATTACAGGAAAGAAAGTAAGTCTTCCTCCTCTCTTATACTAGCGCCAACAGATCCTTTATTTCAAAGCCCTATTTACAGACATTTCAAACTCTTGAAGGGTGAGTTTCTAGCTTCCTATTCTGTTAGAATGATGGGTTTCTCGCTAATTAGCCAAGTGATTCTCAATTTGTTATGATAGTCATGCACCACATAAAAGCATTGTATATTATGTGCAAGGAAGGGAGTGGCCCTATGCGGTCGAAATTTTATCACCAGACAAGACGAGTAGACATAGAAAGATTTTCAATCAGAGGGGAATTGTGGATACACTTGCTATAATATTTGGATGGTTAGTTCCATTTTTTTCAATATTTGCGTTAACTCATTCTGTGTTTTGCATTTGTTAAGATGTTTAGTATTTACTATGACATTTTCTGTCACCATTACAGTAGAGACGCGACAAACAAGATTTCAGAGGAGCATTGTGCTCGAGTTAGAGTGGTGCTGACGCATAGGCAGACTGATTAATTAAGCCGTATGCCTCGAGTGAGATTTGTTATCCTAGACAATCACCAAATAGTGAAAGTATTTGCTGGTAAGAAGTTGACTTTCTTCTTATTGTTACTTTTATCTATTATATCTCTTTAAGAAAACTAATATGTAGACTTGTGATATTGATAGATAAGTCCATCTCTATTGGATTTAACTAGAAGAGAGAGGTCGGAGATTCACTTGAATTTCTTGATCTACCATATTGATTTCGATTTAGAACAAAACCATTTAAGAGAAGCTAAGAAATTAAAACTACGCTCCAATGCCATGAAACTGAAACTTCAAATTCTCCATTCTTTTATTTAGTCAAATTGTGTCCAACCGATTTATGTTTATTTACTAATTATTTATTTTTCCTGATTTATAAATTATGTAATGGCTTTTCTACATTTTTTTATAATCTAATTTGGGAAGTAGCAAGGCCATGAATGATGGATATTTCTAGTTTTTGGCTTAACTTCCTAAACGGCTTTTTCTCATTTTGTTAGTCCAACAGCTTACAAAAAGAGATAATGAGAAAGCCCTTACTATTATTTGCAAAAGGGGGATTTTTTTATCGGAATATATCGGGTGATTCCTATTGCAATCTTTGTTTGTATAACACTCAAGAGTTGATCATTCTGCCAGAGATTCGATAGACCTTTAGGCTCTGAACATTTTTAATGCCTATGTTATATGGCCTTCCCATGAAGGTAAGAGCTGTTGATGGTTCACTAAAGTGTTGACTCGAATACTTGACTGGTTAACATTAAGTAATTTGAGTTTTTTTAAGTAAATTGAAGTAATTTGAGTTTTAGTTACGTTTTATTAATCAATTGTTTATTTTGCTACCTTAATGAGATTGAGTCATAGATGAGGATGTATACAGTTGCCATGAAAATTATTTCTATCTAGGCTTTACAACATTTATACCCTTTGATCTTAATTTGACAAAGATGGGTAGGGTTATTCAACTTATGCTTCATATTTGTGTGGAACATTTTTTTTTCTTTTTCGATAGTCCAAGTTTGCCGGATGGAGTTCGAATGGTTGTACCCGGTGCTCAATGCTTTATGAAAGGTTTGACTCTTAATTCTGCAATAAATTTGCATCATTATGTTCCTCCTGATAATTTTTTTTACTTCATGTATCAGCACCTGAAGGCTGGGGCCAAGTATAGCATGGTGCCATCAATCGGGTTTTCAACTCTTGGCAGGATAAATAACAAGCCTAACAGTTCCAGCCTATGATTAGCAATACTTATATGATTCATGAAGCAGACTAATCAATGTAGTCCAATACATTGGAGTGCAGTTCTTATTTGCTGTGTAGATCGTTTCTGTGAATGGATGTGAATGTGTTTAGTGGATGTAAAATTGCAATGTGAATTTGTGTTTACGTTTTGCAATTGAGATTATGATTTTTTTTTTAATTGAGGCTTCCTCGAGAATAAATAACTAAATTTCTTTGTGATTTATGAGAAAATTAACTATTGACATCTTCGCTCGATTTTTCTTTCACCATATCCCTCACTTGGAAAAATTCAAAATGAAACTTTTCAATATTTAATTAGATTTAAGGTGTTTTTTTTTCGATCAATTAAATCCTTCACGTGTAGCTTTTTGATTTTTTATGTTCCACAAGGACCGTCAGCACTGTGATTGAGGTGAATTGGCGATCTAGGTGGCTATGGTGATGCTGGTGAGAAGGAGGCTTGCTTGATGCTAGAGTGAAGACTACCCTCGTACAAGTCCCTTTTGGCCGGAGAGGTGTGGAAGGTTCGTGCAAGGTCTGTGCAATGGACCACGGACGAAGGAGCTAATCTTCAAACTTAATGACCAGCCCTCCTAGCTCAACTGAGGCATCTAGCTTCAAGTTAGGCATCCTAGCTCAACTACAGCATCTCGGCTCAACCGAGGCATCTGGCGTTAGCTCACCAAAGCATCCGGGTTCAAGCCAGACATCCTCGCTCCACTATGAAGTTCTATGTACCACATAGAAGCATTGCATATTATAGGGAAGAAGGCAAGTTCTCCCCCTCATACTAGCGCCAACAGATCCCTTATTTCAAAGCCTAGATACTTCAAGCTCTTGAAGGGTGAGTTTCTAACTTCGTTTTATATTAGAATGAGGGTTTCTTGTTAATTAGCCAAGTGATTCTCAATTCGTTATGGTAGTCATGCACCACATAGAAACATTGCATATTGCGTGCAAGGAAGGGAGTGGCCTATGCAGTCGAAATTTTACCATCGAAAGAGACGAATAGACATGGAAAGATTTTCAATTGGAGGAGAATTATGGAAATACTTGCTGTAATGTTTGGACGATTAATTCCATTCTTTTCAATATTCACGTTAACTCATTTTGTGTCTTGTGTTTGTTAAGATGTTTAGTGTTAACTGTCACATTTTTTGTGCGACAAATAGGATTTATCAAGTAATAACCTCAGAGGAGCATTGTGCCCAATCTGGAGTGATGCTGACGCATAGGCAGGCTTATCAACTAAGCTGTATGCCTCGAGTGAGATTGGTTATCCTAGACGATCACTAAGAAGTGAAAGGATTTGCTTGTGAGAAGTTGACTTTTACTTTTATCTATTATATCTCTTTAAAAAAAAAAACTAATATGTAGACCTGTGATATAATAGAAATTGCATACTTGATTGATAAGTCCATCTCTATTGAATTTGACTAGAAGAGAGAGGTTGAAGATTCACTTGATTTTCTTGATCTACCATATTGGTTTCGATTTAGGACAAGCCACTTAAGAGAAGCTAAAATATTAAAACCACACTCCAATGCCATGAAACTGAAACTTCAAATCCTCCATTTTTTATTCAGCCAAATTTTGTCTCAACTGATTTATGTTTGTTTACTAATTATTTGTTTTTCTTGATTTATAAATTATGTAATGGCTCTTCTGCATTTTTATTTAATTTGGGAAGTAGCAAGGCTATGAATGATGGATATTTATGGTTTTTTGTTTAACTTCTTGAACGTCTTTTTCTCATTTTGTTAGTCCAACAGCTCGCAGAAAGAGATAATGAGAAAACCCTTGCTATTATCCGCAAGAGGGGGAGATTTTTTTTATGGGGATATATTGGGTGATTCACCATATTGCAATCGCTGTCTATACAACACTCAGGAGTTTATTACTCTACAACACTCAGGAGTTGATTACTCTACCAAGGATTTAACAGACCTCTAGGCTCTGAACGTTTTTAATATCTAGGCTATACGGCCATGAATATAAGAGTTGTTGATGGGTTTATTAAAGTGTTGACTTGAATATTTGACTGGTTAACATTAAGGAATTTGAGTTTTTGAAGTAATTTGAAGTAATTTAAGTTTTAGTTACGTTCCATTAATCAATTGTTTATTTTATTTCCTCAGTGAAGTTGAGTCACGAATGAGGATATACAGTTGCCACGAAGAAGTGGCAATTGATAGTGATCATCTAAAAATGTTTTTCCTCGAGTCTGAGAGAGAGTGACTGACGTGTTGAGCCATTGGACAATGCATGAAGCATGAGATTGAGAGAGTTGTTAGACCATGCTTGAGTATGAGAGTATCTGAGAGAGACTAACTGACACATCAAGCCATTGGATGATGCTTAAGGCATGGAACTAAGAGAAAGAGAGTCTGAGAGACTGAAGCGTTAGTACCTAATGCGTGATAGAGTGGACGCTTGTAGCGTGTAGTGAAGTAGTGATTAGGAGTGGCCACTTGTGACGTGCAATAATTAAGGCATTATATAATTGTCCTATTTGAGCCGAGGCATCTATCTATTTTGTGTTTTTATGACCTAAGGCCTTATGTTATGTGGGTCAAGAGTCATTAGATAAGATGCTCGAGACTTTTCATTATTAGATTATGTCAAATCAACAATATCATCTTGTGCTCTTTTATGACAATTGATAGTGATTATCTAAAAATACTTTCTCAAGTTTGAAAGAGAGTGACTAACGCATTGACCATTTGACAATGCTCGAAACGTGAGATTAAGAGAGTTGTTGAACCATACTTATGACATGGGTTGAACGAGATAGTGTCTAAGAAAAGTGACTAATGCTTTGGACCGTTGGACAATGCTTGAGGGGTGGGATTGTGAGAGAGAAACTAAGAGACTAAAGCTTGAATCAATAAAGTAAGAAGTACTTTGCTAGAAGATCTACAAAGGTAGATTAATGTCAGAAAGCATAAAAGTAAAAAGTACATTGAAGGTTGTCTTCTATTACTATGGGTAATTTTCTATTTAAGCTTTTAGTTCATTATGAACATTAACATCATCATTATTATACAACACCTATTTTTTGTTTTATTTCTTTTTCTTTATTGAATTCTACTATAATTTACGAGTTGCGTGCAATTTTTTTTCCACTTTTCACAATTAATGTCTTGATTTCTACTAATTTGTGCAAATTTGGTCCTATGAGCATCTCAACATAGTTCGGCAAATTTTTCAATTAACTCCTCGATTCTTTCTCGTGCATGCCAATGAAATAGTAGTAACGTAGTTGTAAAATAAAAAATCATCAACGAATTAGACGAACTAGGAATGATCGAGTGGATAATTTTGGTTGTATTGATTACATCTATTTTGGAGCTTGTCATCTAAACTAGCAATGACATTCGCAAGTGAAAACTAGTGAGATGGAATTGCTTATTGTAATCATTTCCTACTTTAATTGACATTTCTTAAGTTCTTCACTCTATGTGCATTAGATAATTTGGGACCTTCGGCCTACTGTAATTGAGTTGAAAGTTAATATTATCAGAGAGTTTTTGGAGGCACAAATGGATGAATCCCAAGAGACAAATCCACAATCAAGGATGGCAAATCTTCCAATGAACAATGTGAGTTGCATTTCCTTAAATTTCATTTTTAGGGTGGCATGTTTTATAATTTCATGTTTCTATCACTAGATTTTCTTTTTGTTTGGGTTCTTATAATTGAAATTATAATTTTCTCATGAGTAGAAACTAATGAAAACGAAACCGCAAATTGATTTGCAGGATATTGCAAAAATGCAAATTGATAACACATATATTTGAAAGCTTCACCGCTATCAACGAATTATCCATCTCACCGAGGGGAATTCGAACAAATCCTCATCGGAAAAAAGAAGGGCAGTGATGTATCTTGAGAAAGAAACACAAAAGTAAAAAGATCGACTTGTTAGTGCTTGATCTGTCCATTTCTTAAATAAATTTTTAGAAAGTTATATGTACAAAAATGTGTTTAGAGCATGGATTTTTGGTAATACGCAAACTATGAATACTACGGCTAATACTAATCGTTGCCGACCTTCCTCAAGCAAGTGGAGAGGTTGACTTCTAGGCAACGAACTGCAATATAAAGAGTATGATTTAGAAATTTGCTACTTCTATCACAATATACCATTATCAAAACTTTAATAGCTAATTTGATATAAGAAGCATTTCTATTTTCGTGGCGAGATTTCAGTGACTCCCTTAGATGTTGGATTGATTATGAGATTTTGCATTATTGAAAAGCCAGCGGTACTTCAAAACAAACCTATAGTGGATTTGGAATTAGGTTTTACATCTACTCCCATAAATAGAAAAATTCAATTGAAAACGCTTGAAATGACTTTTGATTGGCTAGGTGAGAAAATCAAGATTTTTATAATATTTCTTTTGCTCTTCACATTTTCCACTCTTCTTTTTCCAAATCCAAGTAGAACAATCGATGATATGTGCCCCTCCTTAAAAATGTGGATGGTATTAATAAATATGCTTTGGGTTTGGCTTTACTGGAGATCTTAGAGGTAGATAATTGTGAGAAAGCATGAAATAAGAAGTGTGTTGCAGGTTGTCTTCTATTATCATATGTAATTTTTCATTTAAGCTTTATAGTTCATCATGAACCTGAACATTATCATTATTATACAACAAGTGTTTTTTGTTTTGTTTTCTTTGTTCTTTATTGAATTCTAATATAGCTTATGAGTTGAATGCAATTTTTTTTCTAGTTTTCACAATGGACGTCTCAAATTCTAGTAATTTGTGCAAATTTAGTCATATGAGCATTTCAACGTGGCTCACCCAAATTTTTTAAGTAACTCATTGATTCTTCCTTGTGCATGTTGATGAGATAACAATAACATTGTTGTAATATCAAAAATCACTAATGAATTTGACAAATGAAGAAATGATTGGATGGATAATGTTTATTATATTTATTATATCTATTTTGAGCTTGTCATCTAAATTAACAATAACATTCACAAGTGAAAACTAGCGAAATGGAATTTCTTGTTATAATCATTTCCTACTTTAAATGATATTTCTTAAATTCTTCACTCCATGTGCATTATATATTTTGAGACCTTCAATCTACTGTAATTGAATTGAAAGTTAATATCATTAAAGAGTTTTTTGAGTCATAAATAGATGAATCCCAAAAGATAGGTCCTCAATTGGGGATGGAAAGTGATAGATAATATTTGTTGTATTTCCTTCCAATTTCTTTTTAGGATGTCATGTTCTATAATTTCATATTTCTATCACTATATTTTCCTTTTGTTTGGGTTCTTATAATTGAAATTAGAATTTTCTCGTAAGTGCAAACTCATAAAAAACGAAACCGTAAAATATAGATTTGCAAGATATCAATGCAAAAATAAATTTTGTAATAGATAATATGGAGAAAACACATATATTTGATGTACCAAAAGCTTCCTTGCCATCAACGAATTATCCTTTTCACCAAGGGCTATGTGACGTGTATTTGAACAAATCATCACTGGAAAAAGAACGGTGTGGATATATCTTGAGAAAAAAACACAAGAGTAAGGAGATTGGCGAATTCCTGTCTTTGCTTGATCCGTCATTTTCTTAAAAAAATTTCAAAAGTTATCGGTTCAAAAATGTGTTTTGAGTATAGGTTTTCGGTAATACGCAAGCTATGGGTACTACAGTCAATACTAATCTTCCTCAAATAAGTGGAGACGTTAACTTCTAAGCAACGAGTTGCAATAGAAAGAGTAAGATTTAGAAGTTTTTTTTACATCTACTATAACATACCATTTTTAAGACTTTAATAGCTGATTTGATAAACAGATAAGCTCTCTGAATAGTGCATTTTTATTTACTCGTAGCGAGATTTCGGTGACTCCTTCAGATTTTGAATTGATTTTCGGATTTCATATTACTGAAAAGCCGGTAGTACTTCAAAACAAACATTTATTGAATTTGAAATTAGGTTTTATAGCTATTCCTAGAAATAGAAAAATTCAATTAAAAACACTTGAAATGACTCTTGATTGGCTAGTTGAGACGAGTAATGAATAAGATTTTATAATGCCTCTTTTGCTCTTCACATTTGTCACTCTTCTATTTTCAAATCCGAGTTGAACAGTTGATAGTCGATATGTGCCCCTCCTTAGAAATATGGATGGTATTAATGAATATACTTGGGTTTGGCTTTTCTGGAGAATCAACAAAGGTAGATAATTGTGAGAAAGCATGAAAGTAAGAAGTACGTTGGGGTTGTCTTCTATTATTGTGCATAATTTTCTATTTAAGCTATCTAATTCATCATGAATATTAACATTATCATTATTGTACAACACATTTTTTTCTTTATTCTTTATTGAATTCTAATATAGCTTATGAGCAATTCGATGTGGCTCAACCGAATTTTTGAAGTACCTCCTTAATTCTTCCTCATGCATGCTGATGGGATAGCAGTAACATTGTTGTAAGATAAAAAAAAAAATCACCAATGAATTAGACGAACTAAGAAATGATTAGGTGGATAATTGTTATTGTATTGATCATATCTATTTTGAGCTTATCATCTAAACTAGCAAAAACATTAGTAAATGAAAACTAAGGGGATGGATTGTTTGTGTAATCATTTCCTACCTTAAATGGCATTTCTTAAGTTTTTCACTCCGTGCACATTAGATAATTTGGGACTTTTAGCCTACTACAATTGAGTTACAAGTTAATACCATCAAAGAATTTTTGAAGGCACGAACGAATAAATCCCAAGAGGTAGGTCCACAATCAAAGATGGAAAATCTTCCAATGGACAGTGTGAGTTCTATTTTCTTCCAATTTCTTTTTTAGAATGGCATGTTGTATAATTTCCTGTTTTTATAATTTCATGTTTCTATCATTGGATTTTCTTTTTGTATGGATTGTTATAATTGAAATTAGAATAATCTCATGGGTACAAACTTATGAAAACAAAATCGCAAATTATAGATTTGCAAGATATTAATGCATAAATAGATTTTATAGTAGGTAAGATGGAGAAAACCCATATATTTGATGTACTGAAAGCTTCCTCACCACTAAGTAATTAACCATCCCACACGAGATGTATGTGATGTATACTCGAACAAATCATCATCAGAAAAAGAAGGGCAATGATATGTATTGAGAAAGAAACACAAAAGTAAGAAGATCATCAAATTCTTGTCATTGCTTGATCCGTCCATTTCTTAAAATAAATTTTAGGAAGTTATTGGTTCAAAAATGTGTTTAGAGCATGCATTTTTGGTAATACACAAATTATGGGTACTACAGTCGATACTAATTGTTAGCTATCTTACTCAAGCGACGAGAGAAGTTGACTTCTAGGCAACGAGCTACAATAGAAAAAGTACGATTTGGAAGTTTGTTATGCCTATTACAACATACCATAAGACTTTAATAGTTGATTTGATAAATAAATGGAGTTTGAGGGTCGTGCATTTCTATTTGCTTGTGGCAAGATTTCAGTGACTCTCTTAAATGTTGGATTGATAGTGGGACTTCACATTACTTTGGGATGAACCTGTATTAGATTTGGAATTAGGTTTTATATCTACTTCCAGAAATAGAAAAATTCAATTCAAAATGCTTGAGATGACTCTTGATTAGCTAAGTGAGACAGACAATGGATAAGATTTTATAATGTCTTTTTTCCTCTTCACATTTGCCATTTTTTTTTCCAAATCCAAGTCGAACATTCAATAGTTGTTATGTGTCCTTTTTTAATGAATATGTTTGAGGTTTGGTTTTTTTTTTTTTTTTTTTTTTTCCAAATCGACTTTTGTGAAATGTTGTTTGGTAGGAAACATATTTAAAAAGCCATTTTAGTGATTAATATTTTTAAATTTTTATTTATTTAAAATTAAAAATAGTGTATACAACTTTTTAAATATAATTTTTCACAATAATGCTAAAAATCAAATATATATAATTTTAAAAAAGGAGACCAAACCCTTAGCCGGTCTAGCGAAGGGCTACGATCATCGATGAGACGGCCGTCTGTCAAGGTCGCTCGAGGTTGAGCGACCTCTAGCAAGGGGCGTCAATGGCCGTGGCCTTTCATTGGACCGGCGAAGGGTTTGATCATTTTTTGATTAAAAAAATAATGATGGAGAAAATCAGAAATTTGAATAATTGATGAGAGTAGTTTAAAAAAATGAATTTCAATGTTTTGTCAAATATTGAAAGCCCAATGTTAATATCTATTGATATTGAGATTTCAATTTTCCTAATGTTGGCTTTTACTTTCTTCAAAATGACTGCCAAATGATTTAGTATTTCCTCGAGATGCTTTGGAGGCCAAAATCCTATTGAAAATGCTAAATCAAATGTCCCAATATTTTTATACACCTTTAATTCTTTTCAACGCACGGCTCTTTCGGTAGTCCTCATAATTTTATCAATAAATTTCATGTCAAATTCATGTGTGTTACCAACTTAACTGTCGCGATTTTATTTTTCGTTTTTTTCATCATTTGATTTCATCGGTTTTTCCTTCCTTTTTTTTTTTTTTTCAGGGCCATTGCAGAAGGCGCCGCGATTTGCTTGGCCACGATTCACCGAGAGATCCGATACAACGCTCGGATTCGATCCACGAACAGCGACGGCGGCGATAGCGAACGCATTCGCCGTGTAAATGCGGCGGAGCGAAGAGGAGATTCGCGTCGGAGAAAATGGCGTCGGCGGCCTCTTCGATCCATCACCGCCCCATCTTCTCCACGACCATGGAGCTGAGGTGGGCGAAGCGACCCGTCACCCGCAAGCCGCACGTGCTGCGGCTCCCGCCGTCGGTCGGCCCGTCGTCCGTCCCAATCTACATCTCCACGAGGCCCGGCCACGTCGACCCCGGCGCCCTCAGGGACCTCTACGCCTCCTGCAACCTGTCGTGCGGCCGGTTCCCCGACGTGGGTCCCGGCCGGCGAGTCCCAGAGGAGGAAGGCGGCGGCGGCGTCCCGCTTGACAAGCTCCGCGTCGCGCTCGCCCACAGCGCCGTCGTCGTGTCCGTCTTCTGCAGGGACGAGGACTTGTCGCCGGACGCGGAGCAGAGTGCGGTGGTGGGGATCGGAGGTTTGGTGAGTAAGGTGTTGCCGAGAGTCGATCCGTTGGATGGCCGGTTGGTGGGATTTGGCCGGGCTGTTTCGGATTTGGGGTTGACTGCTTCCATTTACGATGTCATGGTATGATGTGAATTCTCTGTTCTTCTGCATTTGTTTTTCGTGCGAGATATGCATGTTAAGCTTTTTGTTTTTACTCTGGAAGAATGCATGCGACGCTTAATGTCTATGGAAGTTGTGATTTTGTGACACTGTTAGAAACCGACTCCATCTCTTCTCGAGTGTTCTCCGGTGGGAGAAATGATGGTAACCAGGAAAGATGACATGGGTAGAAAGTTTCGGGGGAAACGATTGGGTAAAACAAGTAACGAAGCTAAATGGTTTTTGGAAAAGAGATGAAGAAGATTGGTTTTAAAGAATCAGAGATCATGTTGAAGAAGTATTCGCCTTTGGGTTTGACTGTTTCCAACTGGAGAGAACGATGCAGGAGCATAAACCTAGTTCTAGTTTTAGTCTTTACCCAGGGTATTAGGATTAATAAGTGGTCATGCGGTAGTCATTTGACTCTTTTATGACCTCCAGTGGTTGAGATCACATTAGTTCTTGCTGATTTAATAAGTGTGGTCGGTTTAATAAGCTTCAATTTATTTCTATTTTAGCCCAGTTTTCTGTTCTTTTTGCCAGTCTTTTGCTCCTCCGACCACACCAAGTTGGTATCAGAGTTCTTTTTAGCATTTTGCCTATATCATTTGTGCCGGGTGCACTGCTTAAAGCTAATGCAAATCACTTTACATCCCGGGCTGTCAGTGAAATTCCTATTCGAAAATTTTGGTGAAGGCAATGATTCGATTTGATGTAAAATTAACTTGATTGTATGTAGAACTTGCACATGGAAGCAAGAAGATTGTAGAACTACTGGGGCTTCATTTAAGATGATGTGCTTATATGCCAGTGGTATTTTGTAACCTTTGAGTCTATCTCGTTGGATATTCACATGATGGATATTGCTTTTAGTTTGTTTGAAATGACTATTGATGGTTTATATGCATATAGTCATGTAATCGTGCCTCAGTGCCTCCCAGGTTATTCCTTCGCTTCGAGGAATGGGAATTGGGCGGATGATTGTCAAAAGAATTGTAAGGTCTGTCGGTTGATTGAGTTCTGATCATTGCAGTATAAGATGGTTCGCAAATCCCTTTCCACATCCACTTTGGCAATTCTCAGTTAACTTTAATACCGCAACTTCCTTGATTGATTCGGTTGGCTTTGTTCTTCCTGATCTGTTACAGTTATTACTCCTCTGACTGTTGGGGATAAAAAAAAATATGTATGGATTTTCCCCCTGATAGAAGAAACAATCTATACTTTCCCTTGGTCAGAGGATAAAAAAATATGGCCACCTTTATCAAGTACATGAACATCTTCCTCTGTTCTCTCAATAAGGATTTCTGGTATTCCAATAGAACCCTCATCCTTGCAGGATCCTCACAAGTAGAGACATATATGACATAGCAGCTCTTTGTTCAGAAAATGAGAGGTAAATTCACTATCCCTGAAATTTAAATGTAAATTCTCTAATTGCTTTTACGAGAAACTTACAGGAAAATTTTCTGATACTTTTTGGATGGTGCTGACTGTTGAGTTCCTTCCTTGCTTATGTCCTCAAATGTTTGAGTAACTTGCATGACTCATGTTAGATCTCCTCTCTGTAACGCTTGCTTATATGATGATATAATGACTTGCACATGATGCATGATATCACTAGCTAGCATAACATTCAAAGTTCTCATTATTATCCCTGTTCTGTGCATATATGAAATAGCAAGATTATCTGGAGTTTATTACTGGGGTTTCCACGTCATTGCAAAGTCGATTGGTTTGCTCATTTTTTAGCTGAAAGAGAAGTGTTGCACTCAGCACTCTCCATATGTATGTACTAATACATTACAAGGGAGCCAGTCAAATTTTTCTCATGTACTTTTTGTTCAAGGCCACTTTTTGAAGCATGTGGATTTGGAGATGACATTTTGGGCTCCACGACAATGATGTATACAAGGACTGCATCCAATGGCCATGGAGTGGTTAAGTGCGCTGGTCCAAACCTTTTGCTGGTCCCAACGCCTAAAGATCGCACTGCTTCCTCAACATCTACCAACTCATTGAACTAACAAACTCACAGTTCGGCGACTTTTGGAGTTCTTTGTCAACTCTTTCAAAGCAGACGTGAGATTCTACTGCCTAAGTCAAAATGGATGTTTATTTCGGTTAAGCTGTTGTACAGTGAAGGAGATACATGTACATACTTGAATTCTAGAGGCGAAGATTATGTAAAGCCAATGCATCCGGACCATGGTTCTTTTGTTCTGTTTATAAAATGAGCTCAGGTTAATAGGGATGATATATTTATTACATTTCCTTTTCTAAGGATGCTTTTAGTATTGTTTTTGGCTGATCAAATGAGCCTTTGCTCGCAAGCTATGCTCGTGTTTGGACTTAAAAATTGCGGAGGCAGCATCTGAAAGATCTCCTCTCATGATGTTGTTTACGCATTAAGAATTCCCAGATATTCTGACGCCAAGTATTCTTGCATCCGATGCAAAACATCCTCTACCTTTCTTTTCTCACCGTCAACTTTATTCCTAAAGCCTTCCACAAGACAAGGTAATATCACTGTCACCACCTCGTATTCCTTCTCAAACTTAGCATGGGGAAGATCTGGATGGAAATAGGGTTACTTTCTGCTCGAGGTCTCAAACAACCATCGCTCTTGAAGCTCCAGTGGTTTGCCGTTGGTTGGATCGATCCAAAGAACAAGTATCGCACCAACATCGACCGCTCTGGAAGTGCGAATCCCATTTGGAAGACAAAGTTTGCTACATTGGTCGATGTCTCTAACTTGGAATTCCAAGACCTGGCACTCCATGTAGAAGTTTATAGCAGGGAGCCTATTTTCCTTCGGGAAAGGCTCCAGGGAACAGCTACTATTGTCCTGAGAGAGTTTCTGGCAAAGCATGCAAAGAATTCTGATGTTTCCAGGGCAACCGTTGAAGAAGTGGGGAGCTATCAGCTAAGAAAGGGAAATTCCAGCACACCCCAGGGATTTATCGATATTTCTGTTCGCATATCAGAAGAAGGGGCTGGGTCACGTAATCACATAGGTTCTTCACATATTTCCTCATTGAAAATACTGCCAAAATAAGTGTTTTCTTAATTTTGATCATTCTAGTTAAACATGCTTTGAAGTCTTGCAAATAATATTTCCTTCTCATTTGTTACCGATTTGCCTCGTCATTTAAATTCGTTTCTTCTGGTGGGAATCAACCAAATTATGTTACTTCATCAGTGTGATTTTGTAGGCAATGGAGGACTCATGCTTACGGACCATGGGAATAACATAACCCTGGCACCAAAAGATCCGTCAGCTCAAGCCTTCCCAACGCGACTGCCTATAGTTCGACAAAGTCGAGAAAACAATCCACAGACAAACGTCCCAGTATATCATTCAACGCCAATACAGGGCAACTATCACATCCCACCCGTACGTGGACCGAGCAATTATCCAATTAGAACAACTCCACCACCACCACCACCACCTCCACCGCCATCTTCAAATGTTGGTTTCATACCCACCTTTTTTCCGAGGACAGAAAATCTGCCAGGGGCCCATATGAACATGGCTCCATCTGGAGCAGAAGATGGACAAGGCAGAGGACCGGGGTTTGCAATGGGATTAGGGGCAGGAGCACTCGCAGCTGGTGCTGCCATTTTTGGGGAAGACTTCATGTCAGGAGTTGATGCTCCTAGAGGCTTACAGGATGCTAGTCTTACTGTCTCAATGGATCCCCCCTTCTGATAAAACAGCATACTTTTTCACTACATGAAGCGTTCATCTCGTGGCATTAAAATTGTAATTTTATCGTTCCAACTGTATGGGTGAATATGCATAGCTAAACCATTCAATGATTTGCTAGCCTTGCATAAGTTTAATTGCACCAAACCCTGTCGGACGCTCAAGCAGAGATTGTATGAGAGACACGTCAAGCCAGCCCAGCTTATTGTACAGCATAGCCAATAGCAATGTCATTTATAAGATTTCGCCACAGGCATTTTACAGATTAATACATAGTACTAAGATCCCAAAAATTGTAAGAATAATATATGTCAATTTCTGCAATAGCAACAAATAATTTTCTTGTTTCACTGGCCTAAATATTCCAAATCTCCGGATTCTAGAGTGTGGATGCAACTTCTATAGAGGCAGGGACACAAAACTCCTCCAGCATTTGGAAGACCATCTCTTTCGTGGTGGATCCATGATATCTGCTCGAAGCAGGAGGAGGAATGGTCTTCTGCAACTATAAGAATACTAGGATACACCTCGCAGAATCTGTTGCTCCTGTGATCCCCCAAGAGCCCTTTGCAGAAACTTCTCAACAGCAGAAACAAACTCTTCTACTTTTTCCTCATGGGGTAGGTGTCCACATTGCTTAATTACTTCAAGACATGATCCTGGTAAGGCTTGTGCAAGTCTCTCGGCATTCCAGGATGGAACGAGCCGGTCATTGTCGCCGGTGACGATTAAAACTGCATCAAAAGATGCAAAGATGTTAGAAGCAAGTCAATGAATCGATCATTCCTAGGCCAGTTGGAAATAGACATCCCAGTAAAGAGTTCTTTCTTTGGTGGGAAATAATTTGTAAACCGATATCTGAATTCATTACCTTTCGACTTCTTTCTCTTCTTCAATACCAAAAATCTAGACCAGCAATTTTCCTGCCCTTAGTTTGGCAAAAAAGGAGATGACATGACTACAACAGCGGGATTGGTTGTTCCTTTTCAGTAGTGCAAAGTAGCTTATTTAGAATGAAGATTCAATGTTTGTGCAATTCCGATGGAAGTATTGATGGAAAAGAAAACCTTTTGAAGACTTAGATAGCACTTGTAGAGAGGGATTATGGACTGCCTACGCTATGGTGGAAAAGAGAATTTTCATCGGTCCCCAACATGTAGAGCCACTGGAGAAGGTTTGGAAGGTGATGATATTTGCTCCGATTACATTAGGCATGACTAGCCAACAATTTAGTTTATCTTTACAGAAACTTTGGTCCCCCTCAAGATAATTGATGTCCTGGACTTAGCATAGCCAATCCACGACTAGAGTAGGCACTAATTGTGATCAGTTGGTCTCCTTAAGGTGTCTTCACCTCACAGTCCTAATCTCCTCCCCAGTTCTGGCCAAGTAGCCTTGCCAAAAAATATTTTCTCAAGATTACACATTACATGTAGGGTTTGGGTTGTCACCTGGACAAGAGACTTCATGCAATCTTTCTGCAAGTGGGGGTTTCGATTCAGAGTCGGCATCCAAAAGCATTGCGGTGGTGTACTCCAGGAGAGCTCTGTCCCAATACTTACTCCTTAATGGCTGAAATGTGGTTTTATCAATAAAATGCAGTCTTGTAAAAGCAAAGGAAGTTAGTTGGACAAAGCACTTAGTCCATTTCCCCCTCCAACACAACATAAAAAAGATCATAGTTATCACGACATGACCCAAGTACCTTTTTATATCCATGTAGGACGTGTTCGTTGACTTTGTTTGGATCGTGCCATGCATTTCTAATGGCAGCTATACCAAATTTATCAATTACCATCCTAACCTGGAAACCACGAAAAGACAACAACATTAACATAGCAAAGATTCTACAGCTAGGGATCCCATAGTACTATCGACTATAGTGTAGTTACCACTAACTGTCCACCAATAAGTTTTTAACATACTAAAATCAGAAGATTGGTACCACATTCCACATCCAATGTTGAAAGAAAAAAACACGGTAATAACCCAAGTTGTTATAGAGCCCATGACCCAGTGGCTTAAATGTGTATTACTATTAATCTTTGCCAAGCTACAAGAAAAACATGAGGTAACATCTCCATGGGAAAAGAGTAATGCAATGAGCAATTACTGCTGAAATTTGTGCAACAGATTACAACAGAAGGAATAACACAAAACAATATGAGATTAAAACTCTAAACCGATTACTTATCTGAATCGATTCTAGAAAGAAACTTTACCAGCATAACAGCAAAAGCAGAGCGCAGGAAAGTCGACAACAGTTTCTTATATAGAGTGGAAAGCATGCCTCCCATCCCCTTCACCATTTGCACTATCATCTCCGAAATGTAATTAACTGTCTGTGACAAGAACTTGAAGATTGTCGAGAATGGGTTTCCTGCAGCATCCAAACCAGATGGTTTCTCTTCTTTCTTGTTCTCTCTTCCTAGATCACTACCTCTGTTGCCTCTACGTGAAAAATAAGGTGCAACAATAGCAGGTGCTACAAGAATTAACGCAGCAACACGTTCTGGAGCCTCAAAGTATGTATTGACTGCAACAAGGCAACCAGCGGAATGCCTGAATAACAATTAACTTCCAAAGTTCAGCTGTCTAATACCAATGCATAGCAAAATGACACAACAAAAAGGGAGGGAAGAATTTTCCAGCAATATTTGGCAGCCGATAGTTTGTATGGGCAATTTCCAGATAGGGGGAGTATTATATATTTTGAATACCTTGTTTGAGAGCCATGTGCACATTCAAGTACCTTTCTTTTCTCTAATTGACCAAACTGGAACTTGGACAATTCAATGACCAGTTGCAATCCAAAAGAGAGGTGGATAAGCAACAAACGATGTATAAGTATAAAGAGATTTACATTACCTACCCCACCAAAATTGCTCTATCTGATGCCAAGAAGTCAATAAAATACAATGTGGCTAGCACTGAAAATGCCATGGAGTATGGATTTAGAGGTTTCTCATCCTTGCTTCTAGATGAAAGCTCAACAGAGTTAACCCTCGATGTCAATCCAAAAGCCGGTCTATCAAAAGCGAGAATTCTGGAACCAGTTAGCCCGGCCAAACGCTTCATAACCCTACTCCAGGAGAAGACAGAAGCTCCAAACCCGTGCAACAAAATCATAGGAATATGAGGCAGTTGCGCGTGACTCGCCGTTTCCGAAGGGTCATGTGCTTGCGATTCCACATCATAAACCTTGTGATGTATGTGGACCCCTTTGAACTCGCAAAAACGACTGTCGGGATCTGCAAGGAGTGCTGGGTCCAAAAGCTCATCTTGATCTATGCCAGCGACTGTCCTCTTCTTTTCCTTCTTCCTCACATCCAACAATCCCTCTGCATTATCATGTCTTAAAGAGTCACTCTCATAGCTTGCCACTCGACTGGGCAACCACTAAAGAAAACCATCAATTTCCATGCTTCATTCACCGTTCCTGTTGAACGTACAACAACGTAATAAAGGAAAAAAAAAAGAAAATTGAAACTTGCTGTTCAAATTTTTTACTCTGCACCCGGTGGACACTCCAACGAACATTCAATGCTGTGCCTTGTGCTACATAACCAACTAACCCAAATACTTCAGAAAACTCCAGCTACTCATCGATATGCTCAACAATTTGGAACGTGCAACTCAGCTCAAATTCTCTTATAGTTACAACACAGAATAGAAACCCAAAGAACACCAATTTACACAAATTCACCCAAGAAAATATAAAATTGACTCAGAAGCTCAGAGACTGCGGGCGGAGTACCTGAATATTCTGCACCTGAGCCACTCACTGAAGAAGTAGAAGCAAGCGCTACAAGCTTCAGACGTGGACTTGAGTTTGATTCCGCGCGTTGCCAAGGTAGGAACCTTCTGCTGATCTTATTCTCACCCTTGATTGTCGAACAACCATCACCTCGCAAAAGATTAAAACTTTGACCCTGAAGCACCTTCCCACTCATGTGGGCTGGCGTTCTTTGAGCCCTGTGACGATGCAGGAGCCGTAAAGATGCAGTATTTCGAGTGGAAGATGGAGAATTTATTGGGCCGAGCAATTCTTGACCTTGATTGGCCAGAGAAATGGAAATTCTTGATCTTTATAGATGCCTCGTTCCCTCTGTTCGGAAGACAGCATGGAATCGTGGGAAACGCTCCGCCACGCTTCGGCTTCAACCAGCAACGTCTGCTAAACGGACGTCCTTGCTTGCTCTTGGCTGGGAATTAATAAAGATAAGAGTTTTGTATTATTTGTTGTTTTGCGTCCGTCATCAAGAGTTGCCCAATGAGAGAGAGAGAGAGAGAAAGAGTAGTTGAAAAATAAATGAGGTAACCATCAACAGTAAAAGTCGTGTGATAACTCTCTTTATCGGTACAGGCCAATTTTTATTTTTTTTTTTAAGTTTAGACGAGGAAATGGCTTGTCCATTTCTAATTCTCCCTTCTAAATTATAAAAATAAAATAGAATATTTCAAATGTCAAATATATATGAAAATCCCGACAAACAGAAATTTCAAATTGTTCTCATTAATGAATAAAATTAACTTTCGAAAATGAAATTCCTAACAAAGAAAAAGTGAAACTCACCTTTGGGAGAGGTGATTTTCATTTTCCAAACAGTATTAAGAAAAGATAATAGAACTTAATCAGCATTTTTAAGGTGCTTCTGATAAACTCCTTTGGAAAGTCCGCCGATTTTCTTGGCAGTTCTTATTCAGAATCAGAAGATGAGCTAAGCTGGAATCTCCAAAATAATAATAATAATAAGTCATCGGATCAGCTAGATCCTGCTTTGACAAATTCCAAATTCGAAAGCCATTGAAATTCTCTCTCTCTCTCTCTCTCTCTCTCTCAAACCGGTGCCTGTCTGTACAGTACCGACCGGCTATGGATGCTCTGCTATGCAAGAAACTGGGAGATCCAACTCTGTCGCCAGTACCATCTTCCATCCAAAACGATAATGGCTCCCCGATCGTCCTGGACCCAAAACACCCGATCCCAGAATTGAAGACGCCCACTTCAGTCCTCGTGCGGGTGAAAGCCACGAGCTTGAACTACGCCAATTATCTGCAGATACTGGGCAAGTACCAAGAGAAGCCCCCCCTCCCTTTCATTCCGGGCTCCGATTACGCGGGCGTGGTCGAAGCGGTCGGCCCTAGGGTTTCCAAATTCAGAGTCGGCGATAAAGTTTGCGCCGTTGCCGGTCTTGGGTCGTTCGCTCAGTTCGTCGCTGCCGATGAGTCTGAATTGTATGGATGTTTTTCGCTATCTTGTAAATTTTAGCTGGTTGCGTTTTGTGGAGTTGCTTTGGCAAGGAATTTTTCACTGTCTTGAGTGATAAAGGTGTGATTTGTTTGTTGAAGGTTTCGGGTTCCGGAAGGATGTGATCTTGTGGCGGCTGGTGCCCTTCCTGTTGCATTTGGAACTTCACATGTTGCTCTTGTTCACAGAGCTCGGTTGACTTCTGGTCAGGTATTTTTCCTATAGTTGACTTTCTTCAAGTACTTTTGGGTACTCATCGGTTTGGTCCGGCATCTTTCCGTTTAGTTAATGCCGTTCGTGAATGATCAAAATGTAGGTCTTGCTTGTTCTCGGTGCAGCTGGGGGTGTTGGAACTGCAGCGGTGCAAATCGGAAAGGCTTGTGGAGCTGTTGTTATTGCCGTTGCCAGGTACCGGCCTTTCCCAAACATTATGTTCTTGACTCCTTGTAGATTGGTAGTCTTCAACCAAAATAAATTTCCTGCTATATTGGAAAGTAATGAAAGCGGCATCCGCTGCACATGTGAAACTTGTAGGGGTGCTGAAAAGGTGCAGTTTTTGAAGTCCTTGGGTGTCAATCATGTAGTAGACTTGAGCACTGAGAATGTCATTCAAAGTGTCAAGGAGTTCCTCAAGGCAAAGAAGCTTAAAGGGGTTGATGTATTGTATGATCCAGTAGGAGGCAAGCTTACAAAAGAATCCATGAAGCTTCTCAACTGGGGAGCGCAGATTTTGGTAATAGGGTTTGCTAGTGGTGAGATCCCAGTGATACCTGCAAATATTGCGCTTGTGAAGGTACGCCAGTTGGAACATGGTCTTTGCAGTCAAATTATCTTGTTTTCTTCTTGTTTGTTTTATTTCTCTATTTAATCGAGAATGCTTGTCTTAATTTTTGGGTGGAAACTTCGGGCAAGAAGTGACGGTGACTTGTGGGTTTGGAAGTATTGACTGAATGGCTCTCTGAAAAATTGTTAAAAGTTTGTCTCATTCATGGCCTGAACTCAGTTACTTGTGGACATAATTGATTTTCAACTGAATCAAGGCTCCCTATCTTAGATAGTCAAAATCAAAGGAATCAAGTGCTCCGGTCATTGAGTTATATTGTGATGGAGATAGCTTGAAACGATTATGTGTGAGTGTGGCAAGTAGCTTCTCTGATTCATTGGGATGTTATCTTTAAGGACTCAGGTAAAGTGCTGATTCACGCTAGACCATTGCTCGCTACACTATGCGGTGTCTTTGAGAGCAGGAAAAGAGATTCCTTTATGGTTAGATTGTCTTGCTTCCTTTGAAACAGTGAAATGAGAGAACACATATATTAGCTCTCCGAGCATATATGAGCCAATAGATATCCATTGAGGAAACTGTGAGTTTTTATATGCAGACCAGTTTGAGAAGAAACTTGGCAGGTCATTCAAGAAGCTGCTGTAGATATTTTCAATAACACATTCAAGCAGTCGTATTTTGGCCTTCTTCTGTATTTGCCCTTCCAAATCAAATCACAGTGTGCTTCTTTTCAGTAAATTCCTTCCAGTTTTATTTAACTTGTCTGCTTGGATTTCAGAACTGGACGGTGCATGGACTGTACTGGGGCAGCTATAGAATCCATCAACCCCACGTTCTTGAAGATTCCCTCAAGGAGTTACTCTCCTGGTTGGCAAAAGGCTTGATCACTGTCCAGATTTCTCATGCTTTTGCCCTGTCGGAGGTCAGGAGAACCCCAGACTCTCATCATCATTCTTATCGCTTTAACGAACCTCAATTAAATCTCACCGTGTTTCACAGGCCAACCTTGCGTTTGCCGCTATCAAAGACCGGAAAGTGATCGGAAAGGTGATGGTCATTTGTGAAGGTCCTGGGAGCACAAGATCTAAGATTTGACATGACAATGAAGCAATGCAGGGATAAAGAATAGTACTTCTGAATAATACTTCTGCAGCTCGTCAAGATAAGACTGGTTTCTGCACTCTCTATTTCTCGCATATTCGGCTCCTGTAGTGCACCTAAGAAATGAATTTCATACCAAGGAGAATTACTATGTCAAAACTCAGTATCCATTTGTTGGTTAGATAGTCTGCATGTCACCCTCGTTATAAGATACTAGATAGCCGCTTGCTTTAAAACTTGTCGGAGCTTTGACAAATACCCCCCGAGGCTCCAAACTATTTTTTTTTTTTTAACAAAGAGATCGGTGCCAATTCAAACTAATTTTTTGAAAGATGTACAGAGGACCTGATTTCAGGGTCTCATCCAATGTGAAAGAGGACAATAATTTATGAGAACATAATCAATTATAAAAAATAAAATAAAAAAAATAGAAGCGGATGCCTTTTTATATCGCCGAATGTAAGGATGATGCAGAGATTTCGTCTTGAAAAGAATGCACAAATCCATCATTACAATAGCTCGGCACAATAAAATGACTAGTTAAATCCAAAAGTCAGAGTCGTTTTGCATGTTCATAACTTCCCCATTCTTCAGGGTACTGACCCCTAACTTATATTTTACCATGACCCAACCAAAAAAAGAAAAGAATGCAACAATAGCAATGATCAGACCATAAACGATACCAGATGAGATTGAGAAGAAAACTGAAATGTGGTGATGGATAGACTCGTCGCTCAAGGAATTCAATTAGGAAACGTGTCATGTAACTCATCACTCAATGGAATCCTCAAAAGAAGTGTTAAGAGTTTTTTAGAGATACTCTAATCCAAGAGGCCAACTACAAAATTACACTCTAACCCTCTAAGGGACCCTAGAGGACTTTATAGAGTAAACTAGGAACCTTCCAAGCTAGGCAAATTTCAAGACACCTTACAGCTTATTTACAAAGATGAAACCAAGATCCCCTAAACAAATCATAGGAAAAAAAAGATTGACCTTTTACTCAAGATGAGTTTAGGCATAAATTACAATGCATAGGACCCAACAAATTCATGCAAATTATAAAAGACTCATTCTCAAATAAAACTGAGCAACACCAAGTAATTCAGCAAGTCTCTAGCAATCACTCCTTGATTGGAACCTAATATTCAGCAGATCTCTAGCAATCACTATTGATATTCAGCAAATCTCAAGCAATCACTACTTGATTTATTCTGATTTATTCTTGATTTTTTTATATCCCTGACTTTAGCTGCTCCTATTTTTGTATACGCCTTCCATATCAAGAGCCCTAAGAACATTGTATCATCCCTTATAAATAGAAGCTATAAATAGGAATCAATCATCTTAAAATACAATATAGATTTACATTCTCACATGGTATCAGAGTTTTTTTAACAATTTTTTTTTTCAAATGGCATCTTCGCCTTCTTCAACAACTGCTTCATCATTAAGTACAACCCCTGACTTAACAACCCAGGTACTGGAATTACTGCAAATTCCATCTCCTGTCCAGTAATTGGAGTCAAGCTAACGGGAGACAACTTTGTTATTTGTAGGGCATGCCTACTGCCATGTCTTCGAACAAGCAAACTACTAATAATTGTGGAAGTATCTACCGTATGTCCATCTAGCCAAATTGTGCAGACAGCAACAAATGGAACCACCACCACTATTCCGCACCCAGCATATGATGAGTGGGTAACGTGCGATCAAATCGCACTTGGATGGATTCTCAGCACAAGATCCAACGCTATCATCGGTCAGCTTTCGAATTTCAACACATCTATAGAAGCATGGGAATTTCTTGGTACATCGTATGCTGCTCATAATCTTGCTAGAGCAACTCATCTTAGAATGCGGCTGTAAACTCTTCAAAAAGGTAACCAAATGGTTACGGAATTTCTTCTACAAGCAATCATTCATATGGACCAACTCGCTTCGATGGGCGAGATTATTTCTCCTCATGAGTATCAAACTCATATTTTTTGTGGATTGGAAGCCAAATATCAAAGTCTTGCAGTATCCATATCAGTGCAAAGTCAAAATCAAACAATGACTAGAGATGCCCTTCATGGCCTCATATTGTCCCATGAAGCGCGCCTAAACCTCATGGAGGCCACTATTGCTCCACCAGCCGCATTTGCCGTAAATATTGATGGGTCTACAATGGTTTCCTCACAACCTCAAAGATCATGACAATAATCCGCAATCAGATTTTCTCGTGGTAATGCGCAGTTTTATCAAAATCGGAGTCCAGAAGGAAGAGACAGAAATTATGGAGGTGCTAGCCAGCAGTATCATAATCGGAATCTCAATATCAATTTCAATTCGCCTTTCGGCAATAATCAAAATCAGAGACAAGGTAATCTTCGGTGTCAAATTTGTAATGGACATGATGACAGCGCCAATGTCTGCCGTGACAGATATCTTCAGCAATCGCCCACCCAACTTGGCTGAAATACCACCTCCACCTTCCATCTTCTCTAGTGAATCCCAGTATCATGAGTCATGACTTTGGGGTTACCCACCATATGACAAATAATCCATCCATTCTGTCCAATGTTTAGCCCTACTTTGAATCTCAGCAAGTCACCATAGGTAACGGGTCTCATCTACCCATTACTCACGTAGGTAGCTATGATTCTCCTCTTTTTCGTATGTCTAATGTTCTTATTGTCCCCACGATCAAAAAAAAAATTGCTATTCGTACATCAGTTTTGTCAAGAAAACAACCGTGATTTCCCATTCTCACCAAACTCCTTTTCTGTGAAGTGTCGTCGTACAGGGAGAACTCTACTTCGAGGGAAAACTAATCACGATCTCTATTTCCTTCCAGCATCTTCTTCACAGTTGTCATCTCCGTCCATGTTTCAACCCTCTGCAACCGATGTGGCACAATCGACTTGGTCGTGCCACCTTCCCAGTTGTTTGTCAAGTCCTAAATAAATCACCAGTGTCACTCTCACCGTGTCTTGCATGTATGTCTAGTAAGAATCACAGTCAATTTTACCCACCCACCCATCGTAGGTCTACCTTTCCATTACACTTAATTCACCTTGATGTATGGCGTCCAGCTCCTATAACCTCTACATCTAATAATCAATATTGTATTTGTTTAGTTGATCACTATTCCAAATTTACATGGCTATACTCTTTTCAATCTCGTGATCAATTCCTCTCCATTTTCTTTGTGTTCCTCAATTTTGTGGAAAATCAATTTTCCACCACAATCAAAGCTATTCAGTGTGATTGTGCGGGTGAATTTCTCTCGGCCTCTTTTCATCATTTATTAGCAGGATCATAGTATTCATTAAAGGACCTCATGTCCTCATCGACATCATCAAAATGGCACAGTCAAGAGAAAGCGTTGCCATTTTTGAAATGGGTCTTTCAATACTTAACCATGCTTCTATGCCGCCTCACTTCTAGGATTTTGCATTCGAGACTGCTGTACATATTATCAATCGGCTGCCAACACTAGTTCTACATAACCGAACCCCATGGGAGATACTTCATAGAGCCGTTCCTTCCATTGAGCACCTCAAGGTTTTCAGGTGTGTGGTCTACCCCAATCTCTAACCTTATGCAAAGAGTAAGCTCCAATACAAATCTCATTCATGCATTTTTCTAGGTTATCCGTCAGTCTACAAAGGCTACCACTGCTATTCTCTAAGAGATCGTCACATCTATATCACCAACGATGCAATTTTTAATGAGCAATTATTTCCCTTTGCTACCTCCGGTCCAATGGATGCTTGTCAAACCACTGTTGCGGCTCTAAAATGTCCTCTGCTCCATCTATTTTTGAAAGGCAACAACGTAAAGCAACCTCAGCCAATGGAGCGCATCTCAGCTGTCCAACTAATTTTTTTTCTCCTGTACAGATTCAGCACAATTCTCTAGCACCTTTGTCAGAATCGGAGTCATATTTGCCTCCAGATCCACCCATTACCGACAATTGAACCGATGGTGTTAGCACCTCCAGCTCGCCTTTACCACAGCTGCCCCATCTCATCCTAAGGTGACGAGGCTGCAGGATGGAACTTTAGCACAGCGTCAACGTCGAGCTAATCACACTTATGCCTTGCAAACTGAAGCTTCCTCAATGCCGACATCGACTGCCTTCACTCAAGCAAATAAAGATCCAGCATGGCAAGCGGCTTTGAATGAGGAATACACTGCCTTAATGCACAATCAAACTTAGATCCTTGTACCTCCACCGAAATGGTGCAAACCCAATGGTTGTGAATGGGCATTTCGGGTCAAGCTAAAGGCTGACGGATCCCTTGAAAGATACAAGGGTCAGTTGGTCACCTAAAGCTTTAATCAACAAGAAGGGGTAGATTTCCAAGAAACTTTTAGTCCCATGATCAAACATGTAACGGTCCACACCGTTATTTCTCTTGCCTTCATTCAGGGATGGTAGCTTCAACAACCGGATGTCAAGAATGTTTTTCTCCATGGTCATCTTCAAGAGGAAATTTATATGCAATAGCCTCCAGGCTTCGTACACTCTGTTCATCCTCACCATGTACGCCGTCTTCAACATTCACTTTATGGGCTGAAGCAGGCACCACGTGCATAGCACCAAAGACTAAGTTCTTTTCTTCTCTCCCTTGGGTTTCAAGTATCTCGCACTGGCTCTTCTTTATTTGTGCTTCACTCGGAAGCATGGTATATATGGATGATATAATTTTAATTGGGTCGACCTTAGCTACTTTATCTACTCTCATCGAATCCTTACAGCGGGAATTTGCTATTAAAGATCTTAGTGAGCTCCATTATTTTCTCGGCATTGAATTATAAAGAACTGACAAAGGTCTACTACTCCATCAAGGCAAGTGTGCACACGACATTCTTCAGCGTGCCACTATGCAAGATGCCTGACCAGTCACTACTCCTTATGTTATTGGCACCAACCCACCTTCAATTCAATAGGGAGCTTTGTTTCATGATCCTACCTTACCTTACCATCACTCGACCGAATCTTGCCTATGCGGTCAATACTGTGTGTTAGTTCATGCATGCTCCCACGAATGCACATTGGTAGTTCGTTAAGTGTATTTGCTTTTTTTTTGCGTGGTACTATTAATTATGGCATTCTACTAACTCATAGCTCTACTTGTCAACTACATTGTTTCTCTAATGCAGATTAGGTTAGTGACTATGACACTCGAAGGTCTGTTGGTGGTTATGGTGTCTTTCATGGATCTAATCTCATTTCCTAGAGTTCCCTTAAACAACGTAATGTAGCTCACTCTAGCACCGAAGCAAAATTCAAGTGTCTAGCCAATACAACATCCAAACTCATATGGATCGAAGCTTATTATGCAACCTCCAGTCCTCCTATCTTATGGTGTGACAATATTTTGGCCATTTACCACACTGGTAATCTCGTTTTTCACGCCCGGACAAAGCATGTTGAAATTGACTACAATTTCATTCAAGAACGGGTGGGCCAGAAGCAACTCCATGTTCAGTACATCTCCTCCACGGATCAGCCTGTGGACATCTTCACCAAAATCTTATCTACCCCTTGCTTTCGTCTACTACAGCACGGGCTTACTATGAGATCCCTCACATTAGCTTGCAAGGGATTTCAAAGGATACCAAATTTGAAACCCGGTATTCAACAAATTTCTAGCAATCACTCATTGATTGTTACCTGATTTTCAACGGATCTCTAGCAATCACTCCTAATATTCAGTAGATCTCTAGCAATCATTCATTGATTTATCCTGATCTATTCTTGATTTGTTATATCCAAAAATTTAGCTGCTCCTATTTTTGTGTATGCCTTTCATATTAGGAACCCTAGGAATATTGTATCATCTCTTATAAATAGAAGTTATAAACAAGAATCAATCATCTTTAAATACAACACAATTTTACATTCTCACACATCTAAGACCGAAAAAAGACGAACCTTGAAATACTATCCATAAAAAGTGAACTTTACCTCTAACCAATTTTGCATTCAAGTGTTGTATAAGGCTAAGTCCTCTTAAATGTGCACCATGAGCAATCAAGATGCGTACAATTTTTTTGTAAACCAATGTACGGGCCTTCAAAGTTCAACCCATTCAACTTGTTCTGATCCATGTACTGCTATAATTGTTTACAAAATCCAAAAAAAGGAAAAAAAGGAAAAATTAGTTACAGCCTGTTCCAAATTCTTATCGTTATAATATATATCCAAAACAGGAACTTGGAATGAGGAGTTCCCCTCACCAGATTTGGCAATGTCACATGACCCCAAACCTTAATTAATTTGAAAAAATCAATAAACAAGAGGCATCTCATAACTCTCATCTGTCCCAGAAAATATCAAGAATAAACAAAAAAAAGAAGGGTTTCTTTATGTTCTAACAACTAATTGAATACAATTATAAAGTCATGGAAACTCATCTCCTTCCCCATTATGGACCTTAGTAAAAGGACCAATGACCCCGAAGGCACAGTTTCAGATGCGGCTCGGATTAGAAAAATGGGCTCGTGTGTACTTCACATCTCGATGCACACAAGCGATGCTGAGGTTTGAAATCCTCAAAACCAAAAGCAATGAGCTTTATCTGTACTTCGTACACCCAACTGGTCCTTTTTAAAGTTTTTTCATAGGCTGTTCGAGTAGATGTCTGAACCGAATCAGACGTTCTTTTGTCGATGGAGAAAACAATTTAAACGAATAACCCTTTTAAAAGGAGCGTCGAGAGACCCCAGCTTGGTTGGTGGACCTCATCCCTGTTTAAAGGCAATAAAAAGATGGATTTTTCCCTCTTTCCGAGGTGGGAAAGGAGGGCTTTGCCAAGTGAAGGCATACGACACAACGCTTAAGCAGTTTCCACCGATACGGTAGCCATCAAAAGAAGGAAAACAGACTAATAAGTGAAGCGCCACATTTAGGTTTAGCTTAGACAGCTCCAAGTTCCGATGTCGAATAGGCTTTAGTGGCGACAAACGAACGGAAAAGGAACCGGCAGTGCATTAAGTTAGCTTAGCTCCGAGCTGCAGTGCGGTTACAATATCGATCCTCATATCGATCCTCTTTGTAAATGACAACACAGGAGGTTGGAAAGCTCCATTTTGGATTATTAATCCTTCCCAGTTTCTTTGCTCCGCAATAAAAGATAAAAACCCGAAATACCATACCTTCCCAAGCAGAAAAGCTCCTCTAAAACTATAACCACATGAAATGACAGTAAACTACATCTGAGACTTCTCAGTTCTCATACTCAGTAATCACGGAAGGTAATCACTTCAGGCTAATTCACGAAGAATACAGATTAATCCGTTTACTCTTTCCTTCGGCAAGTTTTATTGCTTAAAAGCAGTGTTTTAGCAGCAACTTTGCAAAGCAAACATCAAAGAGGAGCTCCTTCGTGCAATTTTTCCTTCTCGCTCTTAGTCTTCAAAAGCATTGTAAACTCCCACGGCCACGGGCACATTGGCTCGCCAGTTACTTTCCTCCTTTGCTTCAGTGTACATTTCAAGGCCGACCAACTTAGAAGTGTTGCAGAGAAGGACAAAATAAGCAAATTACAGCTCTCACATATGAGAAGATGAATATAGAGGTAATCGATGTAACAATGCTACGATGCACTTGTACAATAAGAAAAACCAAACTAAAATGATTGAAGGCATCAACCAAGGGGCAGCCATCTCCAACTCCACCGGTCCCTTGCTATTGTCCATCATCTGCCACCACCAGCCATTGCCTCTAGCTACGGTCATTCCGTCCTTCCTCGTGGAACGGTCATTACTTTCAAAAGTTTCTTGCCGGGAGTTCTGAGTACACATTGCATGCAACAACTAGATAGATATTGATAAAAAGAAACTTCCAACAAATGACAACAGAGACAGCACTAGGCTTCTCGACTTGGCCACACCTACACACACTCGCAGAGTGAAGAGAGAGAAGGAGCTCCCTTCAGTCCAAGCACAGAAAAAGAGGGGTGCAAAGTATCTCCCGCATCATTCACACAGTCACCAGTAAAAGCACAAACTAATTTGCCCCATGTTCTCTACTGTGTGATTGAATGAATGAGTCGGCAGCTATTTCAACCCCCTTTATTCCATCCATGAGTGGACTGAAGAAAGCTCTCTCTCACAAATCTCTTTGAAGCCAGCATCACTCAGATATTCTTGCGTTTTGCTTTTGGCCCGAGCCTACAAATGAATGTGCATATATAGCAAGCACAAGTTTCGCTCTGAGAAATATATAAACATCCACGCATGCATTAGCACCACCAGGCAACATGGAGAAGTATCAAACAGAGAGTCAGTGTTCAAGGCAAGAGGATAAGGACACACTGCACAATTCGACTAGCAATGAATACACGTGATCAGCAAAAAGTGCCTCTACATCATCAAACTCAATAATCTTTGAACCCTTCAAAGACAATACATCCAAGAAAATGAAAACCCGCCACAAACTTGAAACTGCCGATTCAAGACCTAGGAATACTTCACTGGCTTCATCATTTGGCGCAAGCCAACATGTGTAAAGTTTTTCTATTGATGTACTAATCAGATCAACATTTTTTTCTTATTGGACCGATAGGGGGACAGATTTCAAAGCCAAACAGATAAGGAAAAATCTCAACTTCGCGAAAGAATCCTCCTGCTTATACACCCGACGGTGGAGATAAACTGAACCCAAACGGATGATAAACGGAAAGTGAGTAAAATCTTGAGAAGATATAAAGAAATTATCATTCAAGAATACTCCAGATGAAGATCTTATTCATACGCAATTATATAAAGACCAGATCAAAAGAAGTATTTTTGGAAAGAAAAATTAAAAGAGTGGTGAAGACCAAACTAGCCCTAAGATCATGAGCTAAGCACAGGTACAATCTAGCATCTATATGTGCATATAATTACACAACACTGTGGAGCATTCGTATTTTCCTACAGTTAAATCGTGCAATCTCAAGAAGCTAATCTTTTTCTCTCCTTGAAGAAGGAAGACGGATAATAAGTCCCACCACGTCCCCAACCACATGAAGCAGCAACAGAAAACACTGAAAACCTTATCCATGTGAAAAGAGATCTCCAGCTACTAATTGGAACAAAAATCTAACACAATCACTTGAATCGACAGTTCATTAGTTACCCAAGAGATAAAGTAGCTGAATAATTTCTAAAGCAGAAGAAAGCATGAAATGAAAAGAAAACCCTACACTCACCATGCCTGATATGATCTTTTCCAGCAACTTCTTATAGAGAGAGATTTTTGTTTTTGATATTCATGTCCATAAGCACAAACCCATTACGCATAGCTACTTGAGGGGAGAGGGAGAGGGAGAGGGAGAGGGAGAGAGCAAACGAAAACAACAAAAAGATGGAAGAAACAATGAAATATGCAGGGAAACAGCTAAATGAAAGAGAAGATAATAAATGATGCAAGTAAGGACCAAAACTAGGGAAGGGTGTTATTATGCGAAAAGAGGGCGAGAGGTCATTGTCATCATGAGAGTCAGAGACAGGAAAGTGACTTAAGATCTTCACAAATCTAACACAGTTCTGTTTCTGTATATGATATGAATGAGAGAGAGAGAGGGTTTTGTTGGTTTCAGTCTCTCCAGGAGATTTCGGAGAAGAAGAGGATGGTGCAAGAAGAGAAATGAGAGGACACGAGGGTTCTTGCTCTCCCCTTTCGTACAGTGTTCAAGATATAGAGAAGTGATCAGGGGGAGAGAGAGAGACAGAGAGGAGAAGAAAACAGATGAAAGAAAAAAAAAAGGTTTTACGCACAACACAACAGAAGGATTTGGGAGAAAAGGAAGCGGAATGGAGGAGGTGTGGGGTTCACTGTGTCTTCGGCTTTGACCATTGAATACTTTTCTTTTTTAGCTTCGATATCTATATTGCTTTTATTATTTAACACGAAAGACCATATGTTAGTGCGAGGAAATGAAGAACACGCTTTTATTATACCCTCTAGTGATGCAAGTGACCTTTTAAATAACTGAAACATATTCCACACCAAACCAAAAGAAAAAAAAAATTATAGCATATTAATTTTATATTGATCATTGTAATGGTGCACGATCTATTTTTCCCTTTTATATATTAATTTTAGTAAAGAGTATCATTCTTTTGCTCTCCACTTCAAGTATATTTGCACGTGTTATCTCGAAATGAAGAATATATTCATTTGTTTCGATCTTACATGTGGAAATAATGCCAACAACTACAATTAAGGATAAATTTCTCTGCGATTTAAATAAAAGTCCATCCAATCTTTGCAGGTATTCAGATCATTAAATTCGTCATTTGCAGGTCATGAAATTGTTAAATAATTTATTGTCTAATAACCTCGTCAAGTACGGACATGTGGTCATGCAGTTTTGTATTATGCTAGGTGGATTTCTTTATATTTATTGAATGTGAAATATTAACTGGCCAATCTTTAAATCCTAGGATGGATGTCAAGATAGAGTACACGAAGAAAATAGTGTCCGCATTAGAAACTTTAGATTTGATCCATGACAAGATGGAACAAGCAATAAATTGTGAAGTATAACCATTCCGCGGCTGTGAAATGCCTGAACATTAGATAACCTCCACATTAATCATATAAATTAAAGTCCTTCATGAAGACTCTTGAAAAGAAAACGGCTAAAATCATCATTAGCTCAGTATCATGTAAGCCAAGGGTAACCTTGTATAAAGCTTCTCATCATTCCACGAGCGTATAACATCTCCACTTTTTTTTTTTATTTGCCAATCTAAGTCAATATTTATATCCGACAAAAAATATGTCATTCACGCCGACTCCCTTGATATCTATGCCGAAGAGATTTTCCATCATATCAAAGCCGTGCTTTAACAGAAGCAAAAACGAAACCAACTTCTTCCATATGTATATTGATTAATTAACTTGACACGTCTATTCAAAAAGTGGTAGCGGATTTTTTTCGTGTATGTTCTGTCTTGCAACCTTATCCCACAAATGATCAAAAAAACAAAAAACCTTATCCTACAGTGTCCGCTAATTATAAGCATGGTATCGAAGTGAGTGGATTAGACAATTGTCTGTTTAACAAAAAGAGAAGTTCGAAAGCACTTGTCTGAGAAGGACAAGTGGAGCCTCTCGGAGCGCCCTTTGTCTTGCTACACGTAATCAGAAAGAGTCGATCGCGATTTTCATCTATCAGATTCTTGCCATTTCTTGATGTTTTAGCATCATAAACAAGCCTTCGAAAGCGAGGAACTGAAGTCAAAAGCGAGAGAGATCGCAATCATTTTGTTCGTAACTTAACAAAAGCTCCAAAGCATCGAAATCGCTCTGAGTACGAGGGTTAGAGTCCAAATGATTTCACCGTTCTTCAGTCACAATATTCTCATCCAAACAGCAGAAGACTAATATTCCTGTACTGTTTTCTTGAATGACCAGTCTACATCCCAAAGAGCAAAGAGGGCCTCCTGGCCTCCATGCATGTATGCGGGTGTGGCCTCCACCCATGGTATTGCAATGGTACCTTCGTTTCTTGGAGGCCAATGATGGCGTCTATAAGGGAAGATTTGTGTGTGGAACGATGAGCAACCTCATGTGAGGCTGGCGCAGGTGGATAGATGCCATGTCCATGTGAGTCCGTGACATTCATGTCAGGTGCGCATTACTTTGAATTCGACCCACACGACACCCTTCGTTGGACCCTATGTCGGATTGGACCTTATTCGAATTGGTTTTTAACTAGCTGTCCCAGCAACCGAAGCTCATTCGTGCATACTTCGCATCTACACCGCATCTCCTATTAAAGAAAGTACGTTGAGTGTCCTGTAAATTTCACCCAACGGATCGGAGATTGGACGCATTTTACCCACCCCGTACGAACGAGGAAAAAACAGGGTTAATCTATGAAAACCAGCAGCAGCAGGAGCAGCCGACACCATAGTTGGTAGTAAACTACGACTAGCGCTAGCCCAAACAAGAGAAGAAGTAGGTGGTTGGCGATAGATCCGGCACACTTCCCGCTTCAATCTTTTTCATGGTTGTATGAAAGCTGGAAAAAAAACTATTTTTTTAGTGGCTTAATGCACGAATTCGACTTGATGCAATTGGAAATCCATATTATGTATGCATGACTAGCGGATGATTTAGATGAAAGAATGAGAATCCAAGCTCCAACGTTCAAGATTGAGTACGAATTGCAATCTTTGTTTCCTCCACGACGAGCATGTCAACATCATGAAGTCAACTTACAGCAGGCAAAAAACTATATCGCTAGGGACCAAAACAAAGACGCCACAGGGAGAGAGAGAGGCTAGCTTCCATTGTCAAAGCTCGGTGTGAAGTATGCAGAAGTTTTTAAAGGGTCACAGAACCAGCCACTTTCTATTTTAAATGGGCACTTAAAAAACCCACATTTGACCACCGCCTGCAACTTCCACCTCCACCACCATATCCGGGCGGAGAAAGAGAGAGACAGAGAGAGACAGAGAGATCAACCAGTGAATGGAATTGGGTGGACCACAAGGGAATATCAAATGGGGTCGAATGTGTGGTCCCTTTCGGCTTTTGCGTCACTGAATTTTCACCAAACACCCCATATGTTTCGCTTTATCACTACACTGCAATTATCCCTTTCATACGCCAGCAAGATATACAAATCTCATCAAGAAAAAAAAATCGAAAACCTTCGATTTTCTTGTGACCCTTAAATGGGTTCTCTCGTTTTTCTGGTATAAAGCACGTGAAAGATTGTAGCTACTAGCTTGGATCACCTAGTTCTGTGAGTGAGGGCAAAAAACAAATCGAGGCCTTGTCTCTGCCCAAAATAGTTTTATGAAGTTGACCCAGCCACGTCTCTACAGATTCTTTCTCTACCTTTGGGGCTACTGACGTTATCAAATTCTTAAACTCGTTGAAAACAGACAAAGACAGGGGGAGGTGGAGGAAGATGTGGTTGATGAAGAAAAGACTCCCTCTTCAGATTGGACCGAGATGCTTGTTATTCTTCGCACCTCTGTAGCATGTTTTTGCCTTGATAAATTTCTTTATTAAAACTAGTTACTTGGACTCGTTGAGAAGGCGATTCCTTTGCTCGGACATGTTTTTCGAATCACTGTGCTAAAGGAGGCGGCAAAAAAAGGGTTGTCATGGAGGATGAACAACAGGGCTGGTTACTTACACCTCGAAGAACAGTGAATAAGAGGGCTAATTATGTTACAGATTGTTTCTTCATAGCCCAGATACAGTATTCATTAAAGAACCCCCCAACTTTAGCCCCGCTAAAGGCATCTGGAAAACACAACACGCTTAGCTAGGCAAGATTTGGTAGCAAGATAAATATACCCGCACATTTCTTGACTACAAATCTCCACAGGAAGGGCATTCATTCTGATTCTAGTTGTTCCCAGTAATCGGGAAGTTCCCTAGAAAAGTTACACTCAATATGATTCAAACAAGTGGCGCGATGCCTAGCTGCCAACTTCCAGACAGCTTACTCTTCCAGGGCAAATGATGAGATTTTGTGGGGAAGGCATATTTACTTTGTATACAAATGGCATGAGCTGAATGCGGAACCGCTGTTTCGAAGAAACATTTCAAAACAACTGGAAGAATAGACTTGTTGATCCATCCCCAAATGACTGCAAATCTGCCGGTCTAACCAGAGCCCTGCATAGAGGGCAAGTCCTTTCTCTCTCAAACCTGCAAAGAATCGATTCCAACCTTGTTAAAGAGGGAAAGTAGATAGCACAAGCGACCAAAGGATAGTGATTCACAACTTTAATCAGCTATGAGAGCTCGGGAAAAGATGGCCTGGCAACAAAAGTTTAAGCATCAACCGAAAGAGCTCTTAGAATTACCAACTCAACACGTATGACATGACAAAAAAGCATGGAAAGTAACAATAAGTATACCATGAGCATGCCTGGATTTATCCTTTTCCAGGTATCATGAGAGGGGGTTACAGGAGAAGCATCCTAAAAAAAAAGTTAAGCACAAGATCGGAACTTTAAAATTTTTTAAATCAGAGCCAGATCCTGCAAGATTTCTTCCTTTAGCTCCTTTCCTTTCTTGCAAGAGGAATTTCTGCTAAAATTAACGAGTTGCCAGAAAGGAAACTCTATTTGGGAAATAGTAAGACAAGGGTAGACAAAGTGATGAGTTTATTGCCAAGCAGAACATAAAGGAACTGTTTAGTCACTCCGCTATTTACATCAATATCTAGCCTGTCACTTATCAGACAGTTCTCATAAAACTACTGATGCAAGAGAATCTATGCTGAACGCACATCAAGCAAACCACCAGATCAGTTACGATAGCAAAGTTCAACAGCAGGAGCAAGAATATTGAAGCAATCTACTGACCATTCTGAAACACATTCCTCACAAAAGATGTGTTTACACTGCAACAATATCGGAGAGTGCATCTTCTCCTGACATATAGCACACAAGTCTCCAGCAGCATTGACCTGCGGTAATATGAATGGCCACTTCAACTTCAATAGCTAACTTCACAAACAAAGCTAATGTTGTTTATTAAGATAATTATATAGAAAGGGAGGCAGACCGTCAAATGCTAGCTAAAATATGATGATTTTCTACGAAGCAAAGTGGAACAAAAACCTTATTAAGCTCCTTTCACATGCTGGGACATTCACCAATGCCCAGTACCAACAAGATCATCTTTCTAGGAAGTGAAATAACAAATGCACCCACAAATGTATTGCCTTTCCGATGGTTAACAACCACAAAATTCCACAGAGCTCCACTGCATTGATGCTACTTGAGTGCCTTATTTTATCTCTCATTCAGAGTATTAACATGGACAAGCTAGATTTCAAATGATCCATACCTGCTCTTTTGTGGCATAAGATCCATAATGCACTTCCTTGTGTGACAATGCCTTAACCGCAGCAAGGAAAGACCGGACCTGAACAGCAACTGAATAAAGTTGGCAAGAAGCTGACAAAAACTTGTTGAAGCTAGAAAAAAAAAAAGTAATAATTCTAAAACCATTGGAAATAGAAACAAGCAAGGCATGCAAGAATATAGGGGAGTGAATAGAACACCTGACCTTCTCAACAACAGATGTTAGCTTGAATGTCAAGTACAACCCAGTTGTCAAAGATGAAAATAGGCTCCCATAATCTTTGTTCAAGAAAAATCGATACCAAACAGGAGCTGGCAACAATGCTCGGTACAGCAGCATTGTATATTCAACCAGTGTCAGCATTTGACCCTTGAAAAATATCAACCACTGATGAGAGGGCTTACACAAGACAAAGCCACTTGTGATGTTGCATTATTAAAGGAAGACTCGAGTGAGGAAAAAGTTGTCTCACCTGACAACGGAAATTGTGGCCCCTGCTATTCTTGTAATAAATAAGCAGCAAACACTTGACGGACATAGCCGCCTGCCTCACCATTATATCTGCAAGCATCATAATCATTACAAACAGTCAGTCGTCTTACCACTACCTCAGAGGTAGAGATCCAGATAAAGTGTTTCTAGCATTTGACATTAGTAGGATAAGACTGCAGTGCAATGGCGGATGTTAAGTGATAAAACAGAGGCTGAAATGTGGGACTCAAGTATTACCCAAACAACCCACCCAGATTCTCAACCCATGGGAATGGGAACACCTCAGCCAAACCGAAAAAGAAGTCGGATAAAATGGGGAGGATACATAACATGGTGCAAATTCAGGACCGGAACCAAATAACCACAAATTTACCATCAGATAACATAGAAGCTAGTGGAGAGGTTCAAGCAATCAACAAGCATTAAATGAAGGTCAAATATATGTATACTTACCATTGAGCATGATCATGAAGATAGCATGCCAGAAGGGTGGTATTGACTTTGGAGGAAGCATGAGCAATGGATATAATGCACCATCATTTCGATACCACCAGTAAACACCAACCACATAGACTATAAAAACAACAGAAATGCTCACGAGAACAGAATTTTTCCTCTCTCCCTGCAGAAACAAGCATTACTAAGTGCTCTTGCATAATTGTCTTGAGAAAATGCACTTGAATGAGGTGTAAATGCTGAAGAAGTGGTAAAGCACCTTTAGGGCAGTCTGCTTCCGAAGAATATCATTTGACTTAAACATGACAGCTGCAATCCATATCGTAACAAAGAAGGCTGCATTGAATACATAGAAATCCTTCAAAAAATTGCGAGTATCCAACTAATATCATATATACCAGAAACTCATAGTTACATTTGATATCTGATGACAAGAAAGATTCACAGAGCAGCCTAGCCATATGAATTAAGGAGTTTTTAGCTTTCGCTGCAACCTCCATAACGATAAACCAACCCTGACTTTAGCAGCCCAAAAATTTATGCTCTGCCTGAAGAGAGGAATTTATTTCCAGGCACCCCAAGCAGCCAGCCAGATGTTGATGAATCACAGTATGAATGAAAACTCCCAATAAGTGTTTAGTGTGTTTACTGTGCCATATCTCAGATGAGGTGCCCCTCTCTACTAGAACCAAGCAGATTTCAAACAACCCCCCACCCCAACCCCAGAAAAAAAAAGGGGGGGGACCCTAATCACTCTCCCCACCATGTATCCTTTCCTTGTGTTCTCATCTAGCCCCTTAGCATTAGGCCTGTCCTTCTCATAACATGACGACTCTTGATGATACATGACTAGACAATCTAGACATAATGCCAGTGACGTCATGCATTCCTATCATAACAAAAATCAAAAGCGGTTATATTGCGTCATAACCCATAAATCTTCTCCTTGTGCTTATATTTGCAGTTTGAAATATCCAACGATTATTACAAACGGTTGCATCACCTTATGGTCAAAATCCCCTGACCCTATCGTATTTGAACAGCAATGACATGAGCAACACTCTCATAAAATCAAAAGAGATATTCTACAGAAATATCTGATTTGAGTACCTTGCAAATGCTGACGAATGAACACAACTAACAAGAGCAATGAGAATGGGAGTATCTGCTCAATCCATCTCCCAACCCGCTGTAAATCATATCTCTGGTAACCAGAATCCCTAGAACTATCAGCTGAATCCATGACATTCGCTGACGAAGTAGAAGCGGCCTCCAACAATAAATCGTCACTCTCTGCAGCAATGTCCATCAAATCGTCACACCCAATTTGCCCTCCACCGTCCCCCATATTAACTCCGCTCCCCGCCTCACTAGAGCCAATAATCCGAATTGATACCTCCTCGCCACTGCCGCCATTTCTGGCCTCAGAATAAGGTGATTCTGTCTGAATGTGACCGGCACTCGCCCCGAGGACCGGACTCTCTGACTCGGGCACGGTCGGTGCAGACGGGATAATACCGGAGTACTCCAGTATAACCGACAACGGCGACTGAAACAAACTGAGAGACGGGAACTGCACACCAAACCTCGAGGCAGAGCTGCCGCTGCCACTAGTAGAGGATGAACTAACAGGGTATACATCAATATCACCAGGGGTTTCCATCCTTTTGCCCAATTAGCAACAACCCTAGTTCTGCAATATCAAAATATGAAAAATTTCAAACGGGGCGAAACTCTCTACAGGCTTGAACTAGAAGGACCATAAAGCGAGAGAATCAAGAAAATGGGATTCGTATCAGTAAAAGCAACCACATTGCACGGCTTAAAATAAGGGGAAAGAAATCAGACCAAGAATGGAAACCAGATGAACTCACATTGAATGCGGATGAAGAGAGAGGACTGATGGACGGATGCCCTCAAGAGATGCAAGTACCCTGATCCCAAAGATCGCAAATTTGTCTCTCTCCGACGCAACTGAGGACTGGGGAGTGTGAAAAGGAGCTTCTTTTGGAACGAAACGTTAAGCCAAGGCAGTCAAGAATGAATCTTGACAGGGAAATTTCGAAAAGGGAAGAACTTTTGGGAGAAGTAACATCAAAGAAATAAAACCCATCAAGAGAACTTGGCCATTATAACGAATCATGCGCCAAGATTCGGCTTAATCGAGACAACTTGCGCGTAACCGGCTCCTTCTTACATCCCTCCCGGAGCCGTCCGTTTCTCTGTCTTGGCACCGGGTAAACGGAAAGTCAAAAGCCACGAAGCGGACACGTGGAGTTATCATCTATCAAGTGGTTGATTTTATCCACTTTTTGGGACAGAATTATGGGAAATGAGTTTTCACGGGTTGTCTAATGGAGATATCATCTTCTGACAAAGACGCGAAACGAAGTATGTGTAGTGCGCACTAGGGATGTGCCGACTCAAATCATGCGCAGGTAGACCTTAGGCCTCACCGCTTCCTACTTGTCGAAGACACCTGTGCAGCAGAGCTCCTGTGATGATCCGCAGATGGTCCCAATCGTAGCCATTGCATTCGCTAATAAATGTCCACGCCCAAAACTCAACTCCCTCCTTCAATGCAAAAAGTGCACACCGACCTAAAATTTTCTCTCCACACATCTCAATCTGATTTTCAATTCGAAATTGCAGATAAAAAAAAAAAAATGTATTCAATGCTTTGAACACCCTTCTTTTTATGTCATCGGGATGCTCGGCGTCACGTGATAAATGGTTCGATCTCTTTGAGCGTGGGTGTATGCGTCCATGAATCATCTGAGTCAGAGAATTATCGAAATACACGAGTATTTATTTTAAAGGGGAGTGACTTCTTGGATCCCATAGATTAAAAATTAAAGTGCAAGTGGGCAGGAAAGCCAGCCTGGCCAGGCTTTACCCACACCCGTGTTGACCTTGGGGTGCAATGGAAGCTGAACATCTGCCGTCCCCCGTTATCCTTTTATTATATGATTGTTGGGAGATTTATGTGGCTCCATATGTATCTCTCCTTCTCTATTGCCATCATGTGGGTGGAACGAAATGATGCAACTTCTCTCGAATCACCATCACAGTGAGGTAGAAACGCATGATTACCTACCAACACTGTGTAAACTTTTAGTAGGTGAGATATTTTTAATTGGACATGAAGAGGGATAGTTACCCAAAAAGTCATAATTTATTATACATATGTCAATTCGACGAATTTTTTAATTTTTCTAATTAAATCTTGACCCTATTGACAATTTGTCGATGTTATCATTCTAATAAATTTCGATTAAAAATCGTTGACGTAGATGATAATCGTCTCATATAACATGATTTGGAGTTGTTCATTTAAAATCAGGGTCTTTTCACTTCATTTTATTTTTTTCTCTCTTTTTTTATTAACTTCCATCTTTCCTTATTATAACTTTTATTAAATAATAAAATATACTAATAGATACTATACGCACACACAACATATAATTTGGAATAGAAAGAAATTCATACATATGAATAAAAATGAAAATTGTCCATCGTTCTGTTTTAATTTTCCTTTTTAATATTAGAATTCAAATATAATTTTATATTTAATTATTATCTTATTTTTAAGTTAATAAGTTTGTTATTCGATAAAATAACTTTTATATTTACCCGGGCTATATCTTATTTATATTCGACTTTATCCAATTTTAAGCATGAATCAAACACAGGATACAACAAATTTCATCATATCCCGACTTTTATTCAAACTACTAAACGTAGCCCATATATGAATATCTAATGGATATAGGCATCCCACCAAGAGTGCAAGTAAACCCAAATTTGGAAATTTCGCGTTATATCACCAACCAAATTATTAAAAAGAATATATTCACTCCATTAGGGATGATTTGAGAACAAGGCAGTCTTTTTTGCTCTAACCAGTCTGTAAAAATGCGGTTTTCTTTTTCTCAGTGTTCTTAAGATCATCTAAAGAGAGAACAAACAAGTAAGTGCGTCGATTTGGATCAAGGCCTCAAGCAAAAATGAAGGGCAGGCCCAAGGGCTTGATTTTGGGCCATGCCGGGTTCGGCCCAATCGCCACCAACATCTGCGGACGAAACGGCAGTCGTATTGGCGCCCCCGATAAACGACGAGTCGTCGGGGCTGGCTGCGTCGACCAGGGGACTTTTGGCTATCGCCACGATCTACACGGTTCCAGAGAGATTGTGAAAATTAGGGCAAAAGAGAGGCGGAGATAAGGGAGATCGCGCGAGCAGGAGAAGAAGAAGAAGAGAGATGGGGAAGCAGCCGGTGAGGATGAAGGCGGTGGTGTACGCGCTCTCGCCGTTCCAGCAGAAGATAATGACGGGGCTGTGGAAGGATCTGCCCGGCAAGATCCACCACAAGATCTCCGAGAACTGGATCAGCGCCACCCTCCTCCTCGCCCCTCTCGTCGGCACCTACGCGTACCTTCTCTCTATCTACCTCTCCCTCTCTCTCTCTCTCTATGTGAATTTGTTTTGATTGAGATTGAAGTCGGATTCGAGTAGCGTTCTTGGGAGTCTCGACGGAGCGATGCGAGCCTGCTGTTGTCGCGATTGTGCGGGTCGATGATTAGTGTTGTCTTTTGCGCGGTCGCGTGCTTGCGGGACGGATTTTGCGGTTGAGTCCGTGATGGTGTTTTGTTTGATCTCATTTTAAGGTTGAATTATTGGAGGAGCTGATTTAATGCTTGTTTAGACTGTGGGTTCATGTAGGATTTGTGTGGGCCTAGTGGTCAAAGTTATATGAGAAATCGAATGCTTGTTTAGTTTGCGAAGATCGAATTTTGAATGCTTATTGAACAGTTAGGACTGTGTTACTCTCGAAAGACGAGTATTGCAATTACTGGCTGAGAGAATTTAAGAGGGGCCCAGCATCGGCGTTGAGTGATTTCTGTGGTGCCAAAGTTTCAGCTTTGAGCAACGGGCGGGGACATGAATTTGCTCCATCTATTTTTGTGTAGAAGGGGTTGGACTTCTCAGATGAGACGTCAATGAGAGAGAATTTAAGAAGATGGCCTGCTTGATGAATTTGGTGGTAGTTACAGTGCAATATTTTCGAGAAACGCGTGATGAAGGTTAATGAATTTTCCGGTGCAGTCGGTATCGACAGTTGTCAATTCACTACAAAGGAAGTCAAGAAAATTTGCAGACTTAACAAAATGAAGAGGGACTTTAATGGTTGGCCTTAGCTTTTTAGCTGACGAGTAGTGCTGACTACTGAAGCTCTTTATACCTGATTAGTGCGTAAACTCCGTTTTGACTGTGAGCAACTGATGGATGTAATGGATTGGTGATATGGGAGCTCTGCCACTTAGATGTAGAGCCCAAATGATCATGAGGATTGAGGATTCATGCGATTAATGGTTGCTCTACCCATTGGTGGAAACTTGAGCTTATTCTCTTATGCTGACTGATGTTTCAGGGAGAATATAGTTGTTTCCAAGTATTGATAAACCTCTAAAATTTCTAGACTTTTTCCATGTCGATGCTTGATAAGAGATTTGGCTTCATTTTTGTAGCTTAAGTTTGGAAAATAGCCACTAACATGACTAATTGATTAGTTTAAAGGTCAGTGGAGTTTGTCTTACTCATGTATGAATGATGAACTTTGGACTTACGAGAAAGAATTGGCAACGGCACATCTCATATGCATCTCCCAATTCTCAATATTATTGTGCAAATCTGTTTGAGATGCTTTTAGACTCTGGGAATGTGTCTTTTTTCACTTATGTTTGTGTGCAAATCTGCTATCTTCGGGAAATTGGTCTTCTGTCAGTTTTGTTGCTCATGCTATCTGTATTACTGGTCTACTATCCACATTTTTATTTCAGGCTTGCGTGGGTCTTCTGTCAGTCTATCATGTCTACCCCAAAATTTTGCATCCTCTGCAGTCGTTAGCTAGTGATGTTCATTTGTTCTCACTTGTCTTCTCCGATTTTTGATGATCAATGCAGCTATGTCCAAAACTACCTGGAAAAGGAGAAATTGGAACATAGGTATTGACATACATTCATGGAGCTCGTGGCTGAGAGGACTTCAGGATTGTCTTCTTAAGATGCAAAATTGGAGCTGGGGATTTTGAAATAACGTTTCAAAGTTTTCTTTTTGGAGCTATTCGAATAATTTCTCGCTGTCTCCTGACGTTTGTGGAAGAGAGAGAATTTATGGAGAAAACCTGGATTGGATTTCAATCCTTTTTGTTATGACTCTTCTGATGCTGTAGTTTTCATTGCTTATGTGAAACCTGGATGATTGCTTGAAGGAGTCGAAATAGCCGGAAGGAATATATTTGGGGTAAGTTTGGACAGGATGAGTTTGCCTGGAAGCTTATCTATTGTCGGCGACTGTGTAGAATCTGAATTTAACCTTACAGAAAGATGAAATTCAGGTTGCTTTATCAAGTTTTGCTATGCCTGCGTTCACTACCTTAAATTGCTCTAGTTTACTTGGTCACAAGTTGTTTTTTAAGCTACTTGGATCAGGGGTTTTCTGTGCAACTACAGGAATGTCAGCAGTCTGATCATACCATCTATCTAGAAACCTGTTGAAGTAGTTTGCCAAAACTGTGTTTTATTCCTTTGATTCGGTTTATATTTTGCCTTGAATTTTCTGTGTTTTTTGAGCTTAGAGGCCTTTTGATGAAATCCAATTTAAGAGTACCGAAATTGATTGCTAGGTCATACCCTTAGCTTCTCATTTCTTCCCCTTCGTGATTAACTTTCGATCTCTTTGCTATTAATCAACGATGCTTGTCTCCGGTCTGAACTGAGCTTTATCTTCGAACTGGATATTGAGTTTGAATTTCTTAACCCTTCTCATATTCATCATCCATCTAAAGCTGGTGCTACATTTTTCTCTATAATATAGTTGGTGGTCAGATTCTGGCTTTTCTGGATGCTTTTAGCGCTTTTTTCGAATGTTTATTCCCACTCATTTTCAGACCTGTTCTTTTATTATGAGAGAATACGTATGCCGTCTGATTCCTTTTTCTTGGGTGGATTCTTCTCTCTTTTTATTTTGGAAAAAAGCCACGAAAAACCCTGAACTTTGCCCAAAGTGACACATTTACCCCAAACTTTTTTTTGTGACGTGAAAAACCCCAAACTTTGCCAACCGTGACACATTTACCCCAAACTTTTTTTTTTGTGACGTGAAAAACCCGAACTTTCGTTATGTGACACATTTACCCCAAAATTAGAGGGCATTTTGGTCTTTTCCTTTTTAAAACATTTTTAAAATTTTTTTACTTTTTAAAATTTTTTTAATTCTTTTTTTCTCTTTTCCCTCCACCGGCTGGCCGGGCGAAGGGAAGCCGGCGTCCGGCGAGGGCGCCCTCGCCGGCGTCGGCGAGGGTCACCCTCGCGTAGGCCTCGGCTAGGGCCGCCCTCGCTGCGTCGGGCGAGGGCCGCCCCGCTGCGTCGGGCGAGGGCCGCCTCGCTGCGTCGGGCGAGGGGTGCCCTCGCGGATCGGGCCGGGGCCGTCCTCGCCCGACGCCGGCGAGGGCCGCCCTCGCTGCGTCGGGCGAGGGGTGCCCTCGCCAGATCGGCAAGGGCCGTCCTCACCGACGCCGGCGAGGGCTACGTCGGGCGAGGGGTGCCCTCGGGCCGTCCTCGCCAGATCCGGCGAGGGGTGCCCTCGGGCCGTCCTCGCCGATCGGGCGAGGCCGCCCCGCGCTGCGTCGGGCGAGGGGTGCCCTCGCCGGATCCGGCAAGGCCGTCCCTCGCCGACGCCGGCGAGGGCTGCGTCGGGCGAGGGGTGCCCTCGGGCCGTCCTCGCCGGATGGCGAGGGCGGCCCTCGCCGGCGTCGGGCGAGGACGAGGGTGTCCCCGCCCTCGCTAGATCCGGGCGAGGGCCGTCCTCGCCGTCGCCGGCGAGGGCCCCTCGCCTACGTCGGGCGAGGGTGTCCTGCCCTCGCCCGACGCCGGCGAGGTCGCCGGACGGCGGGCTTCCCTCCGCCATGGCCGGCGGAGGGAAGAAGAAGAAAAAAAGAAAAAAAAAGAAAAAGGAAAAAATAGAATAAAAAGACAAAAATGCCCTTGATGGGGTAAATGTGTCACGGTTTGGAAAGTTTGGGGTTTTCACGTCACAAAAAAAGTTTGGGGTAAATGTGTCACTTTGGCAAGCAAAGTTCGGGGTTTTTCGTGGCCTTTTCCCTTTTATTTTATGATAGCTCCGAGTTTCTTAGTGTGGTTTGTATGTTGAAATGGTCCTCTTGCTGCACATGAATTGCGCTACTGGTCCCTTGCTTAACTAGCATCGCTATTGTATAGTGGTTTACATCCATGGGACACACTAAAAGCATAACTAAAGAATCAAGTTACATCCGTCTATCAAAAGAGAAGCCTACACAGAGAAAATCCTTTTACAGATCGAACCGTTTTTGTTTTTTATGGTTGGAATCATCATTTATCTTGAGTCTTTATGGACAAAGCAAACTCAAGTTTAAAATAGGTGTTGCGTGAGAAGAAATCAAATAAAGAATAAATAATTACATTAGTGATGTCGTGGACGTGATCGCAATATGTTTTTCGTTGTTGTTTTCTATTGTCTTGCTTCTTAAGCAATGGCTGACATATTTTCCTGTGTAGCGCGGGCAACTAGACTAATTAAAATCGTTATTTAGAAATTGATAATTTAGTAAAAGTTATAACGTGAATTGAACGGTGTCTTTATGGGCACACATTTATATAGAAAAACAATAGTTAATCCATAACACTTGACTTAGTCCTTGTCGGCACCACAAAAATTAGGCTTACTTCTCCACTATCTCGTACTTGCTTTTCACTTGGACTAATTTGTATCTCTTCTGGATGGGGCCAAGTCATCAATTTACAAACTACAATTGCAAGAATGGATGTGCCTTTTCTTTTGTGGTTATAATTATGATATGCAAACCTTACATATGCTGCATATACATCTTCTGAAAGGAAAATCTCACATTGCTATTCCTTATAAATGATCTGGGTTTTATTAGAGGATCCTTAAACCCCCACTCTTTAAAGCATAAATTTGTTCTCTGCCCGCGAGACTCTCCCTCATTGCTCATGGGGAGATATTGTTCTCAAGTCCTTTCACTAATAACTATATTGCTCATTTTAAATAATTCACATGTTTGCTTTTGTAGAAAATCAACTTCCATTTGTAGAGAGCAAGAAAGAGAGGCTTTGCTCCAGATTAAACGGTTGAGGCAAATCCTTTGTACTTGATGTAGAACTATCGAATCGCTTTCAGAATTCCAAAACCTTGGAAATTCATAAGAAGTAATTAGTTGGAAGTGCTTAATGTTTCTTCTTGATGATTCCAAGTTCTCGTCTACAATTCAGAAATCTAGAAACTTTACCAGTGGAATGAAATTGATCTAATTAAGGTAAAAAATTAGCCCTTCCCTTCCTATAAATTCACAGTAAATAATCTGAAGGTACACATTACATTGCCTTTGTTTTATTGCACATTCTACTCAATAAACTGTGTCATCTTTAAGTTCCTTTTCGTTGGGATGCGACCATAATACATTCAGAATCAATCGCGACATTAACAAGTATCAATTGTGCTAGTTGGGTTATAAACCTTTCAATTAAAACAATTTAGTTTTAAACCTTTTACATTTGTGTGAATTGAGTACATTGGTCAATTTTGGCAAGAAATCACTAACGTGAACAATTTTTTAAAAATTTTCTAAATTTATTATCATTCTTTTTTCTTTGCTTATTGTTCTTGTCTTCCCTTTCTTTTTTTCCCAACTGTGGGCCAACAGGGGCCCAAGACCCTTGCCCAAGCCAGGTGAGGGTGTTGCGGCCTTCAACGGCTAACATGAGAGGGTGTGGGCCCTCGCTTGTGAACGGTGATGGTTGGCTGATGACCTCCTCAGCCAAGTGGTAAAAAAAAAACAAAGACAGAAAAGAAAAGAAAAGAACAAAAATTATAAAAGAGAAACAATCATTAACCCACAAGACTTTTTTTTTTTTTTTTTTTTTGTCGGTCCTATCCTATTTCTACTTTAGCTCTCACTTTCAGATTTTCGCCATATCTCTTGCGGGCGTGAGAGTCGAAATTCACTCCTGAAACTATATCGTCTCCACCTCAACCCTCCGAGAAGGCTGGGGATTTGAACCCCCCCCACCTTCCCATTCCATATTGGAAGGGTGGCCATTGGGGCAAATCCCAGTGGTTAACCCATAAGACTTGACTTAGTCGTGTTTGACACTATAAATTTGGGCTTAATTATCCACGATATCCTTAGTAGAGCTGCTTTGCACTTGGACTAATTTGTATAGGTTGAATTCTCTCTTTTGGATGGTGGCCAGTCATCAATTTACAAAGTCCAAGTGAATTCTCTTTTCAAAGAATGGATGTGTCTTTTCTTCTATAACTATGATTATTATAAGCAATGGTTGGCAAATTCCCGTGCATAGCACAAGTAACAAGACTAATTAAAATCGCTATTTTGGAATTGACAATTTAAAAGAAATCATAATGTTCAAATCAACAATGCTATTATAGACATGCATTTTTATAGAGAAACTATTATTAACTCATAAGACTTAGACTTAGTCCGTGTTTGGCACTGCAAAAATCGGGCGTAATTCTCCACGATCTCCTTAATGGAGCCGCATTTCACTTGGACGAATTTGTAGAGATTGAATTCAATCTTCCGAATGAGCCCGGTCATCAATTTACAAAGTCCAATTGAACTCTCTTGCAAGAATGGATGCACCTTTTCTTCTTTGACTATGATTATTAAAAGCAATAGCCGGCAAATTTCCATGCATAGGACGGGCAATAAAACTAATTAAAATTGTTATTTTGAAATTGACAATTTAAGAAAAATCATAACGTGAAATGAATGGTACAATTATAGACACGTATTTTTATAGAGAAACAATTATTAACTCAAAAGACTTAAGACTTAGTCTGTGTTCGGCACCGGAAAATTTGTAGTAGTTCTCCACTATCTCCTTAGTGGAGTTGTTTTTCACTTGGACTAATTTGTAGAGGTTGAATTCTCTCTTCTGGATGGGGGCCTAGCCATCAATATACAAAGTCCCATTGAATTATATCTTTCAAGAATGGATGTGCCTTTTCTTCTATGACTATGCTTATTATAAACAATGGCCGGCAAATTCTTGTGCATAGCATGGGCAACGAGACTAATTAAATCCATTATATCAGAAAACAGGTTTTTTTTCGATTACTTTAATCCTTTATTTGTTGAATATCTTGATTGTTTAGATCTAATGTTTATTTGATAATTACCCGTCTTGGAAAAAACACTAAAAAATATAAAGATAAAAAAAAATCAATAGAAAAAAATCAAAATCTTGCATTAGAGCATGTAGGTTTAGTCAATTAGACATGTAGGTTTAGTCAATTAGAATTTTTTTAGGATTACATTTTTTAGGATTGGATTTTTAGATATTTTTTTTTTAAAATAGGTTAGGGTTGGACCTAGATAACTTTTTTTTTTTTTTTTTATATTTATAAATAGGGTTTTAGATAATGTTTGCACATTATCTCATTTAAAAAAATAGTTTTCTAAGATAGGATAGGGTTTGAGTCAAATTAATCCCTAAAATAAATTAGAAAATTATTCTTTTTTTTAGATAGTTTAATTAGGGTTTTTATTAATTCCGAATTTCAATTAAAAAATACAAAAAAAATTAGGTGCATGTTAATTAGTTTGCATAATAGGTTCATTTAATTAGAATTCATTTATTAGTAAAATTAGGTCATGTAGTTAAAATGCATGTTTTATAAATAATTCTAAAATTACTTGCTTTGTGTGATGCAATTTATTTATTTATTTATATTGAATGTTTAATGGTGGATGAGCATCCTTGTGGTCACCATATTTGTATGATAGTAATATAGGTTAAAATAAATCTTAACTGCTTGCAATTTTAAAAAAATAAAATAAAAAGAAATGGTACCGAAAGGACATTAGAGAAATCTAGTATAGTACCCATAGTCTCTGGTTCGTAAGAGTAAAATAATTCTCCTATTATTTTATAGGTGTCTAATTGATCTACCGTAAATTGATTAGTGGCGACTTCTAGATAAAATCCATTTGCATGTTAAATACTTTAACCTTAAGTCGCGAATTTGTATAGGCTTAGGAGAGCCTGAGCTAAGTTTAAAAACTTAGTAGTCCATTAGCTTAAACTAGGTAGTGCACCCGAAATTTAGGTCGCGACAATATTTTATTTTGATATTACTGAGGAAACAAATATTTCAAATATGTATAAAATTTTGTTGAAAAGATAAAACTTGTTTTTGACCTCGTACATATGCTATGCTATAGATTTGAATTAAATGATTTTCTTTTGTAAATATGCATAATAGATGCTCAATCTTCTATGAAGAAAGATGCATTATTCATTGAGCTGTAGTTGCTCATCCCATTCATTCCAATCCATTTTAGATTCTTTAGTTTTTGACAAGTATAATATAGTCATTGTGCTGCCAATAATAAGATAACCTTGGCCACAATATATGTTAGTATGCTTCATTGTCAAGTCTGTAATTGTTACACCCCGAATGCCACCTTTCAACTAACAAAAGTTCCACATTGATCACTCTCATACTACGAGTGCGTTTGAGAGTGGCTTTGGGAATTGCTTTGGGAAGGAGCTTTAGGTGTCCAAAGTTCATTTGGCCAAATATTTGGCGTTTTATAAAATTTTTGAAACTCATCTTGAGGAAATGTTTGCCTTTGAAAGGCTAAAAGCCCAAGATAGGTTCTAGGCTATATTGAGCTTTCAGCATATTCGACCGGCTCCTAAGTATGAAAATTTTGTTAAAAAACTATCCCCCACTCAATTTTTGTTTTTCCGTTTTTGCCCTTGTGATTCATTGTTCATCTTCTTCATTGCATGGTGTGGTTCTGAGTGGCTGTGATGGTCGGCGATGGGCTGGAGAGAGATGGCAAGGTCACAACTACCTCAGCAACCGTCACCGGCCAGTCGCGCGACCCGGGCAAGTTGCATCGTCATGACCTAGATTTGGGTCATGCAACCTCCGTGAAGGGTCGCCTGAGGTTGCACGACTAGGCGGCCCTCGTCGAGGTCGTGCGACCTCGGCAACCCAGATTTGGGTCGTCGCGACCTCCGTGAAGGGCCGCTGAGGTCGCACGACCAGGTAGCCCTCGTTGGTTGTCTCCAGGGGGCCGCCTAAGGTCGTGCAACCTCAGATGTTGACCGTCGACAATAGATTTCGATCGTCGGCGGCTGCCTCCTCTTGCTGGCCAACTTCTTTATTTTTCTTTTGATGATTTTTTTCTTTTTCTTTTTAATCACAAAGGTACTTTGTAAATATAATTTTTCAAAACACTATTTTATTCAAAAGTATTTTACAATGGACTCTTTTATCACAATTTAATAAACACAATTTGTATTTTGGAAAATCTCTTTAAACTTTAAAGTCGTTTATATTTTCCCAAATGATTTTTCCAAAAGTCCAGCCAAATGCATCCTTACAGGTCTGCAAAGTTACTTGAGGTGATGTCTTCCGCATTGTGTTCTTGTGAGAACACTGTACGCCTTGCTCTTTTTATCCCCAGAGCAAGCTGGGGACCTTTTCAATATTTCCTGGGGTCACCTCTACTCCTTTCTTGCTAGGTCCAGAAGCGCTGGGACCAGGGCGTCGGATTTCCCATATGGCATTGTTGGTTGAGGTCAGTTAGACATGTCAGGCATTCCGCATGTTTTGGTCGTTCAATGACGACACCGCTTCGGTCGACTATCTAACCAACTTTTCGATTTCCTGCCTCATTGATCTCACCAAGTACTTTCCTAAAAAGGTCGTGATTGGGTTCTCAGCTTCTGTGACATCCCTCAGCAAGACACAACATCAATTCTTGGGAATTTACTTCAAACAGCAACTTTTTTTTTTTTTTGGTGACCGAGGAACCGCCGGAGATCACCCTTCGGGGATCACACGACCCTCCAGTATCCGGTGGCACCATCGGGTCTCGCCGCAAGCCGCTATTAAGACATAAACCTCGGGGGAGACTAGCCCAGAACCCCCCACTTCAGACACTTTAGCAACAAGAGAGTTCGAACCCTCGACCTCTGTGATGAGGGAGAGAACTCACACCAACTGCCCTGCTCGTGGTTGGGTTTCAAACAGCAACTTTCTCTCAGTCAAACTGCAAAATTCGCAGGTTGACCACACTTTGTGACGGTTCTTGCAGCGTGTCTGTTGCTATCAATGGTTGTGATGCTTGCTCGTGGAGAAGAGGAAAAAGTATCATTCTCGAGCAAATGCAGGCACTGCCATTGATGTTAATAGAGCGATAAGGAAGCGTTTCTAATGAATTTCTCTAATCACGAGTTGTTTGCAGCTACTAATGGCTTTGCAAACGATAGGAATTTGCCAAGGAGTGTTTGGCCAAATTATAAAGGAAAGCTGTGCTGCATAGATTATCTAGTAGCTGTCGAGAGAATCTTTGCAATATCCAGCCATTCCCAGAAAGTGTTCATCCATGAAGTGAAGATTTTCAGCCTGCATGATGCATCAAAACCTGGTGCAATTTAGTGGATGGTGTCGAGAGAAAGGTGAGTTTCTGCTTGTATAGGACAACGTGCCTAATGGCAGACTTGAAAATCATCTCTTTGGGCCTTTAAAAAGTCTTCCATGGGGTGTGAGGTACAGCAAAGCTCTAGGCTTGGTGTCGGCCCTCTACTATCTTTATGAAAACTTACAGCAACGTGTACTTCCCAGACACATAAAATCAGCACATGTACTATTGGAAGCAATATTATAGGACAAAGATCGGCTATATCAGAGTGCCTAAGACCGTCGACTGCAGATAGGGGACTCAAATGGCACATGAAACGTGGTTACTTATCTGGCACTGGAATATGTGAACGATGGGAAGATTAAGAAAGAGTCTGCCATGGTCAGCTTCGTGGTTGTGATTATGGAGATTTGCGGGAAGACCTATCAGGTTGTGGAATACCATTTTCCACTAGTTAAGTGGGTTCAGCAGCTTTACTTGTCAGATAGCATCCTTGACACAGTTGATGGTCCTTGCAATATCAGTCCAGTCATAGATTCTTGCTAGAACTGGCTCCCCTCAAATTGACTCATCCCAGGAAGCAGAACAAAAGTTAATATTTCGATGGTGCTGACTTGCCTGTTGAAACCTCTATGGCGGACCATTATTTCCTGAAAGATGCCGAAGCTATGGTGGGACTGGAAAGATTTGGTGGAGTATGGTGTTTTTCTCTTTTGGAGAGGAAAGTTTATAATTAGCGACAAGTTCCTCGTACAAAGCATTTAAAGGTAATAGAAACAAGAACTTTGTAGGTAACATTAACCAAGTTATGTAGCAACGCTAATTTCGAGAATGACCTGTTCTACTTAAAGACAATAAAGCCTGACTACAAAGAATACGGCTAGATTGGCTATACCTAGTGTTAAGAGACAGACAATTTTTAACAGTGACTTGTCAAGAACCTACAATCTGTCGCCAGTACGGTTTTTTTTTCGCTTGGTTTAGCTCTAATTGCAGACACCCTTGTAATGCTCTTGTTTTGCTATTATCCTCGGAGCATAAAATAAATAATTTTTTTATTGGAAAGTTTCTACTTATTATAACCACGTAAAGGCTCAGTCAAAGCACATACTTCTTTGGCATGATTCCTTGAAAAATCACGTTATGCAATGCAAGCTGTTGCAGAAGTGGGCATCTTTAACGTTACCGATGTCTCTGTGACATCTAGATCAACCAAATGATCAGCAGCTAGACAATTTATTACAGCAAAGAAAAGTTCTATTGAGCATAAATAATCCGTCACAACATTTGTTTCATTCTTCAGGAGGCATGACGTATTGCCTACCTACCGCCTCAAATAGCAAAGCTGGAGCTCAGACAAGACTATCCAAAGCTATATAGCTCGTGAGACGAGACATTCACTTCGTTTTGCCCAGGAAGCAAAGGTAAAGAAGTTTCCATTAAAAAGGGAAATGTCCTAACTTCTAATTAGCTTGAAATTGATCATTATCTGAGCGGCAGGGTTAATTTAATATTGCAATACAAAATTCAGTTCTCACTCCCCTAGCAATATTTGCAACAGGTTCCTCAAGAGAGAAGAGAATGAAAACATTAACTATAGTTGGCCAGCAAGCACTGCCGTCAAGGTGAATACCGTAAAAAAGAAGCTATAGCACCGTTAACGACAATTTCCACCATTTTTTGGAATGAAGTGCATTAGATGATGGACCTAATTGTTGTTGTCAATATAATATTAGGTTTTCGGAAAGTCTTCACAAGAACTTTGGTTTTAGGGTTTGACTTATGGAGCAAATAGAACATAATTTCTCGATTTGGGGGCGAATTTGCATTGCCAAACAACGTCATTTGATTTATATCTTGAATGTTAACATCTTTGGCAAGACACATCAGATTTTTTATTCTAAAATAATATAATATAGAATTTTTCGATAGCACAAATAGTCGATGTCACTTCAATGGTCGAATTTTAAAAGTGGTGATACTTAATTGATCTATTTAACAGGTATGGCACCAAGGCAAATGCCGTAAAAAAGAAGCTATAGCACCGTCAATGACAATTTCCACCAGTTTTTGGAAGGAAGTGCATTAGATGATGGACCTAATTGTTATTGTCAATGTAATAATAGGTTCTCAGAAAGTCCTCACAAGAACTTTGGTTTTGGGGTTTGATTTATGGAGCAAATAAAACATAATTTCTCGATTTGGGGGCAAATTTGCGTTGCCAAAAAAAAAGTCATTTGATTTATATTTTAAATGTTAATATCTCTGGCAAGACATATTAGATATTCTATTCTAACATAATATAACATAGAATTTTTTGGCAATACAAATAATTGATGTCACTTGAATGGTTGATTTTTAAAAGTTGCGGTTTAATTGATCTCTTCAAAAGGCATGGCACCAAGGTGAATGCCGTAAAAAAGAAGTTATAACACCGTCAATGACAATTTCCACCAATTTTTGGAAGGAAGTGCATTAGATGGTGGATCTAATTGTCGTTGTCAACTCGGAAAGTCCTCACAAGGCTCAACCCGAAGGGCACATAAAGTGTTGTTGCTTTTTCGGCGTGGTTAATTTTTGACGAATTGTGAAAGTGCTTCTCTTGAAGCACTGTCGCGCACCTTCTTGTTTGAGCTTCTAGATTGAGTGAGATATTCCATTTTTTAGTATCAATGGTCCTAAAATTAGTTTACTAGATAATGTGACATATCGTGTAGTTGGGTTTTTGAATAAGTAGATCAAAGAATCCGAAATAAATCTGCTGCCCCAGGTAAGGCTTGTTTGATAACCAACCAATTATTGACTATTTCTATTCTTTTGTATTTTGTTCCCAAAAAAAAAAAATCCATTTGAATTCGTCAGCTAATTTTTGTATTATCGGGAACATATTAGTGGCTAAGGAATACATTTGGAACAAAATCAATAAGTAAAAAGAAAAGTGTTCACTTGTTCTCGAGAACAATTCTAGATTCAATTCATATTAATTTTTTATTTTTTCTTCTTTCTCCTCTAGCTAGTCACTGGGCTCGGCACCGAGCTTGGCGATTGGCTAGAGATGAGGTTCGCCTTGCCCAATTGTGGTGAGGTTGACCTCGCCAGCCCTTGACAAGGCTCCCCCAAGGCCGGTAAGGTTGTCGGGTAGAGGAAGAAGAAGAAGGGAAAGGAAAAAAAAAGAAAAGAAAAGTCTCAGAAAATTATTAAAAATTAAAAGAAATTCCACGTCACAAAATAAAAATAAATATTGAGGGTAGTATCAAACGCGTTCCTATTCTTTTTCTATTCCAAGAATAGATATTTTATGCAATTAGCAAATGTGTTTGAATAATAAAAAACTTGTCTAAGGAATAGAATTAAAAAAATATATTTCTGAGCATAAATTGTTCATAGGAATAGAATGGTTACTAAACGCACCATTTATAAATCAACTTTGACTTTGCTCACATTTGCTCTATCCATTTTTACTGTATGGAACCTTGAATTAAGGGATATGAGTGTTTTCTTTTCTTTTGTTTTTTCATGGATGATTTGAAATTAGATATTAATTGATAACGGCAATAAATCCAAGATATTGAGATAGAGAGATCTGACGGTTGAAATCAAAGAGTTACATAAGTTGATCCCCATTCACATCTGTGGGGGATAAAAAGTTTTAAATTCACTGCACTTTGACAATTCGATTATAAACATTTTAATTGTGTCAATTGAGTTATAAACTTTTTCATCTTTTTTCCAATTGAGTCAATTTAGACAATTTTGGTTGAAAACCGCTTACATGAACATTGGTCACCCTACGTGGCGTGGCCAACCTTGACATGGACAATTTAGAATAATATTTTAATACTTTTCCCCTTCCCTTCTTCCTCCTCTAGCCGATTGCCAAGTCTTGACAACCAACTAGAGGCAAAGGCTAGCAAGGTTGACCATGGGCAAAGCTTGCCCCCGTGGCCACTGGGAAGGGCGAGCCTTGCCCAAGACTTAGCAATTGGCTAGAGAAGGAGAAAAGAGAAAAAAAGGAAAAATAAATAAAAATAAAAAAAGCATTAAAATATTATTGAAAATGCCCATGTTAATGTGACCGCACCACATAGGATGACTGGTGTCTACATCAACTATTTGTGGCAAAAATTGATCAGATGAGCTTAATTAGCAAATGTTATTGGTCCTTATGTCTCTATGAAGGCGCTTGGGTTTCTTGCCGTGGGATGCTTGGAGGAACGGAGGCAGAACCGTCCTTCCATGAAAGAAGTTGTTGAAGAAATCGAGCATATCATGAGTATTGCAACAGCCGAAGTAGTAGACAGTTAATTCTACAGTACTAGGTAACATAGACGAATGGTTATGTGTAATTTATTTTTGGTGATCATGTGTGGTTGTTGTACTTGTCTCTTAGCACAGTATTGGAGCCCTTCGCAATCCTGAAGTTGATGTCTCTCCATGTATAATACAGAACCTCTGGACAGACGTGCTTACTTCAAAAGATAGTTCTTCCACAATAGGTTTATTGCTTGTTCTTGAATTTAGCACTAGCGGTACCTTTTTGGACAGAATGCACAAAAGTATATTTTGTAGCGAACAAAGCTTTAACTACATGCATCTAGGTCAAACCTCTCTATCTGGAAACATAAAGAGCCTAACTTTTAAATTCTTTTGGCTACTTGACTCGGTCATAACTGATGCTTCATAAACTGACCAAGATTAGAATTCAATCAGCGTTGGATACATCCTGACATGCTAAAACATCCATCCATGCTAGTACAGATTCAAGTGCGGGGGGCCTTTCCACTTTCCTGCTTTTCCTTTTTTCTGATTGTTTAGCTTGCAATTACGGATGGTGCAACTCATCTTCCAGTTAGCTTTTCTGACCGTGTTATCATGACCAAAATACTTGAATGAGATAACGAGTGTAAAAGATCTTAAGAACCTGCGCCTAGATTATATGAACTGATCTAACAAGTGGCAAGAAAAATGTTGCAGCCAGATCTTTGCTCATGTCAAGCAAGATCTATTTCCCTCCATAATCTGGCAAGAGCTCGCATAGAGAGAAAACATGGTAATCTAACAGTAAAAGACGAGTCGAAGCTTACTCGTCCTTGTAATATCAATCTAGTCATAGATTCTTGCTAGAACTGACTCCCCTTAAATCAACTGATCCCAGGAAGCAGAACAAATGTTATATTTCGATTGTGCTGACTTACCTGTTGAAACCTCTTGGGCAGACCATTATTTCCCGAAAAATGCTGAAGCTATGGTGGGACTGGAAAGATTTTGTCGAGTATGGCATTTTTCTCTTTCGGAGAGGAAAGTTTATAATTAGCGACGAGTTCCCCTTACAAATCATTTAAAGGTAATCGAAACAAGAACTTTGTAGGTAACATTAATCAAGTCATGCAACAACGCTAATTTCCAGAATAGCCTGTTCTACTTAGTGTTAAGAGATAGATAGTTCTTAACAATGACTCGTCAGAGAACCTTCAATCTGTCACCAGTATGGTGTTTTTCCCTTAGTTTAGCTCTAAATTGCAGGCACACTTCTAGTGCTCTTGTTTCGCTACCATCCTATGTGCATAAATTAAATAATTTTTTTGTTGGAAAATTTCTACCTATTATAACCACCCAATCTTTCGACTAAATTAGACCTGTACAGGCTCAAGGCATCTCCAGATTGTAACTAAAATAGAGTCAAAGCGGGTACTTCTTTGGCATGATTCCTTGAAAAAACGGGTTATGCAATACAAGCTTTTGTAGAAGTGGGCATCTTTAACGGTACCGTTGTCTCTGTGACATCTAGATCAACCAAATGATCAGCAGCTAGACAATATATTACAGCAAAGAAAAGGTCGAATGAGCATAACTAATCCGTCACAACATTTGTTTCATTTTCCCAAAAGTCAACATGTGCTGCCGGATGGCTTTAGGAGCCATGATCTATCTAGCTGAAAAGGAACTGATTTCTTGCATAGAAGAGGGAGACTCTATTCTTAGTGCCGACAACTGATATGAAGTGGAGGCCTCATAGGTGCCACGTGGAAACTCAGGCACCGGGACTTCTAGCTGAAGAAATCTTATAACGTGTCCCGCTTTTGGCCTCATCTTGGGATCTGGATGCACACACCATAGTCCCACCATCATCAAGCATTCCATTTCCTTCGGCAGAAGTCCACCACAAGTGCCATAACTTGGAAAGACGCACAGGGACACTTAGGTGCCATAACTTCAAAACTACACTTAAGTGCCACTTTTTTTTTCGAGTGGGACACTTAAGTGCCACCTCCGGCGACCCTTGGAAATCCTACGTGGCAATATTTTATTATTATTTTTTTGCCTACGTGGCTCCGGAGCTCCAAATCAGCATAAAAATTAAAAAAATTAAAAAAATTTTAAAAATTTATTTTAAAAAATTAAAAAAATTAAAAAAAAAAAGAGAAAATTTTAAAAATTTTAATTTTAAAAAATTAAAAAAATTTTAAAAAAAAGAAAATTTTAAAATTTTAAAAAAATTTTAAAAAGAAAATTTTAAAAATTTTAATTTTAAAAATTTAAAAAAATTAAAAAAAAAAAAAAAAAGGGGGGAGGTCGAACGGGCGGCCGAGGGCCGAGCCCTCGTCGCCCGCCTCCCGCCGTCGCCGGGAAGGGCCGGCGACGGAGGGGGAGGGTCGGCGGGGTCGCCGCCCCCGGCCGCCCGGCCGACGGCGAGGGCTGCGAGCCCTCGCCGGATCGCGGCGAGGGCCGCCACCCTCGCCCGGATCCGGGCGAGGGCTCGCGGGCCCTCGCCGCCGGTCGGCCGGCCTCTCTCGGGCGAGGGGTCGCGGGCCCCGCCGCCTCCCCGCCGCCGGAAGGGCGGCGACGGAGTGGGGAGGGTCGGCCGGGTCGCCGGGCCTCGGCGAGGCCGGCGAGGCCGGCCGACCAGCGGCAAGGGCCCGCGAGCCCTCGCCAGATCTGGGGCGAGGGTCGCGGCCCTCGCCGTCGGTCGGCCGGGGGCGGCGACCCCGGCCGACCCTCCCCCTCCGTCGCCGGCCCTTCCGGCGACGGCGGGGAGGCGGCGCGGCGAGGCTCAGCCCTCAGCCGCCGTTCGACCTCCCCTCCCTTTTCTTTTTTAATTTTCTTAATTTTTTAAAACTTTTAAATTTTTCTTAATTTTTTAATTTTTCTTTTTTTTTTTTTTAATTTTTTGAATACTTTATAATTTAATTAATTTTTATATTATTATTTACACGTAGACACGAAATGGCGTCGTTTTTGCGTTTTCTCCGCCACGTCAGCGTGCAAAACGACGCCGTTTTGGACTAAACTCGCCGGAAAATTGCCACGTCAGCCATTTGGCCGGATTTTCGCCGGAGTGGCACTTAAGTGTCCCATTTTACTCCGATGATGGCACTTAAGTGTACCATTTTAAAGTTATGGCACTTAAGTGTCCCGGCGTGCCAAGTTATGGCACTCCAGGTGTCCCGCACTCCATTTCCTTCCTATCGAAACTCGAACCCAATATTTCGTCCACTGCTTCAAGCATGTTTCCAGCAAGGTAAAGCTGCCAAACCCACTTGCGCAGCGGAATGTGAAATTCTCCTTCCTGATAGGTCCTCCTACCGCATGCGATTTCTAGAGCCACAACCCCGAAGCTGAACATGTCGGATTCTTTAGTAACCTTACCTTCACTCAAATATTCTGGCGCCAAGTAACCATATGTCCCTACCACGTCCGTTGTTTGTGTCCTGAACCGAGGGTCAACGAGCTTAGCCACACCAAAGTCTCCGAGCTTTGTGTTGAAGCTCATGTCGAGTAATATATTGGCGGCTTTTATATCTCTGTGGAGAACGCACTGCTCTAGTTCTTCATGAAGATAGTTGAGGGCTAATGCTAGCTCTAAAGCTATCTTGTACCTCACATCCCATGGCAAATTTTTTCGTGTTCCAAAGAGATGATTATCAAGGCTACCATTAGGCATATATTCATAAACAAGCAAAAACTCACCTTCTTCTTGGCACCATCCAATGAATTGCACCAGATTTCGGTGTATCATGCGGCTTAGTATCTTCACTTCATTGGTGAAGACCTTCTCTGAATGTTTAGACTCTGCAAAGATTCTTTTGACGGTGACTAGGCGATTGAAACGGTTCAATAATCCTCTGTAAACTTGGCTGGATCCTCCTTGGCCTAGTCTTCGATCACTTGCAAAGTCATTTGTTGCAACAAGCAACTCTTGATAAGAGAATTTCAGCGGCAATGCCAATATCTCTTTGTCAGTGTGAGTCAAAGCCTGAAACTCATTTTTTTTCCTCTTCTTGATCATAAACAAGCAAGAACCTGCCGAAATGACTAGCAACAAACATGCTACGGGAAAAGTGATGATTGTTACCATCCTGTACATCTTACTTACCCCTGACATATCCTCTTTTACCCCATTTGGCAGATCCACGGGCGGGCCAGGCACAGCGTCCAAGTTTGAGGTGAATTCCCATGAATTGATGCTGTGTTTCGCTGAAATGTTGCCATTAGAAGCTGAGAATCCAATAAATACTGATTCAGGAAGAGCTTCAGCAAGATCAACTTGGTGAGAAAGCGAGGAACTTTTGCTATCCGGAGGAACCAGCTGGTCATCCAATGACCAGAATAAACTAAGATTCTTGCTAGTAGAGTCATAGGTCACCATAACATTAGTTACCTTGTTGTCGTATGCTGTAAAATTCCAAGGTTCATGAGCCTTTGGCGAGGCTGAGTTTACGTCAATTGCTATGTGCTCGGTTGGAAGATCAAATGGTATGCCAGAAAAGGAAATATCGAACTCAATGACCACAATTCTGTAAGGCCCATAAACTGTGCTCTCATTGAAGACTCCTAGGTATCCACCAGCGGAGTTGGGTGGGATTGAGAAGTCCACAGGAGCAAGAAAAAAGGCAATGCCATCACCATGATGACTGTAGTTGTAACTATCAATGGTGAAAGAGAAATTAGTAGAGAAGTCTGCTTGTTTCCCGGTAGTAGAATCCTTTATAGCTATGGATTTGGCATACCGCATGTGGCCTACTTCATACACTGGTGCTACTCTGCCTTCGGTGAGAACAACGGATCCAGCTACAATTCTCGCAAGTCCTTCGAGTAGTATGTCGCCTCTACTCGTGTCAAAGTCGCTTATATTGAAGTGAAGAGAACTGACAAAGGGGATAACGGGAGAGTAGACGAGGGAGAAAATGATCAAAAGAGAGCACAAAGGAAGAGAACAAGACATGGTTGTAAGGAGAAGCGTATTACACAACTGTTAAAGATGAGGTTTGCACCATCTAACTGGTTCGGAATGGTGTGCTTTATAGTGAACCACGCATTCCCGAAACCAAAATTTGACCCGTTCAACAGCTTCTTTGCAGTCTCTGCTGAAGTGGTTGGACAAGGGACATTCTTACTAGAAAAAAATCTACTTGGTCTTTCTCGTACGTAAAATAACCTCGCTTTCTAAGTGGCTCAAAAGTCACTCCTCCACATGGTCCTCCATCTTCAGTGTCAGTGTCGGTAATAAATCACTCCATTCATGGATTGACATGTGTCCGGTGAGCCCATGTTTAGCATTTTTCCAAGAATCCTTTTCTCACTCGCCTGCTCTATTTCGATGAACACCGTTCACATCTTCTGTTCTTGCTCCTTGTTAAGTTCAGCCATCGCACGGAATCTCTTTCCTCATCGACATGTGTCCGTTCACATCTTCTGTTCTTGCTCCTTGTTGCCGAACTTCATTTGATTTGTATCTTAAATGTCAACATCTATAGCAAGACGAGTCGGATTATTTATTCTAAAAATAAAGCAGCATAAGATTTCCATGCGACACAAATGGTCAATACCATTTAAATGATCGATTTTCTTTAATATGACGGTGGTTCAATAATCTCTTGGAAGGTTATAACACTAAAATGAGCGTTATGAGAAAGGCATGATATTGTTAGAAAGATCTCTCAACTTGATACGAGGCACACATGGGAACCGATGCCAGGGGAGCAGACCGGAAATTCGCCGGTAGTTGGCGAATCCCAGAGGTCACTTCCGTTTCTCATGAAGACTTACATGCTCATGGACGATCCGTCGGTGGACGATTTGATTTCGTGGAACGAGGATGGGACGGCGTTTATCGCGTGGCGGCTAGCAGAATTAGGATTACAATTTAGCTTGTTTTTAATTTATTATAAATGAAATTTGTATTAAAAATCAGATTGACATCATTTTAGCATTATGTTTTATATTTTAATCATGTCGTTGCCACTTATGAGATAGGAAATTTTAAAAAGAAGTCACACCAATATTTTTCATTAGCCAAATTGGCCGAAGTTAACCGAAAGACTTGATTACATAAAGTTGATAAGTTTTAGGGTGTGTCGTTGGACTTTTGGGGAAAGTTTTTGAAAAAAATGCAAAAAAATTTAAATTAAAAGGGTTTTCCAAAATGTAAATTGTATTTGTTAAATTGTAATATGAAAGTCCATTGTGAAGTACCTTTAAGCAAAATAAGATTTGGAGAGATTATATTTACAAATGACCTTTGTAATTAAAAAAAATTCGTCAAATGAAAAATAAAAAAAGTTCGCTAGTGATCAAAATCTGTTGTTGGCAGTGACATCTAAGGTTGTAAGACCTTAGGCGGCCCCAATATATGATTGGCGAGGTTGCACGGGGTCACGCAACCTCAACGAGGGTCGACGGTTGCGCCACCTCAAGCGATCTTCACGGAGGTCGCGAGATCTAGATTTGGGTCGCCGCGACTAGCAAAGGGTCATGCGATTCAGATCTGGGTTGTCAGAGGTTGTGCGACCTCGGCAAGGTCCGCTTGGTCACATGACCTCAAGCGGCCCTTCATAGAGGTGACGCACTAGATTTGGGTCACGACGACGCGATTTGCGGGGGGTCACCGCAACTCGTAGAGGTCGTGCAACTGACAAGTGACAATTGCCAGGATAGCCGTGACCACATCAGCCTCTCTCTAGCCTGTTGCCGACCCATCGCAACCACGTGCAACCAAGCCAGCCGACTCAATGGAGAATAAGATGAATAGTGAATCACAAGGCCAAAAACAGAAAGATAAAAATTGAGTGAGGATAGTTTTGGAACAAAATTTATATACTAAACCCTAGAGAGGGCCTTTCGAGAATGTTGAAAGCCCAAGGAAGCCTAGAACCTACATTTTTTTTTTTTGGTCGATCCTATTATAATCCTACTCTAACACTCACTCTAAGAATTTTGCTCTGCCACCTTGCAAGGCGTGGGAGTCGAAACCCACTCCTAAAATAAAATCGTCCCCACTTTCACCTTTTTAAAGGCAAATTTTGCCTCAAGATGGGCTTCAATAATTTAACCAAGCACCCAATATTTGGCCAAATAAGCTTTGGACACTCAAAGCTCCTTCCCATGGCCATTTCCAAATGCACCCTTAAACTTGATTGTACTTTTGTAAGCATGAGACTTAATTGTATTATCATGACAAGTTTTTAGATTTTTATCGCACTTATCCCAAAATAAAAAGAATATTGGAGTAGCTCTAAAGATGAAGGAAGTATGATCATTTGAAAAGTCATAAACGTTGAGTTCAACTTGGAGTTGTCTGTGGACTTTCATTTTCATGAACTTTAAGAAGTGATCAAAGTTTCCAAACTTAGCGTGTAAGTTATAAATGGACTTTCATTTTCGTAAACTTTGACTGAAAGGAACATGTAAACTCTTTTTTTTTTTATTTTGATTGAAAATCAAAGTGATAGATTAGATTTTTATTTTATTTTATTAAATATGCTAGATGCATGCATTCGTTTTTTACACGACATGGAGATTCAGAATGCATAGGATATCCCATGAGAAGAAAGGAACATGTAATCTCTCTTTTTATTATGATTGAAAACCAAAACGATATATTAGATTCCCTACAATTATTAAATATGTTAGATGCATGAATTCGTCTCCCACAAGGCACTTAGACCTCAGGTGCATGGGACATCTTATGAGATGAGAGCATACCCATATAGTAGAATGAGCATTGTGAATATTTCAATACACTAATTGTTATTACTTACCTAAACTGTAATTTCATGATAATATTTTCGTATTGCATTAAAAATTGTATCTTGTGTGAACATGAAATTTAGTAACTCAAATACATTAGAAACACATTATACGACCTATATTATCTATATTGTAACTACAAAATTAAGTCTTATCCTAATCACATGCTCAACAAAAGTCCACTCTTGTCGTACCACATTTTTGACAAGTAATAGTTCCGCGATCCCTTTTTCGTTCCACATACCGGTCCATACGTCGAGTAACCTAGGTCTAGCCTTAAAGTATTAGCGACCATTTACTTGACTTTTAGGGCATATCCCAAGTGGCCCATTTTCCAACTCGGAATCATTTGGAGCAACATTTCCACAATGGATGGAGACACAAGAGGAGGACCATGTCATAACTCTCTCAAGTGCTTTTATATATGGGGCTTTTCCTAGGTGTTTAGCCTAACAGATCACTTTTGTGACTTGATCTTTCATAAATTTTACCAAATACCCAATATTTGGCCAAATGGGCTTTGGACACCCAACCATGGCCATTCCCAAATGCACCCTTAAACTTGATTGTACTTTTGTAAGCATAAGACTTAATTGTATTATCATGACAAGTTTTCATATTTTTATCGCACTTATCCCAAATTAAAAAGAATATTGGAGTAGCTCTAAAGATGAAGGAAGTGATGATCATTTGAATAGTCATAAACGTTGACTTCGACTTAGAGTTATTTGTGGACTTTCATTTTCATGAACTTTAAAAAGTGATCAAAGTTTTTGAACTTGGCGTATAAGTTATACATGGACTTTCATTTTCATGAACTTTGATTTAAAGGAACATGTAAACTCTTTTTTTTTTTTTTATTGTGATTGAAAACCAAAGCGACGGATTAGATTTTTTTTTATTATTAGCTATACTAGATGCATGCATTCGTTTTTTACACGACATGGAGATTCAGAATGCATAGGATATCCTATGAGAAGAAAGGAACATGTAATCTCTCTTTTTATTATGATTGAAAACCAATATGATAAATTAGATTCCCTACTATTATTAAATATGTTAGATGCGAGAATTCGTCTCCCACAAGGCACTTAGACCTTGGGCGCACGGGACATCCTATGAGATGAGAACATACCCATAAAGTAAAATGAGCATTGTGAACATTTTAATACACTAGTCATTATTGCTTACCTAGACTATAATTTCATGATAATATTTTCGTATTGAATTAAAAATAGTAATTCTTGTGTGAACATGAAACTTAGTGACTCAAATACGTTAGAAACACATTATACGACCTATATTATCTATATTGTAACTACAAAATTAAGTCTTATCCTAATCACATGCTCAACAGAAGTCCAACCTTATCGTACCACATTTTTGACAAGTAACAGTTCCGCGATCCCTTTTTCGTTCCACATACCGGTCCATACGCCAGGTAACATAGGACTAGCCTTAAAGTATTAGCGATAATTTACTTGACTTTTAGGGCAGATCCTAAGTGGCCCATTTTCCAACTCGGAATTATTTGGAGCAACATTTCCACAATGGATGGAGACACAAGAAGAGGACCATGTCATAACTCTCTCGAGTGCTTCTATATATTGGGCTTTGCCCATGTATTCAGCCTAACAGATCACTTTTGTGGCTTGATCTTTCAAAATTATTACCAGACACCCAATATTTGGCCAAATAAGTTTTGGACACTCAAAGCTCCTTCCTATGGCCATTCCCAAACGCACCCTTAAACTTTATTGTACTTTTGTAAGCATAAAACTTAATTGTATTTTCATGATAAGTTTTAAGATTTTTATTACACTTATCCCAAAATAAAAAGAATATTGGAGTAGCTCTAAAGATGAAAGGTAGTGATGATCATTCAAAAAGTCATAAATGTTGACTTTGACTTGGAGTTATTTGTGCACTTTCATTTTCATGAACTTTAAAAAGTGATCAACAGTTTCTGAACTTGGCGTGTAAGTTATTCATTGACTTTCATTTTCGCGAACTTTGACCGAAAGGAACATGTAAACTATTTTTTTATTGTGATTGAAAACCAAAGCGATAGATTAGATCTTTTATTATTATTAGATATGCTAGATGCATGCGTTCGTTTTTTACACGGCATGTAGATTTAGAATGCATAGGATACCCTATGAGAAGAAAGGAACATGTAAATTCTCTTTTTATTATGATTGAAAACCAAAACGATAGATTAGATTCTCTACTATTATTAACTATGTTAGATGCGTGAATACGTCTCCCACAAGGCACTTAGACCTCGGTTGCACAAGACATCCTATGAGATGAGAACATACCCATAAAGTAAAATGAGTATTGTGAACATTTTAATACACTAATCGTTATTACTTACCTAAACTATAATTTCATGATAATATTTTTGTATTGAATTAAAAATAGTAATTCTTGTGTGAACATGAAACTTAGTAGCTCAAATATGTTAGAAACACATTATACGACCTATATCATCTATATTGTAACTACAAAATTAGGTCCTATCCTAATCACATGCTCAACAGAAGTCCACCTTTATCGTACCACATTTTTGACAAGTAACAGTTTCACAATCCCTTTTTCATTCCACATCCCAGTCCACACGCCGGGTAACCTAGGTCTAGCCTTGAAGTATTAGCGACGATTTACTTGACTTTTAGGGAAGATCCCAAGTGGCCCATTTTCCAACTTGGAATCATTTGGAGCAACATTTCCACAATGGATGCAGACATGAGGAGGACCACGTCATAACTCTCAAGTGTTTCTATGTATGGGGCTTTGCTCAGGTGTTGAGCCTAACGGATCACTTTTGTGGCTTGATCTCTCCCACTCTAGCATGGCGAATTGAGACTGAAATGAAGTCAAGATAATAAAAGTGTGACTTGGATTTGATTTGATTCTATAGTAAAATTGTGGTGCTCAATCTATTATTTTTATTCAATCAATTTTCAAGAAAATAAGCTCAACTTGGAAATTAGTCTGCTGTGAGGTTTGCAACTTTGTTGCACAATATGATGTCTGCGTATAGAAAGATACGCTTCCATTGCGAAAGATGCATGAGTGCTCTCCACCATTACACTCTAACTTGAACATAAGCAGGTTTCAAGCCCAAAAGAGGGCTTTGAAAATTTCAAACAAGCGATGAGAAATCTAAAGCAAGGGTTTATGAGATATTTGTTTTAATTAGGCAAATTTTAATATTAAATCCGCCAAATTTCAAAAAAGAAAGAGAGTTAAAGATTATAGATTACGAAATTCCCAATTCTCTTCCTTTTTTTTCAATTTCTTTCTTGTGAATTTTTTAGAGATACTTTTTATTTTAAAGTTTTCAATATAGCCACTTAGCATGGCGTATGTAACGCCGACACAGAAATTTTGCAGCCCCATCCGCATATTTTTAGCAACAACATTAGGAATTTACCAACTAAATCAGAAATCAGCTTTCCATTTATGAATATTTGCTTCTATTGTCTCTCTAAGTACCCATCCGCAAGCCTGAATTTTGCTTGTCCCCTGAACCTGAAGTTGTTTGTTTCCTTCCTTTGACCAAGAAAGATAAAGTCGAAGGCGAAGGCGCTGATTTGCCAATAGAAAATGGGGATGGTCCCGGTTCTCAAAGTTTGCACAGGATGAGTTTGCCTGGAAGCTCATGTATTGTCAGCCTCTGTGTAGAATCTGAATTTAACCTTACCAACATCTTAAATTACTTAAGTTTACTTGATCACAAGTTGGTTTCTAAAGTACATCGGGTCGTGGGTTTTCTGCGCAACTACTTGCTTCCTTAACGAGGAATGTTTCAGTTTATGATCATCCCATCTATCCTAGAAACTCGTCGAAGTAACTTGCCAAAACTGCGTTTTCTTCCTTCGATTATGTTTATATTTTACCTTGATTTTTCTGTGTTTTTTAAGCTCAAAGGCCTCTTTGATTGATTCCAATCTACGTGTATCGAAATTGATGGCAAAGTACGATCCTTAGCTTCTCTTATCTTCCCCTTCGTTAGTGACCTTTGATCTCCGTGGTAAAAAACAACCATGCTGTTCTCCAATCTAAACTAGGCTTTATCTCTGATAAACGTTACTGCATTATAACTCATTATCAATCGGTTACACGGGTTTTGAGTCAATGGAAGATTTGAACTGTTTATTGTGTTTGAATTCCTCAATCCTTCTCATATCATTATCCATCCAAAGCTTGTTGCTACATTTTCCTTTACAATATAGTTGGTGGTTAGATTCTGTTTGTTTTCTTTCTTTCTTTTTTAAATGCTTTTAGTAGTGATATTGAATGTTTATCCCTAGTCGTTGTCAAACTTTTTTTTATGTTATAAAATAAGATACATATGCGGTCTGATTCTTTTTTCTTGGGAGGATTTTTCTCTTATTTTATTTTTTGATAGCTCTGAGTTTCTTAGTGTGATTTATACGTTGGAATGGTCCTATGACCCTTTCACTTGCTGCACACGAATTGCGCTAATGATCCCTTGCTTTATTACCATCACTATTTGTTTAGTGATTTACACCCATGGGAAACACTAAACGCATAACTAAAGAATCAAATTATATTATTCTGTTGAAAGAAAAGTCTACATAGAGAAAGTTCTTTTGTAGATTGAACCATTTATGTTTTTTAAGGTCAAAATCATCATTTCTCTAGAGTTTTATGGGCAAAGTAAGCTCAAGTTAACAGAGGTGTTGTGGGGGAAGAATTCAGAAATAAATAATAAATAATTACATTTGTGATGTTGTGAAAGTAATACAATATATTTTTTTGATGTTGTCTTCTATTGTCTTGCTTTTTAAGCAATGGCCGACATATTCCTATGCGTTGCATGAGCAACAAGACTAATTAAGATCGTTATTTCAAAATTGATAATTTAGTAAAGATCATAACTTGAATTGAACGGTACCATTATAAGCACGCATTTATATAGAGAAACAGTTATTATCTTATAAGACTTGACTTAGTCCGTGTCCAACACTGCAAAAATTAAATATAATTCTCCACTTTCTCCTTAGTAGAGCTGCTTTTGACTTGGATTAATTCGTAGAGGTTGAATTCTCTCCTTGGAATGGGGCCAATCATCAATTGACAAACTCCAATTGCAAGAATGGATGTGCCTTCTCTTCTTGGACTATGATTATGATACGTGGACCTTACATGTACTGCATATACATCCTTCAAGATGGCACACATGCATCCACATAAGGAGCATGTTTGAAACCCCAACTTGTCACATTGAAAGAAAAATCTCCACTTTGCTTCTCTATAATTGATATGGGTTTAATTAGAGGATCCTTTTAACCCCTACTCTTTAAAGGATAAATTTGTTCTTTGCCCGCGAGACCACCTCTCGTTGCTCATGGGGAGATATTTTTCTAAAGTCCTTTCACTAGTAACTCTATTGCTCTTTCTAAATAATTCATGTGTTTGCTTTTCTAAAAACTCAACTTCCATTTGCAAAGAGCAAAAAAGAGAGGCTTTGCTCCAGCTTAGACGATGCATCATAGACCCATCTCAATTTATTTAGGTGAATTTTTTTTAATGTAGTCCAGGTTTTAGTATCCTTGAAATTCGAGTTATGGAAAAATACAATTTGCATTCCATGAACTCTAAATGGAGAAACTAGAAAAGAGATTTAGAAGCTGCTCACTACTATAGCTCGGCATCATTGTCAAATCACTCGGATAATCTTTCGGCTCGACACATTTCAAAAATTGAAGGAAGGACAAGTACATTAAAATGTGGGAAAATTATCCAAAAAGTCATAAACTTATTGCACTTTTATCAATTCAGTCATAAATTTTTCAATTTTGCCAATTGAGTTATAAACATTTTCACTTTTTGACAATTGAGTCTATCCAGCCAATTTTGGATGGAATTCATTGACTTGGACACTAGTCGTCCTAGGTGACATGGCCAACACTAATGTTGACAAAATTTATTTTTTTAATTTTTTTTTTTAATTTTTAAAATTTTCCTATCTTTTCTTTTCTTTTTCTGTCTCTCTTCTTTCTCTTTGTCGGTTACAACCTCCAGAGGCTGCAACGGTAAGGGTCGGCCTCACGGCCTCAAACAAGGTCACCCTCATCGGGATCTGGCAGGGGACGACCTTACGGGCCTTGGGCAAGGCTTGCCCTCACTAGATTTGGTGAGGGTGAGCCTTGCTCGCTGCCAGCAAGGCCAACCATCACGTGCTTCAAGTGAGGGCGAGGGTTAGCCTTTTTGGCTATGAGCAAGGCTCGCCCTCGCCAAATCCGATGAGGACGAGCCTCATCCAAGGTCCACAAGGTCCTCCCTCGCTACATCCCAATGAGGGTGACCTCGCGTGAGGCTAACAAGGCTAACCCTCGCTAGCATCTGGCAAGGGTGACCTTGCATGAGGCCAACGAGGCCGCCCGTGCTAATTCCCAACACGGGGCCGACCCTCGCTGGTCGCAGCCTCTACCCGATCGTCGGAGGCTGGGCGACCGACAAAGAGGAAGAAGTGAGAGAGAGGAGAAAAAAAAATATAAGTTTTAAAAAAAAAATTAAAAAGGAAAAATTTTAAAAAATAAATTGTGTCTACGTCGGTACCGGCCATGCCACATAGGACGGCCAACGTCCACCTCAGCAAATCCGGGCTAAAATTGACTGGATGGACTCAATTGGTAAAAAAATTAAAAGGTTTAGGACTCAACTAGCAAAATTAAAAGGTTTAGGACCGAATTGGCAAAAATGTAAGAAATTTTTAAAAAAATGGACAATTTTCCTCTAAAATGTTTGCGCCGTTTTAATCAGACATGTTAAATTATAAGTGTAGTTTAATTTCCTCATTAGTTGATGTATGTTTTGTAATGATCTTTTAATTATAGAAGCTACGTGCGAGACAAAAAAGGTAACAGGGCAAAACAAAGCATGCGACACACTTCAGGGAAGACAAGTTTTATAACTGTAGAGAAAGTAAAATTTCGTGCCTGTCGTTAGGCTCTTAAGCTCCCCTCTCAGTCAAACTTAAATTGTATAATGAATAGTTTTACTTTAAAAAAAAATAAGACAACATTGGTGAACCGAGTCTTATCAAGAAGTATTGAACCTGTTTCATAATTGCATATTGTTGATTTGAGTATGCTAACTACAAGCGATCAAACAATGAAATAAAAGAGACACTTGATTTGCATAGATTGGCTGGTGTGACCTATTCCATAGGTCGCGAGATCTCACTATAAATCAAGTAACACAATGGAGATTATAATTACATTCGAGTAATTCAAGTACTCTTAGTATTTTTTGTCCCTAATTAAACTCAATAATGTTTATTCTTCACAAGCGAAATATTTCTTAATATTACAAAAAAAAAAAAATCCAAATCTTACCGCATGATTTCATGGCTTGAACACCAACTTAATGAGACTTAATTCACGAATTATTCTCCAACAATGGTATGAGAATTCCACGGACCCGGGAACACTCCATAAACGGCGGATCAACAAGGCTAACTCCCAAAAGAGATTTGCTTATTTTATATATTAAACGTGGAACTCTAGGCCTTGCCGAGTCCAACCCAAATTTGGAAAGTTGATATCCCTAATTTGTTTTGAAACTTAATCCAACTTGGAGTTTACTTTTAGGTTTTTAAATTTATTGCTTATTTGTCCATCGAATTCCCAAATAGAAAATCTCGAGGTGAGGACACCTGGAGTGCCATAACTTGGCACGCCGGGACACTTAAGTGCCATAACTTTAAAATGGTACACTTAAGTGCCATCATCGGAGTAAAATGGGACACTTAAGTGCCACTCCGGCGAAAATCCGGCTAAATGGCTGACGTGGCAATTTTCCGGTGAATTTGGTCCAAAACGGCATCGTTTTACACGCTGACGTGGCGAGAAAATGAAAAAATGACGCCGTTTCGTGCCTACGTGTAAATAATAATATAAAAATTAATTAAATTATAAAGTATTCAAAAAATTTAAAAAATTTAAAAAATTAAGAAAAATTTAAAATTTTTTAAAAATTAAGAAAATTAAAAATTAAAAAAAAGGGTGGGGAGGTCGAGCAGGGGCGGGAGGGCTGAGCCCTCGCCGCCGCCGCCTCCCGCCGTCGCCGCCTCCCGCCGTCGCCGGGAAGGGGCTGGCGACGGAGGGGGAGGGTCGGCCGGGGTCGCCGGCCCCCGGCCGACCGACGGCGAGGGCTGCGAGCCCTCGCCGACGGAATCGTGGCGAGGGCCGTGACCTCGCCCTAGATCTGGGCGAGGGCTCGCGGGCCCCTCGCCGACCCTCCCCACTCCATCGCCGGCCCTTCCGGCGGCGGCGGGGAGGTGGTGAGGGCTCGCGAGCCCTCGCCGGATCTAGGCGAGGGCCGCGACCCTCGCCCTAGATTTGGGCGAGGGCTCGCGGGCCCTCGCCGACCCTCCCCACTCCATCGCCGGCCCTTCCCGGCGGCGGCGGGAGGTGGTGAGGGCTCGCGAGCCCTCGCGGATCTAGGCGAGGGCCGCGACCCTCGCCCTAGATGCTGGGCGCGGGCCGCGACCCTCGCCGAGATCCGGCGAGGGTCGCGGGCCCTCGCCGCCTCCCGCCGCCGGGAAGGGCCGGCGACGGAGGGGGAGGGTCGGCCGGGATCGCCGGGCCCCGGCCGGGGCCGGCCGGCGGCGAGGGCCCGCGAGCCTCGCCCAGATCCGGGCGCGGGTCGCGGCCCTCGCCGCGATTTGGCGAGGGCTCGCAGCCCTTGCCGTTGGTCGGCCGGGGCCGGCAACCCCGACCGACCCTCCCCCTCCGTCGCCGGCCCTTCCGGCGACGGCGGGAGGCGGCGGCGGCGAGGGCTCGGCCCTCGGCCCCGCCCGTTCGACCTCCCCACTTTTTTTTTTTTTTTAAATTCTTAAATTTTAAATTTTTTAAATTTTCTTATTTTTTTAAATTTTTAAAATTTTTTAAAATTAAAATTTTTAAAATTTTCTTTTTTAAAAATTTGTTTGTTAATTTTTATGCTGATTTGGAGCTCCGGCGAGCCACGTAGGCAAAAAATAATAATAAAATATTGCCACGTAGGATTTCCGGCAAGGGTCGCCGGAGGTGGCACTTAAGTGTCCCACTCGAAAAAAAAAAGTGGCACTTAAGTGTACCGTTTGGAAGTTATGGCACTTAAGTGTCCCGGCGTGCCAAGTTATGGCACTTGTGCTGTTCTTCTGCCGAAAATCTCTTATATGAATTTAGACTTTCTCTTACAAGCTCAAGCTCAAGACATATTTTGACACTAATAGGAAGCAGAGCCAGGAGAAGAGCTTAATTGAGTTGATTCAGTCATGCTTAGCGATGAGAGGAAGAAGGATAAGCATGAGCCTGCTGTAGAGGCCATTCTACGTGTTTGTAAAAAAGCATATATATTTGTGTTGTTGAAGTGCCAATGCATCTCTCTCTCTCTCTCTCTCTCTCTCTCTCTCTCTCCGAGGAACATGTTTTATTCAAAAGCTTCCTGTCCAAGGTACCAATACCGAATGCACCTTCTTAACAATGAGAAGCTCAGGGTGGAACCGCTTGAGCGAGGATCCAACAATGTTCATGTCCATTATCAAATGAAACAGTTGATGCCAATCCTTTCTACTCTTGATGCAAAACTATTGAAGCGCTTTCAGAATACCAGAAGCTTGGAAATTCATGCCAAGTAATTAGTCGGAAGCATTTGATGTATGTTCTTGTCAATTCCAAGTTCTCGACTACAATGCAGAAAGCTACAAACTTTATCAGTTGAATGAAAATGATGTAATTAAGGTAAAAAGTGAGCCCTTTTCTTTCTATAATATAATCTTACGATAGACACTACATTGCCTTTGTTTTATTGCTCAATCTAATTGATAAAATGTATCATTGTTAAGTTCTTTTTATTAGGATGCGATCAAAATCTTTTAAGAGTTGATCGCGACATCAACACATATCATTAGGAAAGTTCTTTTTTTATGTAGAGAGAGCGAGAGATAGAGAGAGAGAGAATGTTCACTTTATCTGGAGTTATTCGTGGATTACCAGTGTTACCTTATCTATAATTGACACTCAAATGGTGATTTTTACATTTCATAATAATAGAATGCGTGTACATAACGAAATCTCTCCACAAGTGTAGTCTGTCAGAATTTCTGAAAACTGTTTATTTGTTGAGTAGAAAGTCTAAAAGTTTTTGTGACTTGCTTTTGTGTTTCGAGCGACTAATTCATTAATTACATGTTATTGAAAAAGTCTCGCAAATCTAGATTTAATCTTTTTAACAAAAAAAAGGGGAGAATGAAGCTTTTGCATAAATGCAGAGGGTAGTAAAACAATTTGTCCTCCCACAGTTGCTGGAGTTCTGCGAATACACGATATTTACTTACGGAAAAAAGAAATAAATGCAACCAAATCAACATGGGCACTCGCCTCCCGGTTTCAACTTTTTCCAGCTATGATACTGATTATGTGAGGCATGACTACTACTCTATTGGACTTACTACATCGCAAAAGCGGAAATAAACAAGAATACTGGACTAGCTCTAAAGATGAAGTAAGTTATTATTCTGAAATGTCATAAACATTGACTTTGACTTGGAGTTATTGGTGGGTTTTCATTTTCATGAACTTTAAAAAGTGGTAAATATTGACTCGACTTGGAGTTATGCGCGGACTTTCATTTCATGAACTTTGATTAAAAGGAACATGTATGCATTCGCCTCTCACACGGCAATTACTCAATATGCTAGATGTGTGCATTCGTCTCTTACATGGGCCCGTAAATCCTAGGTGCACAGAATATCATCTAAGATGAGAATGCATCCATATACTAAAATGAGCATTTCAGACGTTCCAATGTACTAATCTTTATTATTTATTTGAGATATATTTTCATGCTGATATTTTTTGTAATTGAAAACACAATTTAAAATAATAATTCTTCTTTGAACAAGATACGTTAGAAACACATTATACTGCCTATATTATCTTTGTTGTAACTGCAAAATCATGTATGATACTAGTTACATGATTAAAAGAAGTCTATCCCTATCGTTTGGCACGAATGACGTTCCGCGCTCCGATATTTTGCTCCTATGCCCGAGCGATCCATACTCCACATAAACTAGGTCTAGCCTGTAGTTTCTGGATATTAGCGATAATTACCCGACTTCTAAGGCAAATCCCAACTGGATTGACATTTCCACAATGAACGCAGACGCAAGTGGAGGACCACGGCTTCTCTCTCTGCAATGCCTCCATTTTGGAGGCTTAGCCTATATGGTCAGCCAACATGTGAACTTATGTGGCTTGATTTGTCTCACACTCAAATTACCGCGCCCTTACCCAATATATGTACCTTTTAGCGGTTCTGATTAAGATCTCTCCGACAGTTTAAATCTCTCTACCTCTTCTATTGTGTCTCCGTCAAATCCTAATGAATGGTACATTACCATCATCCTTATGAGCAAGAAGACCAGTTAGCTTTATTGTTCCAGAGTTGGGAATCTAGTTAAGATAAAAACGTAAAACAAACGGTGTCTTTAAAAACTCGCAATGTAGACCGAGAAACGACCTTGACATGAATAATGACATGGACCCAAAAGACTTGACTTTGTCCAAGACCAGCACTGCAGAATATTGGACGGGCTTGTCCGCAATCTCCGTAATGGCGCTACTCTTTCTTCCAAGTTGACGGGGATGTCTCATCTAGATGGGGTCAGGTCATCAATTTATGAACTCCAACTGCAAGAATGGATGAGCCTTTTCTCCCCGACGACGACTTTCATATGTGGATCTTAAATGCGCTACATATACATGATACACATGCATGGACATAAGGTGCATGTACGAAACCACAACTTGTCACGTTAAAAAAGAAATCTCTCCCTGCCCTTCTCTATAAATAATTTGGATTTGATTAGAGGACCCTCAAAATCTCCACTCTAAAACAGGAATTCATCCTCTCTCTCTCATTGCTCATGGGGAGATATTGTTCCCGAGTGTTCACACTAGTAACTCTATTACTTGTTTTAGATAATTCAGGTGTGTGCTTTTGTAACAATTCAACGTCCATTTGCAGAGAGCAAGAAAGAGAGGCTCTGCTCCAGCTTCGACGAAGCCTCGTAGATCCATCCGGCTTGCTTTCTTCATGGGAAGGCAGAGAGTGCTGCAGATGGGAAGGAGTGAATTGTGATAGAGTATATGGTCATGTCATCAATCTCCAATTATTACCCCAACCAACAAAAGACGAAACTAGTACTTATTCTCACATGGGATCGAAGCTTCTCCTGGCTGGTGGTGAGTTGAACTCTTCTTTGCTCTGCTTGAGATACTTGAACCATTTGGACTTAAGCGGGATCGATTCCAATCATGGAAGAATACCTGAATTCATCGGTTCAATGGAAGAATTGAGGTACCTCAATCTATCGTTTGCCAACTTCTATGGAATGGTTCCCCAACAATTGGGAAATCTCACCGAGTTGGAAGTCCTCGATCTTTGTAATGAATATGAAAATTTGGTTGTGGATGATATCCCGTGGGTTTCTCATCTTCAATCACTAAAGTACCTCGACATGAGTGGTGCAAGGATTGTGAACAAAAGAGTCCTCATGCAGGTGATCAGCATGCTCCCAGCTTTATCACATTTGAGCTTATCAGGCTGTAGATTACATAATTTTCATATGTCTTCTAATCACTTGGCCAATTTTACTTCTCTTGTTCATCTTCAGTACCTTGATCTTTCGAGTAATCATTTTGAAGGTCCCATCCCAAGCACTTTGTTTCAAAACATGACTTCTCTTCAGCATCTTGATCTTTCATATAACTCTTTCAACTCATCAATTCCCATGTGGTTTGATAAGTTTACAAGCCTTGCTCATCTCAATCTCGAGGAAAATGGTTTTGACAACATTGAAGGAGGCTTATTCTCATTCTTAAAGAACATGCAGTACCTCAAGTCATTGCATTTGTGTGCTAACCAAATCGGAGAAGAGATTTCGACAACCCAAGGAAATTCATTAGGACTCATCGAGAGTAGCTTAGAGAGTCTAGAGATATGTTCAAATTATCTTAAGGGTGCTCTACCCGACTGGTTGGAGCACTTCACAAACTTGAAAAATATCGAGCTTTCTGTCAATTTCTTCTTCGGTCCAATCCCTAGTGTCATTGGATCATTGTCAAACTTGGAAACACTAGGTCTTATGGGTAATAGATTGAATGGGACCATTCCACCATTAATAGGTTAGTTGTCATCATTAAGATCGTTAGATCTTTCTGATAATCAATTGGGGGGGCATATTCCTGAGTCATTAGGGAAATTGGGGGTTTTGCAAGAGTTGTTTCTTTACAATAATCATTTAGAAGGTGTGATTACCGAAATCCATTTTTCTAATTTGTCGAGGCTCAAGGATTTGGAGATTGGTGACAATAATAATTTGAGTTTTAAGGCAAAACCCAGCTGGATACCCCCTTTCCAACTGCTTTATATCGGGATGAACTCTTGTAAATTCGGAGCTAAAGTTCCCCGATGGATTCAAACACAAGTGAACGCCATAGATATCGGACTCTCCAATGCTTCCCTTTTTGGGCCCTTACCGAATTGGTTAGCCAACTTGACATTTTCCCGGCTCGATCTATCTTACAATCAGATTACAGGGCCCTTGCCAAAATGGTCAGCCAACTTGATGTTTTTCGAGCTTGATCTATCTTACAATCAGATTAGTGGGCCCTTGCCAGAATGGTCAATCAACATGACATTTTCTTGGCTTTATCTATATTACAATCAGATTACTGGGCCCTTGCCAGAATGGTCAGTCAACTTGACATTTTCCGAGCTTGATCTATCTTGCAATCAGATTACTGGACCCTTGCCAAAATGGTCAGCTAACTTGAATTTTTCATGGCTCGATCTATCTTACAATCAAATTACTGGACCCTTGCCAAAATGGTAAGCTAACTTGAATTTTTCATGGCTCGATCTATCTTACAATCAAATTACTGGGCCCTTGCCAAAATGGTCAGCTAACTTGAAGTTTTCAGTGCTCTATCTATCCTACAATAAGATTACTGGACCCTTGCCCAACATGTTTATTAATTGTTCCCATTTATATCTCTCCCACAACTTGATCTCCGGTTCTCTTCCAACAGATATTGGTATTATGTACCAAGTACGTACTCTGTATCTCAATGACAACCTACTTGGTGGTATTCTACCATCATCATTATGCGACATGGAGTTGTTTAATTTAAATCTTGCCAATAATAGCCTATCTGGCAGTATTCCAGACTGTTGGAAGGGTTCTTTATCATTCTTGACCTTGTCATTCAATAAGTTGTCCGGAGTAATTCCTAGCTCACTTGGATCATTGCCCCACCTTACCACCCTACACTTGAATGGAAACCATCTCAATGGGGAGCTTCCTCAGGCTTTAGATTATTGCACAAATTTGGTAATTTTAGACCTTGGAGAGAATGATTTGTTTGGAAGCATTCCGACATGGTTTGACGAAAGCTTTTAGTCCTTGTCGATCCTGAGGCTACGAGAGAATAGGTTTGTCAGCAACATCCCTCCGCAGCTCTGCTCACTATCAAGATTGAAAATATTAGACATGGCAGTGAACAATTTGACGGGAATGATCCCACATTGTCTTGGCAACATGAGCGGCATGATCAACTTGAATCAAACCAATTTATTTGGATCTGTGGCCATCGCTCCTATACAAGATATGAATTCCTTGTCATTTGAAGCCGTTAATTGGGGTCAAGAGCATGTGGTTGAGATCATGAAGGGAAGATATAACGAGTACACCAAAATTGTTCTGCGACTTGTGGTCAATTTAGATCTCTCTAGCAACTTTTTGAACGGGTCAATCCCCGAAGAACTTTCTTTCCTCTCAAAATTGCATGGCTTGAACTTGTCTCACAACCATCTCTCTGGAAATATTCCCATTGGCATTGGGAACATGACATCACTCGAGTCTCTTGATCTTTCAAACAACCATCTCTCAGGGACAATTCCGCAAGGCATTTCAACATTAACATCCCTAGCTCACCTCAACTTGTCGCAAAACGACCTTATGGGGCAGATTCCAAAAGGGAATCAAATCCAAACACTCGACGATCCTTCCATTTATGCTGGCAATCCTCTACTCTGTGGTGATCTTTTGAGAAACAAATGCCTCAGTGCCGAGACGCCTCAACCACAGAAAATCCCTCACCCTGAAGATACACATGAAGAGGATAAGCTTGATCGGACGTTGTTCTATGCGGTCGTAATGCTTGGATTTGCGATTGGGTTCTGGGGCTTTTTCAGTATTTTGCAATTCAAGAAGGATTGGAGACGAGCATATTTCAGCTTTGCGGATCAGGCAGCACACAAGGTATATGTGGTTGTAGTAGTGAAGGTAGCCAAGTTGAAGAGACTGAGATTGTCAAGAAGCATGTAAGAAATGAGCAATCTTGTGCTCTCTCCTCTGCCTTTAGTTTTTCATTTTGGGTTTGTTTAGAACTTGTGCTCGTATGATCTCTTCCCTTCCATGAGTTTGCTTATACATGTAATGTAATTAGCATTCTATGGGGTCTATTTCTCAAAACACAACTCTTTCTACTGTATCTTCCGGGCTGAACTTTGCTTTATGCTCTCTCTCTTTTCAACCAAAATATGATTTCTACTTAACGTCTCTTCCCTGTTAATGAATGCTGGTACAGACAAATTTAAGTGGGCCTCAACAACGATAGGCCTCCAACTCTTGGATCATGAGGGGACAGGTAGGGAAGCAGACAAGCAGATTCAAAACTAGATATGTTACTCCAATTTTGTGTTCACTCACGTTTGCTAATAAGGCAATAATGCTGTGTCTATCCTCAATTTCCTGTCATGTTTGAACCGTCGAATTTCCGATTGCCATGCCCTTGCAGCAGTTCTAATTCACTTGTCCACAAAACGGGATTAAGCATGGGAGGAGCTACCATATTCAAAGCTTTTGGACCATAAACGCAACATTGGAGCTGCTAGTTTCTGATCCATTTGGTCCTTGCCTCTTCGTCGTCATACTTGTCAACTGACTTCACCTTGTGGGGTGTGTCAATCTTTCCATCCATGCAAACAAATCTCATGAAATCAAAGCGTGCGCTAGTATGAGGAGCTGGACTCCTCGTTTCATGGTTGATGAGCTTCTCTCTGTCACTTCGATGCACTTTTTGAACTTCTAACATATCACGTTCTCATCTAAGCAGGACGCTTGGATTGGAAGGAAGGGTTTTGCTTTCCGATCACTTTTTGAAACCGATGCTTCTAGTGTTTTTGCCAAAAACTTGCTTTACATTGAGCTTGTAGCAGTTGGCATGCGGAGGTCTTCATGAACTGCCAAAACTTGCTTCTTGGGTTCGTGCAAAGAAAAATAATAAAGGCTGAAGAATAAGCCCAAACATCTCCTGATTGGTCTCCACTATTGGTAAGACAATCATACTTCCTTCACCCAAAAAGAACTTAATTTAGCAGCTGTTATTCCTCTCTCTGTTATTCCTCCCTCTCTCTCTCCTCTCTCTCTCTCTCTCTCTCTCTCTCTCTCTCTCTCTCTCACACACACACACACACACACACACACACAAAAGAGTTGAATTAGGGATGAGTATAATTCTAGAGTAGAATGTGAAATCAAAGAACCAGATCGATTGGAACTTGTCCGGTTCCAAATTTCAAAATATGTAAGGTAGATTTTAAATTTGAAAAATTAAATAAATTTGTGTTTTTCTTAGTTTATGTTTTCACACAATTTTGTGATGTTCCATGACATCCGATGATGAGTATATGATATAGAACTACTCGTTTGAACTTCCATATTATGATCAAAACCTTTACTTTATTAATGTTTTATATTCTTCATGTGTTTAAAAATAAGTCGTGATTAGTGCATTAAAAATTATGATTCACTGCAATAATTTGATTTATAATAAAGGTAGAACCCGAATAAATTGAGGAATCTATGACAGGATAGAATTTAGGAATGAACTTTTTACAACGGGTAGATTTTAAATTGTAGATAGAATCTATGCAGAAGTTGGAATCGCCTGCCCCTATTTTGGATGCTTTAGAATTCAAACTTGGGCTTGGGCCTCTTCCGGCCCAAACCCAAGTTCGAACCGTAGAAGACGAGATCAAAGAATGGTCGTCGTCGTCTTCCCTCGCCGCTGACTGCACCGTACAACATCAAGCTATCGACTGCGCTCCGGCTTCCCTCCGGGAGGAGCACTTCTCTCGCGTCAACTACCCTCCTTTCCTTTCCTCCGATCCCGCAAGTCTCTGGCGAAATTCGCGTCCTTCAATTCTGCATCGAAGCAGCGGCGTTCAAGCTCCGATTTCGTACAAATCGCGTACTACGATGTCAAAGCCCTCCTCGCGATTGCTCCAAGGCGTTCTGACATTGCATCGCCGCCACCACCAGCTCCAACTCCCGAAATCGTCCCCCGCCGGCGTGCATTCCTCCTCCCACTTCGCCACAGCGGCCGTCGATCCCGCCGCCGCCGCCGCCGGCTCCTCGTCGCCCCCTCCTTCTTCTTTCCCCGCCCGTTTCCTCTCTCCTATCCGTCGAGCTCGACCGCCGGCACCGCGCGGAATTCGTGCCAGTCTAGAGCGTTCAGTAATCTCGCCGCGTCCGAGGTACACCTTCCTAGGGCGGGCCAAGCTTCGTTGAAGAGCTTCTCGCCGGCGGGACTCGGTCCGTCGCGATTGAATTGCTATGGGGTCAGGCATTTCTCGTTCCAAAGCTCGGGGAACGGGGGTTTTGCGAAGAAGGTTTTCGAGAAGCCGACAATGTCGGTTCTTTCTACGTTTAGCAAATACCGGGAGGCCATGGGGCTGCAAGTGGAGTCGTTCTTGAGGAGCAATTACTTGGTCCTCGTGGGGGCTGCGGCTGTGTTGGTGTGCGCCTTGTTGTGGAGGATCATGTTTGGAATTGCTAATACCTTCGTCGGGATCTCCGAGGGGATGGCAAAGTACGGGTTCCTCACCCTTTCCTCCGCTATTGTCGCCTTTGCTGTGAGTTCGTGAATTTCCTACTTCGTTCATTTATCTGTGTGATATAGTCGTTTCTATTGGCTAGAGAGGTGTACAACTGTATTGGGAATGATTGAATGCCTGTGCTCAGCATTTCTGTCTCGGTGATTGCAGTATTCTTAAATTTTAGTCCGTCCTCTGTATGTAAAGGCCGAGATAGGAGCGAGACCTTACGGTTAGGAGGATGGCATTTGGATGAGTGTGTCACCACTAGATGCTTACCTTTTTCTCACATGAGCGCGAGGTTGATTATCCAACCAACAATTGTTATAAGCAAGGTGAGGACCTTGGATTTCCTGATGACCGTGAGTTTGTCAAATGTCTTTGGTTTTAAAATTAGCAGCTTCATTTGCAATGTAGCATTCTGGTACAGTGTAGATTCTGCCACTGATCTGGCTTTTAGTTAAGTAAATGGGAGTGGCCGACGGAAAATACTGATGTGACTTTTTAATATTTTCTCTCTTCTTCTATGTGGCGATGATGTGACTAAAATGTCGTTTTGGTTCAAATCTGATTTTTAATTCAATTTTTATTCACATTAAATAAAAATAAGCTAATTTTTTTTTTATAATAAAAAAAAAAGAAAGAAAGATAGAAAGAAGAAGAAGGCAACAAGATTGCTAGAAGCTTGGAAATTCAATCGTTAAATGAAACGGTTTTGGTCAATCCTTTGTACTTGATGGAAAACTTTTGAAGCGCTTGCAAAATGCTGGAAGCTTGGAAATTCATAAATAGTTGGTTGGAAGTGTTTCATATTTCTTTTTGTTCATTCTAAGTTCTCTCGACTAAAAATGCGGAAAGCACACCAGTTGAATGAAAACAAAGTAATTAAGGTAAAAAAATCAGTTTTTTCCTCCGGTAAATACACAATAATACGTTGCCTTTTCTTTTTAGAAAAAGATATACTACGCAATACACTCGATAGACTATATCATCTGTGGCCTCTCTTCTTTTTAATTAGGACACAACAAAAATATTTTCAGAACCCATCGCAGTAATAACATGTATCATCCTGGAAGTTGCTCGATTTATGGAAAGACAGAGAGAAGGTTCAATTGAGTTGAAGTTATTTACAAATAGTCAATTTCCTCACCTATAATTATTGACACATGAATTTTATCCTTTTTATTTAGGACTTAATTGCATAGAAAATTAGGAATTAGTTTCTAAAAAAAAGTAAAGTAAATAATTTTAATTAAAATGCATAACATATAGACATTAAGAATATTTGCATCAGTAGTATTAAATCCCTGAACCAGATTCACGTCGTCTTCTCTGATTCTTGGTCTGTTCTGAGAGTATTTTGGTCACTAGACATGGCTTTGTAATGTTTTCATGCCGTTCTATTACTTGGCATGTCGTTTCTTTGTGTGGTTGTTGCGTACTCGTTGTTTGGACGCTGAACATAGGCATTTTAGCAGGTAGAAAACGGTATTTGCCTTGGGTGTCCACCATCCCTCTTCATCAAGGGATGAGTTGGGCTCCAACCAGGAAGTGATCAGAAGATCCTTTCAATCGGCTAGAATCTGTTACTCGAACGAAAGATAAAATCATATACGCCCAAGGTAGTGGCCGCAAGCCTTTCCGGTGACTGGAATTAGCCTGTGATGGAGGACCAGCGGTGGATGTAGATTGATTCACTGTGAAGCACAGCGTTCGAGTTCTAGCGCTTTGCTTCTGAGTCGCGATAAAAATCCTTCAAATGTCGTGCTCCCTGCTTTGGTGGAAAGATGGCGGGTAGTGCGTGTAGGCAAAGAGGAGTGGGGAGATCGACCATATTTTAGAGGGAGAAGAACATAGGAGATGAGCTTGGGCTGAACTTTAGTAAATCTAGGTTGGGCTTAAAGTCAATTGAGTCTGGTTTGGTTTGGGCCTAATTGGTCTTGTGGAGTTTGGGCTAAATTCGGTTGAGATTTTTTTGACTTTCTGGTTCAGTTTAGTTTGGGCTGGACTTTTAGGTGAGTTGGGCTTTTGGAAAATTGGGGTTTGTTTAAAGGTCTAGGTCGGATTGGGCTCAAGGTGGGAATCTGTCCGCGAATTGGTCCTGCTCGGTAGGCCCGGATTCGGGCCCGAGCCCGATCTCGTTTGATAGTCCAAGTCGATGTCCTTATTTGCCGATTTTTTTTCTCAAAGAATTTAAACAATTCAGAATTTTTAAAATTATGAAAATTCCGTAATTCATAATTTTTTTAGAAAATTGGGAAAATCCCTAAAATTCCATGAAAATTCAAAAAAATTTCAAAAATTAGAATTCATCAAAAATGCTTAAAAATTGCCTTTTGGGTAGCCTTCTCTTAAAATTATGGAGAAATCATTGAAAAATTATGCTCGAAAGTTGAACATGCCCTTACGGCTTTACCATAAAGTTCCAATTATCCTTAAAAAATGAATGCCTTCGATTGAGCACTTTCAATATGTTCATTATGGTTTCCCTTTGGCTTGGTTTGATATGGCATGCCCCCTTATTTAGTAATGTTAGATCTTTGCTATCTAATACAATTTATTTAATGCTTTTATTGGCTACTAATTATTATTATAATAATTAGGCACTCGCATATTCATCTGACATGTTAATAGATAGGTTTAAAATCAATTCAAATTGTCTAACAAAAATCTTTCCAAAATAAACAAAATTAGGTACCAAAAGGGTATTAATTGATTAATTAATGCAATCAAGTCTCCAACCCTAGATTATCTGGTTGCGTTGGAAGTGAGCATACTCACATATCTCGCTTGGTTTCTAACCGATCCTAATAAGCTAGTGGCTTTTTTAGAAAATTCTCCTAATGTTAATTTAGATACCTAACATCGCATGACGTATGGGCATGAGAGAGAGCCGACGTCTAAATCATGGGCTGTGGGCCTATCCTTTAAGCAATACAACTAAACCTATTTCCTCCCCCCTCAAATGTTGGTAGTCACATTTTATAATAATAGAATGCATGTACACAGTAAAGTCTCTCCATAATTTTAACTCTTAATTCTCAAACTGTGGTGAACGGATAATTTTTTTTTTTTTTTTTTGGGTCTGTATGAACTGATAATTTAAGAGTGCAGAAAACCGATAATCCAAAGTAGTTTTAGAAAACAACTCATGTTTGAGTAAATTTAAGCAATTTAAGACGGTGAACGCAGATATAGCTAAACTTGATAAAGTAACCTGAATTTTATCTAACATAAGGTTAAATTCAGATTCTACATAGTGGCTAACCAAGCAAACTCATCCTATCCAAACATTGCTTTTTAAGCAATGGCAGGCAAAATCTTGCACGTAGCATGGACAACAAGACTAATTAAGATCGTTATTTTGATTTTGATAATTTGATAAAAATCATAATGTGAAATTAACGATGTTGACTTAGTCCGTATCTGACACTATAAATTTGGGCTTAATTATCCACAATCTCCTTAGTAGAGCTGCTTTACACTTGGACTAATTTGTATAGGTTGAATTCTCTCTTCCGGATGGGGCCCAATCATCAATTTACAAAGTCCAATTGCATTCTCTCTTGCAAGAATAGATGTGCCTTTTCTTCTATAACTATGATTATTATAAGCAATGGCTGGCAAATTCATGTGCATAGCACAAGCAACAAGACTAATTAAAATTGCTATTTTGGAATTGACAATTTAGAAGAAATCATAACATTCAAACAAACGGTGCCGCTATACACATGCATTTTTATAGAGAAACAATTATTAACTCGTAAGACTTAGACTTAGTCCATGTTCAGCAAAGCAAAAATCCGGCACAATTCTCCACGATCTCCTTAATGGAGCCGCATTTCATTTGGACTAATTTGTAGAGGTTGAATTCAATCATTTGGGTGGGTCCGGTCATCGGTTTACAAAGTCCAATTGAACTCTCTCTTGCAAGAATGGATGCACCTTTTCTTCTTTGCCTATGATTATTAAAAGCAATAACTGGCAAATTCCCAAGCATAGGACGGGCAACAAAACTCATTAGAATCGTTATTTTGGAATTGATAATTTAAGAAAAAATCATAACGTGAAATGAACGGTATCATTATATACATGCATTTTTATAGAGAAACAATTATTAATCAAAAGACTTAAGACTTAGTTTGTGTTCAGCACTGAGGTAGTTCTCCACTATCTCCTTAGTGGAGTTGTTTTTTACTTGGAATTGATAATTTAAGAAAAAATCATAATGTGAAATGAACGATACCATTATAGATATGCATTTTCATAGAGAAACAATTATTAACTCAAAAGACTTAGACTTAGTTTGTGTTCGGCACTGCAAAAATTGGGGTAGTTGTCCACTATCTCCTTAGTAGAGTTGTTTTTTACTTAGAATTGATAATTTAAGAAAAAATCATAACGTGAAATGAACGATACCATTATAGACATGCATTTTCATAGAGAAACAATTATTAACTCAAAAGACTTAGACTTAGTTTGTGTTCGGCACTGCAAAAATTGGGGTAGTTCTCCACTATCTCCTTAGTGGAGTTGTTTTTTACTTGGAATTGATAATTTGAGAAAAAATCATAACGTGAAATGAACGATACCATTATAGACATGCATATTCATAGATAAACAATCATTAACTCAAAAGACTTAGACTTAGTTTGTGTTCGGCACTGCAAAAATTGGGGTAGTTCTCCACTATCTCCTTAGTGGAGTTGTTTTTTACTTGGAACTGATAATTTGAGAAAAAATCATAACGTGAAATGAACGATACCATTATAGACATGCATTTTCATAGATAAACAATCATTAAATCAAAAGACTTAGACTTAGTTTGTGTTCGGCACTGCAAAAATTGGGGTAGTTCTCCACTATCTCCTTAGTGGAGTTGTTTTTTTTTTTACTTGGAATTGATAATTTAAGAAAAAATCAAAACGTGAAATGAACGATATCATTATAGACATGCATTTTCATAGAGAAACAATTATTGACTCAAAAGACTTAGACTTAGTTTGTGTTTGGTACTGCAAAAATTGGGGTAGTTCTTCACTATCTCCTTAGTAGAGTTATTTTTTACTTGGAATTGATAATTTAAGAAAAAATCATAACGTGAAAGTAACGATACCATTATAGACATGCATTTTCATAAAGAAACAATTATTAACTCAAAGGACTTAGACTTAGTTTGTGTTCGGCACTGCAAAAATTGGGGTAGTTCTCCACTATCTCCTTAGTGGAGTTGTTTTTTACTTGGAATTGATAATTTGAGAAAAAAATCATAACGTGAAATGAAAAATACCATTATAGACATTCATTTTCATAGAGAAACAATTATTAACTCAAAAGACTTAGACTTAGTTTGTGTTCGGCAATGCAAAAATTGGGGTAGTTCTCCACTATCTCCTTAGTGGAGCTGTTTTTTACTTGGAATTGATAATTTAAGAAAAAATCATAATGTGAAATGAACAATACCATGCATTTTCATAGAGAAACAATTATTAACTCAAAAGACTTAGACTTAGTTTGTGTTCAGCACTGCAAAAATTGGGGTAGTTCTCCACTATCTCCTTAGTGGAGTTGTTTTTTTACTTGGAATTGATAATTTAAGAAATAATTTAAGAAAAAAAAATCATAACGTGAAATGAACGATACTATTATAGACATGCATTTTCATAGAGAAACAATTATTAACTCAAAAGACTTAGACTTAGTTTGTGTTCGGCACTGCAAAAATTGGGGTAGTTCTCCACTATCTCCTTAGTTGAGTTGTTTTTCACTTGGACTAATTTGTAGAGGTTGAATTCTCTCTTCTGGATATGGGCTAGTCATCGATTTATGAAGGCCCATTGAATTATCTCTTACAAGAATGGATGTGCCTTTTCTTCTATGACTATGATTATTATAAGTAATGGCTGGCAAATTCCTGTGCATAGCATGGACAACGAGACTAATTAAATTCACTATATCAGAATTGATCATTTATTAAAAATGATAACATGAAATGAACGGTGCATACATGCATTTTTATAAAAAAATAATTATTAACTCATAACTCTTGGACTTAGTTCATGTTCAGCATTGCAAAAATTGGGCATAATGTTCCACTATCTCCTTAGTGGAGCTGCTTTGCACTTGGACTAATCTATAGAGCTTGAATTCAGTTTTCTGGATGGGGCCCAACCATCAATTTACAAATTCCTATGGTAATAATAAATGTGCCTTTTTCTACCGCGTTTGATCCACTATCCTAGGTAGCCTATATTTTCATTTGTCCTATTCTATTTTATCAATTTTGATGCTCCATACGTTGCTTCAAGGCAAGGGACACAAAAAGGACTTGTTTTATTAATTATCGCATAGGACGAACGCCAGTAGATAGAGGAATAGTTTCTTTCATTCTCTCATTCGGTTTTTCTTTTTCATAGTCAAATTCGCGGGAGGATGCTTCGTGTGCATTGATTTTGTGGTTCGGCGTAAAATACAGCATCATCCGCGAGCTGACTCGAATGGATACTGTCCGGTTCGGAGTCTCTCCAGGTGTCTTGGGGCTTGGAATTTGAGAGGCACCCATGGGGACCGATGCCAGGGGAGCAGACCGGGGATTCGCCGGAAGTTGGCGACTCCCAGAGGTCGCTTCCGTTTCTCATGAAGACTTATATGCTCATGAATGATCCGTCGGTGGACGATTTGATTTCGTGGAACGAGGATGGGACGACGTTCATCGCGTGGCGGCTAGCAGAATTAGGATTTCAATTTAACTTGTTTTTAATTTATTTTAAATGAAATTGTATTAAAAATCAGATTGACATCATTTTAGCATTATGTTTTATATTTTAATCATGTCCAACATTTTTCATTAGCCAAATTGGCCGAAGTTAACTAAAGGACTTAATTACATAAAGTTGATAATTTTTAGGGTGTGTCATTGGACTTTTGGGGAAAGTTTTTGAGAAAATGTAAAGGACTTTAAGTTAAAAAGGTTTTCCAAAATGTAAATTGTATTTGTTAAATTGTAATATGAAAATCCATTGTGAAATACCTTTAATCATTTACAAAGGACCTTTGTAATTAAAAAAAATTCCTCAAAAGAAAAATAAAAAGGTTGGCCAGCAAGGGCAAGCGGTCGCCGTGATCGAAATATGGTGATGGCAGCCAACATCTAAGGTTGTAAGACCTCAGGTGTTGATAAAATATGGCTTCGAATTTGGGTGAAACAATGAAGACGGATATTCAGAGTACTCAAGTCGAACTTTGAGGTGTGATATCACTTTCTTTAAGGATTTATTTGCCCCACAACGTTGCTAATGGTCACCGGCAAAAATCCTCTAAGATACAACAAAGTCTCTGATGAGAATACTAGATAGCAATTCTAGTATTTTTCCAAAGTCTCTCTAGGAAACAATTGAAAGAATGGCCGTAGTTTTTTTTTTTTTTTTTTTCAGACAAAAAGCTCGAAAAGATGAAAAATGATCTCTCTCTTTCTTTCGAAAAATGACGAGTATATATATAAAACAGTCTTACATGCAACTCTTCGTAAAAATTTCCAAAAAATATGAACAAACACATCCTTTAGAAATTATTCGAATAAACAAATGCGCCCCTTCGGAAGAAGTCGAAAACCGAACAATTGTAACCCTTTGGGAAAATTTGCAAACCGAATAAGTAATTTTCCAAAGGTTGTCTCGAAAAAAAAAGACAAACAAAAATTTGGAATAATAATTATTTTTTTAAATAAATAAATAAAATTTCGAATTTTCATTCTATGTTTCATTTTCAAAAATTCTCAAAATAAAAAGCAACCTTTGAAAAAATTAATAACATAACCGAAAATAAAATAAAATAACAAAAGGGATAAGTGTTAATTAAATCGCGGATGCGCTAAGTGCTTTGAAAAAATTAATAACATAACTGAAAATAAAATAAAATAACAAAAGGGATAAGTGCTAATTAAACCGTGGGTGCACTAAGTGCTAAGTGCGCCAAATAATCGCGCACCCGCACGCGGATATGGTGGGATTTAGCCCCACCCGATAATTCCTTGAGGTACAAAAGAAAACCCTTCACTTATAAATCAACTCACTTCCTCCCACTTTTCCTATGTGGGACAAGGAAAACACACTCAGCTTGTTTTGACAAACAAACCTCCAACATCAGGTAGCCCCAAAAGACAATCGGCAAGGGTCGCCTGTGGTCACGCAACCTTGACGAGGGTCGACTGGTTGCACGACCTCAAGCGACCTTCACGAAGGTCATGTGATCTAGATTTAGGTTGCTGCGACTAGCAAGGGATCGTGGGACACAAATCCGGGTCATCGGAGGTTGCGCGACCTCGGCGAGGTTCGCTTGGTCGCCTAGCCTCAAGCGGCCCTTCACAGAGGTGATGCACTAGATTTGGGTCACGACAATGCGATTTGCGGGGGGTCACTGCAACTCGTAAAGGTTGCGCAACTGGCAGGTGACGATCGCCAGGGTAGCCGTGATCACATCAACCTCTCTATAGCTTGTCGCCGACCCATTGCAGCCACGCGCAGCCAAGCTGGTTGACTCAATGGATAATAAGATGAACAGTGAATCACAAGGCCAAAAAAAGAAAAATAAAAATTGAGTGAAGATAGTTTTGGAACAAAATGTATATACTAAACCCTAGAAAGGGCCTTTCGAGAATGTTGAAAGCCCAAGAAAACCTAGGACCTACCTTGAGCTTTCACCCTTTTAAAGGCAAACTTTCCCTCAAAATGGGTTTCAATAATTTAACCAAGCACCCAATTTTTGGCCAAATAGGCTTTGGACACTCAAAGCTCCTTCCCATGGCCATTCCCAAATGCACCCTTAAACTTGATTGTACTTTTGTAAACATAAAGACTTAATTGTATTATCATGACAAGTTTTCAAATATTTATTGCACTTATCCCGAAATAAAAAGAATATTGGAGTATCTCTAAAGATGAAGGAAGTGATGATCATTCGAAAAGTCATAAACGTTGACTTCAACTTGGAGTTATATGTGGACTTTCATTTTCATAAACTTTAAAAAGTGATCAAAGTTTCTGAACTTGGCGTTTAAGTTATACATGGACTTTCATTTTCGTGAACTTTGACTGAAAGGAACATGTAAACTCTTTTTTTTTTTATTGAAAATCAAAGCGATAGATTAGATTTTTTATTATTATTAAATATGCTAGATGCATGCATTCGTTTTTTACACGGCATGGAGATTTAGAATGCATAGGATACCTTATGAGAAGAAAGGAACATGTAATCTCTCTTTTTATTATGATTGAAAACCAAAACGATATATTAGATTCTCTACTATTATTAAATATGTTAGATGCATGAATTTGTCTCCCACAAGGCACTTAGGCCTCAAGTGCACGGGACATCTTATGAGATGAGAGCATACCCATAAAGTAAAATGAGCATTGTGAATATTTCAATACACTAGTCGTTTTACTTACCTAAACTGTAATTTCATGATAATATTTTCGTATTGCATTAAAAATACTAATTCTTGTGTGAAATTCAGTAACTCAAATACGGTAGAATCACATTATATGACCTATATTATCTATATTGTAACTACAAAATTAAGGCTTATCCTAATCACATGCTCAACAAAAGTCCACCCTTATTGTACCACATTTTTGACAAATAACAATTCCGCGATCCCTTTTTCGTTCTACATACCGGTCCATACGTCGGATAACCTAGGTCTAGCCTTGAAGTATTAGCGATAATTTACTTGAATTTTAGGGCAGATCCCAAGTGGCCCATTTTCAAACTTGGAATCATTTGGAGCAACATTTCCACAATGGATGGAGACACAAGAGGAGGACCATGTCATAACTCTCTCAAGTGCTTCCATATATGGGGCTTTGCCCATGTATTCAACCTAACATACCACTTTTGTGGCTTGATCTTTCAAAATTTTTATGAAACACCCAATATTTGGTCAAATGGGTTTTGGACACTCAAAGCTCCTTTCTATGGCCATTCCCAAATGCACCCTTAAACTTGATTGTACTTTTGTACGCATAAAACTTAATTGTATTTTCATGACAAGTTTTAGGATTTTTATTGCATTTATCTTGAAATAAAAAAATTATTGGAGTAGCTTTAAAGATGAAGGAAATCATTCGAAAAGTCATAAATGTTGACTTTGACTTGGAGTTATTTGTGGACTTTCATTTTCATGAACTTTAAAAAGTGATCAACAGTTTCTAAACTTGGCATGTAAGTTATTCATTGACTTTCATTTTTGCGAACTTTGATTGAAAGGAGCATGTAAACTATTTTTTTATTGTGATTGAAAACCAAAGCAGTATATATATATATATATAGATTCAGAATGCGGAACATGTAATCTCTCGTTTTATTATGATTGAAAATTAAAATGATAGATTAGATTCTCTACTATTATTATATATGTTAGATGCGTGAATTCGTCTCCCACAAGGCACTTAGACCTCGGTTGCACGGGACATCCTATGAGATGAGAACATACCCATAAAGTAAAATGAGTAGTGTGAACATTTTAATACACTAATCATTATTACTTACCTAAACTATAATTTCATTATAATTTTTTTTTGTATTGAATTAAAAATAGTAATTCTTGTGTGAACGTGAAACTTAGTGGCTCAAATATGTTAGAAACACATTATACGACCTACATCATCTATATTTTAACTACAAAATTAGGTCTTATCCTAATCATATGCTCAACAGAAGTCCACCTTTATCATACCACATTTTTGACAAGTAACAATTTCACAATCCCTTTTTCGTTCCACATACCAGTCCACACGCCGGGTAACCTAGGTCTAGCCTTGAAGTATTAGCGACAATTTACTTGACTTTTAGGGCAAATCCCAAGTGGCCCATTTTCCAACTTGGAATCATTTGGAGCAATATTTCCACAATGGATGGAGACAAAAGAGGAGGGCCATGTCATGACTCTCTCAACTGCTTCTATATATGGGGCTTTGCCCAAGTGTTGAGCCTAATAGATCACTTTTGTGGCTTGATCTCTCCCACTCTAGCATGGCGAATTGAGACCGAAGTGAAGTCGAGATAATAAAAGTGTGACTCTGATTTGATTTGATTCTATAGTAAAATTGTGGTGCTCCACCTTTTACTTTTATTCAATCAATTTTTAAGAAAATAAGTTCAACTTGGAAATTAGTCTGCTGTGAGGTTTGCAACTTTGTTGCACAATATGATGTCTGCGTATAGAAAGATACGCTTCCATTGTGAAAGATGCATGAGTGCTCTCCACCATTACACTCTAACTTGAACATAACTAGGTTTCAATCCCAAAAGAGGGCTTTGAAAATTTCAAACAAGCGAAGAGAAATCTAAAGCAAGGGTTTATGAGATATTTGTTTTAATTAGGCAAGTTTTAATATTAAATCCGCCGAATTTCAAAAGAAAAAGAGTTAAAGATTGTAGATTTGCCAGATTCCCAATTCCCTTCCTTTTTTTTTTTTTCAATTTCTTTCTTCTAAATTTTTGTGAGATACCTTTTATTTTAAGATTTTCAATATAGCCACATGGCATATGTAACGCCAACACGGTAATTTTGCAGCCCATCCGCATATTTTTAGCAACGACATTAGGAATTTACCAACTAAATCAGAAATCTCAACCGAAATTTTGCAGCTTTTCCAATTCCATTTATGAATATTTGCTTCTGTTGTCTCTCAGTACCCATCCGTAAGCCTGAATTTTGCTTGTCCCCTGAACCTGAAGTTTTTGTTTCCTTCCTTTGACCAAGAAAGATAAAGTCGAAGGCGAAGGCGCTGATTTGCCAATAGAAAATGGGGATGGTCCCGGTTCTCAAAGTTTGCACAGGATGAGTTTGCCTGCAAGCTTATGTATCGTCGGCCTCTGTGTAGAATCTAAATTTAACCTTACCAACATCTTAAATTACTTAAGTTTACTTGATCACAAATTGGTTTCTAAAGTACATCGGGTCGTGGGTTTTCTGCGCAACTACTTGCTTCCTTAACGAGGAATGTTGCAGTTTATGATCGTCCCATCTATCCTAGAAACTCGTCGAAGTAATTTGCCAAAACTGCGCTTTCTTCCTTCGATTATGTTTATATTTTACCTTGATTTTTCTGTGTTTTTTAGGCTCAAAGGCCTCTTGATTGATTCCAATCTACAAGTATCGAAATTGATGGCAAAGTACGATCCTTAGCTTCTCTTATATTCCCCTTCGTTAGTGACCTTTGATCTCCGTGGTAAAAAACAACCATGCTGTTCTCCAATCTAAACTAGGCTTTATCTCTGATAAACGTTACTGCATTATAACTCATTATCAATTGGTTACACGGGTTTTGAGTCTATGGAAGATTTGAACTGCTTATTGAGTTTGAATTCCTCAATCCTTCTCATATCATTATCCATCCAAAGCTTGTTGCTACATTTTCCTTTACAATATAGTTGGTGGTTAGATTCTGTTTGTTTTCTTTTTTTTTCTCTTTTTAAATGCTTTTAAAAAGTGATATTGAATGTTTATCCCTACTCGTTGTCAGACCTTTTTTTTTAATATTATAAAATAAGATACATATGCGGTCTGATTCTTTTTTCTTGGGAGGATTTTTCTCTTATTTTATTTTTTGATAGCTCTGAGTTTCTTAGTGTGGTTTATATGTTGGAATGGTGCTATGACCCTTTCACTTGCCGCACATGAATTGCGCTAATGATCCCTTGCTTTATTACCATCGCTATTTGTTTAGTGATTTACACCCATGGGAAACACCAAACGCATAACTAAAGAAAAGCCTACATAGAGAAAGTTCTCTTGCAGATTAAACCGTTTATGTTTTTTAAGGTCAAAATCATTGTTTATCTAGAGTTTTTATGGGCAAAGCAAGCTCAAGTTTAACATCGGTGTTGTGGGGGAAGAATTCAGAAATAAAGAATAAATAATTACATTTGTGATGTTGTGAAAGTAATCACAATATATTTTTTGATGTTGTTTTCTACTGTCTTGCTTTTTAAGCAATGGCCGACATATTCTTGTGCGTTGCATGAGCAACAAGACTAATTAAGATTGTTATTTCGAAATTGATAATTTAGTAAAGATCATAACTTGAATTGAACGGTACTGTTATAAGCACGCATTTATACAAAGAAACAATTATTATCTTATAAGACTTGACTTAGTCTGTGTCCGACACTGCAAAAATTAAATATAATTCTCCACTTTCTCCTTAGTAGAGCTGCTTTTGACTTGAACTAATTTGTAGAGGTTGAATTCTCTCTTTCGAATGGGGCCCAATCATCAATTGACAAACTCCAATTGCAAGAATGAATGTGCCTTCTCTTCTTGGACTATGATTATGATACGTGGACCTTACATGTATTGCATATACATCCTTCGAGATGGCACACATGCATCCACATAAGGTGCACATTTGGAACCCCAACTTGTCACATTGAAAGAAAAATCTCCACTTTGCTTCTCTATAATTGATCTAGGTTTAATTAGAGGATCCTTAAACCCCTACTCTCTAAAGGATATATTTGTTCTCTGCCCACGAGACCACCCCTCGTTGCTCATGGGGAGATATTTTTCTAAAGTCCTTTCACTAGTAACTCTATTGCTCTTTCTAAATAATTCATGTGTTTGCTTCCTTAAAAACTCAACTTTCATTTGCAGAGAGCAAAAAGAGAGGCTTTGCTCCAGCTTAGACAATGCATCATAGACCCATCTCAATTTATTTAAGTGATTTTTTTTTTTTTAATGTGGTCTGGGTTTTAGTATCCTTGAGATTCGAGTTATGGAAAAATACAATTTGCATTCATGAACTCTAAATGGAGAAACTAGAAAAGAGATTTAGAAGCTGATCACTACCATAGCTCGACATCATTGTCAAATCACTTGGATAATCTTCCGGCTCGACACATTTCAAAAATCAAAGGAAGGACAGGTAAATTAAAATGTGGGAAAATTGTTCAAAAAGTCATAAACTTATTGCACTTTTATCAATTCAATCCTAAACTTTTCAATTTTGTCAATTGAATTATAAACATTTTCACTTTTTGCCAATTGAGTCTATCCGGCTAATTTTGGTTGGAATTCATTGATGTGGATGTTAGTCATCTTATGTGACATGACCAGCACTAACGTTGACAAAATTTATTATTTTTAAATATTTTTTTGAATTTTTCAAATTTTTGAATTTTTTTTTTTAAATTTTCCTATATTTTCTTTTCTTTTCTTTTTCCGTCTCTCTCTTCTTCCTCTTTGCCGGTTGCAACCTCCAAGATTGGCTAGAGGCTGCAACTAGCAAGGGTTGGCCTCGCCAACCTCAAGCAAGGTTGCCCTCGCCAGCCTCACGCTCGTGCTAGGTCACCCTCATCAAGATTTGGCGAAGGATGACCTCACGGGGCTTGGGCGAGGCTTTCCCTCACCGGATTTGGTGAGGGTGAGCCTTGCTCATGGCCGGCAAGGCTGACCATCACGTGCTTCAAGTGAGGGCGAGGGTTAGCCTTGTTGGTCGTGAACAAGGCTCGCCCTCGCCAGATCCGATGAGGACAAGCCTCGTCAAGGTCCACGAGGTCATCCTCGCCACATCCCAGTGAAGGTGACCTTGCCTAAGGCCGGCAAGGCCGCCCCTTGCTAGTTCCCGATGAGGCCGACCTCACCTGAGGCCGGTGAGGCCGACCCTCGTTGGTCACAGCCTCTGGCCGATCGCTAGAGGTTGGGCGACTGACAGAGAGGAAGAAGTGAGAGAAAGGGGAACAAAAATGACAAGAAAAAAAAATTAAAAATTTAAAAAAATGGAAAAATAAATTTTGTCTACGTCAGCATCAATTATGCCACGTAGGACGACCAACATCTACGTTAGTGAATTCGGGTTAAAATTAACTGGATTGATTCAATTGGCAAAAAATTAAAAGGTTTAGGACTTAACTGGCAAAATTGAAAGGTTTAGGATTGAATTAGCAAAAATATAATAAGTTAAAATTTTTTTGGACAATTTCCTTTAAAATGTTTAGCATCGTTTTAATCAGACATGTTAAATTATAAGTGTAGTTTAATTTCCTCATTAGTTGATATTTGTTTTGTAATGATCTTTATCTTTTAATTATAAAAGCTACGTGCGAGAAAAAAAAAATTAACAGGGCGAAACAAAGAATGCGACACACTTCAGGGAAGACAAGTTTTGGACGGATGACTATAGAGAAAGTAAAATTTCGTGCCTGTCGTTAGTCTCTTAAGCTCCCCTCTCAGTAAAACTTAAACTATATAATGAATAGTTTTACTTAAAAAAAATAAGACAACATTGGTGAACCGAGTCTTATAAAGAACTATTGAACCTGTTTTATAATTACATATTGTTGATTTGAGTATGCTAACTACAAGTGATCAAACAATGAAATAAAAGAGACACTTGATTTGCATAGATTGGCCGGTGTGACCTACTCCATAGGGAGAGCATCGCGAGATCTCACTATAAATAAAGTAACACAGTGGAGATTATAATTACATTTGAGTAATTCAAACATTCTTAGTATTTTTGCCCCTAATTAAACTCAATAATGTTTATTCTTCACAATTTCTCGCGAAATATTTCTCAATATCACAAAAAAATCCAAATCTTACCGCATGATTTCATGGCTTGAACACCAACTTAATGAGACTTAATTCACGAATTATTCTCCAACAATGGTATGAGAATTCCACAGACCCTAGGAACTCTCCATAAACGGCAAATCAACAAGGCTTTCCCACCGACCAAAAAAAAGAAAAACCAACGCTAAATCCCAAAAGAGATTTGCTTATTTTATATATTAAACGTGGAACTATAGGCCTTGCCGAATCCAACCCAAATTTGGAAAGTTAAATTTGGAAAGTTGATATCCCTAATTTGTTCTGAAACTTAATCCAACTTGGAGTTTAATTTTAAGTTTTTAAATTTATTGCTTATTTGTCCATCGAATTCCCAAATAGAAAATCTCTTACATGAATTTAGTCTTTCGCTTACAAGCCCAAGCTCAAGACATATTTTGACACTAACAGGAAGCAGAGCCAGGAGAAGAGCTTAATTGAGTTGATTCAGTCATGCTTAGCGATGAGAGGAAGAAGGATAAGCATGAGCCTGCTGTAGAGGCCATTCTATGTGTTTGTAGAAAAGCATATATATTTGTGTTGTTGAAGTGCCAATGCATCTCTCTCTCCCTCTCTCCCCGAGGCACATGCTTTATTCAAGAGCTTCCTGTCCAAGGTACCAATACCGAATGCACCTTCTTAACAGTGAGAAGCTCAGGGTGGACCTCAACCGATGATCCAACAATGTTCATGTCCATTGTCAGGTGAAACGGTTGAGGCCAATCCTTTCTACTCTTGATGCAAAACTATTGAAGCTCGTTCAGAATACCAGTAGGTTGGAAATTCATGCGAAGTAATTAGTCGGAAGCATTTGATGTATCTTCTTGTTAATTCCAAGTTCTCAACTACAATGCAGAAAGCTAGAAACTTTATTAGTTGAATGAAAATGATGTAATTAAGGTAAAAAAATGAGCCCTTTTCTTTCTATTAATTTTATTGTAATAATCTTACAATAGGAATTGCATTGTCTTTGTTTTATTGCTCAATCTAAATGATAAAAATGTATCATTATTAAGTTATTTTAAGAATTGATCGCCACATCAACAAGTATCATTAGGGAAGTTCTTTTTTAATGTAGAGAGAGAGAGAGAGAGTAAATGTTCACTTGATTTGGAGTTATTTGTGGATTATCAGTGTTATCCTTACCTATAATTGACACTCAAATGGTGGTTTTTACATTTCATAATAATAGGATGCGTGTACATAACAAAGTCTCTCCACAAGCGTAATCCGTCAGAATTTCTAAAAACTCTTTATTTGTTGAGTAGAAAGTTTAAAAGTTTTTGTCACTTGATTTTATGTTTTGAGTGACTAATTCATTAATTACATGTAAAGGGGGGAGAATGAAGCTTTTGCATAAATGCCTAGGGTAGTAAAACAGTTTGTCCTCCAACATTTGCTGGAGTTTTGCGAATACATGATATTTACTTATGGAAAAAAGAAATAAATGCAACCAAATCAACATGGACACTCGTTCAGCTAGAGGTAAATGATATGGTATGAGTCGGTGTTATAAGCTTATAGCAGTAGGCAAAGGCAAACGCCTCCCGGTTTCAGCTTTTTCCAGCTATGATACTAATTGTGTGAGGCATGACTACCACTCTACTCGACTTACTGCGTCGCAAAAGCGGAAATAAACAAGAATACTGGACCAGCTCTAAAGATGAAGTAAGTTATTATTCTGAAATGTCATAAACGTTGACTTCGACTTGGAGTTATTGGTGGATTTTCATTTTCATGAACTTTAAAAAGTGGAAAACATTAACTTGACTTGGAGTTATGCATGGACTTCATGAACTTTGTTTGAAAGGAACATGTATGCATTCACCTCTGACATGGCAACTATTTAATATGCTAGATGTATGCATTCGTCTCTCACACAGCACATAAATCCCGGATGCACAAAATATCCTCCGAGATGAGAACGTATCCATATACTAAAATGAGCATTTCAGACGTTCCAATACACTAATCTTTATTATTTATTCGAAATAAATTGTTCATGCTGATATTTTTTATAATTGAAAACATAATTTAAAATAATAATTCTTGTTTAAACACGATACGTTAGAAACACATTGTAATGCCTATATTATCTTTGTTGTAACTGCAAAATCATGTCCGATACTAATTTCATGATTAAAAGAATTCTACTGCTATCATTTGGCACGAATGATGTTCCGCACTCCTATATTTTGCTCCCTATGCCCAAACGATCCACACTCCACAAAAACTAGGTCTAGCCTCTAGTACTTGGATATTAGCGATAATCACCCGACTTCTAGGGCAAATTCCAGCTGGATCGACATTTCCACAATGGATGCTAACGCAAGCGGAGGACCATGGCTTCTCTCTCTGCAATGCCTCCATTTTGGAGGCCTTCCCTATACGGTCAGCCAACATGTGAACTTTGTGGCTTAATTTGTCTCACACTCAAATTGCCACACCCTTACCCAATATATGTACCTTTTAGCGGTTCTGATTAAGATCTCTCCGATAGCTTAAATCCCTCTACCTCTTCTATTGTATATCTGTGAAATCCTAATGAATGGTACATTACCATCATCCTTATGAGAAAGAAGACTAGTAAGCATCGTTGTTCGAGTTATTAATCTAGTTAAGATAAAAACGTAAAACAAACGGTGTCTTTGGAAACTCGCGATGTAGACCAAGAAACGACCTTAATATGAATAATGACTCGGACCCAAAAGACTTGACTTTAATCCAAAACCAGCACTGCAAAATACTGGACGGGCTTGTCCATAATCTCCGTATTGGCGTTACTCTTGCTTCCAATTTGACAGGGACGTCTTATCTAGATGGGTCTAGTCATCAATTTACAAACTCCAACCACACGGACGGATGAGCCTTTTCTTCTTGACAACGACTATCATATGTGGACCTTAAATGTGCTGCTTATACATGATACACATGCATGGACATAAGGTGCATGCATGAAACCACAACTTGTCACATTAAAAGAAAAATCTCTACCTGCCCTTCTCTATAAATGATTTTTTAGAGGACCCTCAAAATCTCCACTCTGAAACATGAATTCATCCTCTCTCTCATTGCTCATGGGGAGATATTGTTCTCAAGTGTTCACACTAGTGACTCTATTACTTATTTTAGATAATTCATGTGTGTGCTTCTGTAACAATTCAACATCCATATGCAGAGAGCAAGAAAGAGAGGCTTTGCTCCAACTTCGACGGAGCCTCGTAGATCCATATGGCTTGCTTTCTTCATGGGAAGGCAAAGATTGCTGCAGATGGAAAGGAGTCATTTGCGATAAAGTATATGGTCATGTCATCAATCTCCAATTATCACACCAACCAGCAAAAGACGAAAATCGTACTTATTTTCACATGGGATCAAAGCTTCTCCTAGCCGGTGGTGAGTTGAACTCTTCTTTGCTCCACTTGAAATACTTGAACCACCTGGACTTAAGTGGGATCGATTCCAATCATGGAAGAATACCCGAATTCATCGGTTCAATTAAACAATTGAGGTACCTCAATCTATCGTTTGCCAACTTCCATGGAATGGTTCCTCAACAATTGGGAAATCTCACCAAGTTGGAAGTCCTCGATCTTGGTAATGAAGATGAAAATTTGGTCATGGATGATATCCTGTGGTTCTCTCATCTTCAATCACTAAAGTACCTCGACGTGAGTGGCTCAATGATTGCGAAAGAAAGAGTTCTCATGCAGGTAATTAGCATGCTTCCAGCTTTATCGCATTTGAGCTTATCAGGCTGTGGATTACATAATTTTCACATGTCTTCTAATCACTTCGCCAATTCTACTTCTCTTGTTCATCTTCAGTACCTCGATCTTTCGAGTAATCTTTTCGAAGGTCCCATCCCGAGCACTTTGTTTCAAAACATGACTTCTCTTCGACATCTTGACCTTTCACAAAACTCTTTCAACTCATCAATTCCCATGTGGTTTGACAAGTTTACAAGCCTTGCTCATCTCAAGCTCGAGGAAAATGCTTTTGACAGCATTGAAGGAGGCTTATTCTCATTCTTAAAGAGTATGCGGTACCTCAAGTCATTGCATTTGTGTTATAACCAAATCGGGGAAGAGATTTTGACAACCCAAAGAAATTCATCGGGACTCATCGAGAGTAGCTTAGAGAGTCTAGAGATATGTTCAAATCATCTTAAGGGTGCTCTGCCCGATTGGTTGGAGCACTTCACAAACTTAAAAAGTATAATGCTTTTCAACAATTTCTTCTCCGGTCCAATCCCTAGTGTCATTGGGTCATTGTCAAACTTGGAAACACTATATCTTTCGGATAATGGATTGAATGGGACCATTCCACTATCAATAGGTCGGTTGTCATCATTGAGCTTGTTAGATCTTTCTAATAATCAATTGGGGGGGCATATTCCTGAGTCATTAGGGAAATTGGGGGCTTTGCAAGAGTTGCTTCTTTGCAATAATCATTTAGAAGGTGTGATTACCGAAATCCATTTTTCTAACTTGTCGAGGCTCAAGGAGTTGTGGATTGATGACAATTATAATTTGAGTGTTAAAGCAAAACCCAGCTGGATACCCCCTTTCCAACTGGTGGTTATCGGGATGAATTCTTGTAAATTCGGAGCTAAAGTTCCCCCATGGATTCAGACACAAGTGAACGCCACATATATCATGCTCTCCAATGCTTCCCTTTTTGGGCCCTTACCGAATTGGTTAGCCAACTTGACGTTTTCCTTGTTTGATCTATCTTACAATCAGATTACCTTGCCAAAATGGTCAGCCAACTTGATGTTTTCCAAGCTCGATCTATCTTACAATAATATTACTGGGCCCTTGCCAGAATGGCCGGCCAACTTGACGTTTTCTGAGCTCGATCTATCTTACAATCAGATTACTGGATCCTTACCAAAATGGCCAGCCAACTTGACATTTTCCACGCTCGTTCTATCTTACAATAATATTACCGGGCCCTTGCCGAATGGCCGGCCAACTTGACGTTTTCGAGCTCGATCTATCTTACAATCGATTCGGATCCTTACCAAAATGGCCAGCCAACTTGACATTTTCCACGCTCGTTCTATCTTACAATAATATTACTGGGCCCTTGCCAGAATGGCCGGCCAACTTGATGTCTTCCGACCTTTATCTATCTTACAATCAGATTATTGGGCCCTTGCCAGAATGGCCAGCCAACTTGACATTTTCCGAGCTCGATCTATCTTACAATCAGATTACTGGGCCCTTGCCAGAATGGCCAGCCAACTCGACGTTTTCCGAGCTCGATCTATCTTACAATCAGATTACTGGATCCTTACCAAAATGGCCAGCCAACTTGACATTTTCCACGCTCGTTCTATCTTACAATAATATTACTGGGCCCTTGCCAGAATGGCCGGCCAACTTGATGTCTTCCGACCTTTATCTATCTTACAATCGATTATTGGGCCCTTGCGAATGGTCGGCCAACTTGACATTTTCCGAACTCGATCTATCTTACAATAATATTACTGGGCCCTTGCCAGAATGGCCGGCCAACTTGATGTCTTCCGACCTTTATCTATCTTACAATCAGATTATTGGGCCCTTGCCAGAATGGTCGGCCAACTTGACATTTTCCAAACTCGATCTATCTTACAATAAGATTACCGGCCCCTTGCCCAACATGTGTACTAACTGTTCTTATTTAGATCTCTCCCACAACTTGATCTCCGGTTCTCTTCCAACAGATACTGGTATTATGTACCAGGTACGTACTCTGTATCTCAATGACAACCTAATCGATGGTACTCTACCGTCATCATTATGCGATATGGAGTTGATTGATTTAAATCTTGCCAATAATAGCCTATCTGGTAGTATTCCAGATTGTTGGAAGGATTCTTTATCATTCTTGACTTTGTCATTCAATAAGTTGTCTGGAGTAATTCCTAGCTCACTTGGATCATTGCCCCACCTTACCACCCTACACTTGAACGGAAACCGTCTCAATGGGGAGCTTCCTCAAGCTTTAGATTATTGCACAAGTCTAACAATTTTAGACCTTGGAGAGAATAATTTTTCCGGAAGCATTCCCACGTGGTTTGATGAAAGCTTTAACTCCTTGTTAATCCTGAGGCTACGAGAGAATCGGTTTGTCGGCAACATCCCTCCGCAGCTCTGCTCACTATCAAGATTGAAAATATTAGACATGGCAGTGAACAATTTGACGGGAATGATCCCACATTGTCTTGGCAACATGAGCGGCATGATCAACTTGAATCAAATCAATTCATTTGGATCTGTGGCCATCACTCCTTTTGAAGCCATTGATTGGGGTCAAGAGCACGTGGTTGAGATCATGAAGGGAAGATACAACGAGTACACCAGAATTGTTCTGCAACTTGTGGTCAATTTAGATCTCTCTAGCAACTTTTTGAATGGGTCAATCCCTGAAGAACTCTCTTTCCTCTCAGAATTGCATGGCTTGAACTTGTCTCACAACCATCTCTCCGGAAATATTCCCATTGGCATTGGGAACATGACATCACTCGAGTCTCTTGATCTTTCAAACAACCATCTCTCAGGGACAATTCCGCAAAGCATTTCAGCGTTAACATCCCTAGCTCGCCTCAACTTGTCGCAAAACGACCTTATGGGGCAAATTCCAAAAGGGAATCAAATCCAAACACTCGACGATCCTTCCATTTATGCTGGCAATCCTCTACTCTGTGGTGATCTTTTGAGAAACAAATGCCTCAGCGCCAAGGCACCTCAACCACAAAAAATCCCTCACCCTGAAGATACACATGAAGAGGATAAGCTTGATCGGACGTTGTTCTATGCAGTCGTAATGCTTGGATTTACGATTGGGTTCTGGGGCTTTTTCGGTGTTTTGCAGTTCAAGAAGGATTGGAGACGAGCATATTTCAGCTTTGCAGATCAGGTAGCACACAAGGCATACGTGGCTATAGTAGTGAAGGTAGCTAAGTTGAAGAGACTGAGATTGTCAAGAAGCGTGTAAGAAATCTCCTCTGCCTTTAGTTTTTCATTTTGGGTTTGTTTAGAACTTGTGCTCGTATGATCTCTTCCCTTCCATGAGTTTGCTTTTCTCAAAACACAACTCTTTCTACTGTATCTTTCGGGCCGAACTTTGCTTTCTGCTCTCTCTCTTTTCAACCAAAATATGATTTCTGCTTGTAGTCTCTTCCCTGTTAATGAGTGCTGGTACGGACAAATTTAAGTGGGCCTCAACAACGACAGGCCTGTAACTCTTGGATCATGAGGGGACGGGTAGGGAAGCAGGCAAGCGAATTCAAAACTAGATAGGTTTCTCCAATTTTGTGTTCACTCACGTTTGCTAATAAGGTAATAAGGCTGTGTCTATCCTCAATTTCCTGTCATGTTTGAACTGTCAAATTTGCGATTGACGTGCCCTTGCATAAGTTCTAATTCACTTGCCCACAAAACGGGATTAAGCATTGGAGGAGCTACCAAATTCAAAGCTTTTAGACCATAAACACAACGTTGGAGCTGCTGGTTTTTGATCCATTTGTGTCCTCACCTCTTCGTCGTCATACTTGTCAACTGACGATACTTGTCAACTGACTTCACCTTGCGAGGTGTGTCGATCTTTCCATCCATGCAAACAAATCTCGTGAAATCAAAGCGTGCGCTAGTATGAGGAGCCGGACCCCTCGTTTCATGGTTGATGAGCTTCTCTCTATCACTCTGATGCACTTTTTGAACTTCTAACATATCGGGTTCTCATCTAAGCAGGATGCTTGGATTGGAAGGAAGGGTTTTGCTTTCCGATTGCTTTTTGAAACCGGTGCTTCTAGTGTTTTTGCCAAAAACTTGCATATACATTAAGCTTGTAGCAGTTGGCATGCGGAGGTCTTCATGAACTGCCAAAACTTGCTTCTTGGGTTTGTGCAAAAACAAAAAACAAAGGCTAAAGAATAAGCCAAAACATCTCCTGATTGGTCTCCACTATTGGTAAGACAATCATACTTCCTTCACCCAAAAAGAACTTAATTTAGCGGCTGTTATTCCCTCTTCTCTCTCTCTGTGGAAAGATGCTTGCCTTTGGCAGCTGAAGCACAAAAGAGTTGAATTAGGGGTGAGTATAATTCTAGAGTAGAATGTGAAATCAAAGAACCAGATCGGTTGGAACTTGTCTGGTTCCAAATTTCAAAATATGTAAGGTAGATTTAGAATTCAAAAAATTGAATAAGTTTGTGTTTTTCTTAGTTTATGTTTCCACACAATTTTGTGTTTTTAGTTTTGTTTTCATGCAATGATGTGAATAATGAATATATAATATAGAACTACTCGTTTGAGCTTCCATATTATGATCAAGACTTTTACTTTATTAATTTTTTATATTCTTCATGTGTTTAAAAATAAGTCGTGATTAGTGCATTAATAGTAAGTGTAAATCATTAAAAATGATGATTTAATGCAATCATTTGATTTATAATAAAGGTGGAACTTGAGTAAATCGAGGAATTTATGATAGGATAGATTTTAGGTTCCAAAAAATAAAGAATTTTTTACAACGGGTAGATTTTAAATTGTAGATAGAATCTATGCGGAAGCTAGAGTTGCCCGCCCCTATTTTGGATGCTTTAGAATTCAAACGTGGGATTTGGCCTCTTCCGGCCCAAACCCATAGATCGAACCGTAGAAGACGAGATCAAAGAATGGTCATCCTCGTCTTCCCTCACCGCCGACTGCACCGTACAACATCAAGCTATCGACTGCGCTCCAGCTTCCCTCCGGGAGGAGCACTTCCCTCGCGTCAAAAAAAAAAAAAAAACCACCCTCCTTTCCTTTCCTCCGATCCCGCAAGTCTCCGGCGAAATTCGCGTCCTTCAATTCTGCATCGAAGCAGCGGCGTTCGAGCTCCGATTCCGTACAAATCGCCTTCTACGATGTCAAAGCCCTCCTCGCGATTGCTCCAAGGCGTCCTGAGATTGCATCGCCGCCACCAACTCGACCTCGCGAAATCGTCCCCGCCGGTTCCTCCTCCCACTTCGCGACCGCGGCCGTCGATCCCGCCGTCGCCCGCTCCTCGCCCCCTCCTTCTTCTCCCCCGCCCGTTTCCTCTCTCCTATCCGCCGAGCACGGCCGCCGGCAGCGCGCGAAATTCGTGCCAGTCTAGAGCGTTCGGTAATCTCGCCGCGTCCGAGGTGCTCCCTCCTAGGACAGGCCAGGCTTCGTCCAAGAGCTTCTCGCCGGCGGGACTCGGTCCGTCGAGATTGAACTGCTATGGGGTTAGGCATTTCTCGTTCCAAAGCTCGGGGAATGGGGGTTTCGCGAAGAAGGTTCTCGAGAAGCCGACAATGTCGGTTCTTTCTACGTTTAGCAAATACCGGGAGGCCATTGGGCTGCAAGTGGAGTCGTTCTTGAGGAGCAATTACTTGGTCCTCGTGGGGGCTGCAGCTGTGTTGGTGTGCGCCTTGTTGTGGAGGATCATGTTTGGGATTGCTAACACCTTCGTCGGGATCTCCGAGGGGATGGCAAAGTACGGGTTCCTTGCCCCTTCATCCGCTATTGTCGCCTTTGCTGTGAGTTCGTGAATTTCCTACTTTGTTCATTTATCCGTGTAATATAGTCGTTTCTATTGGCTAGAGAGGTGTAAAACTGTATTGGGAATGATTGAATGCCTGTGCTCAGCATTTCTGTCTCGGTGATTGCAGTATTCCTTAATTTTAGTCCGTCCTCTGTATGTAAAGGCCATGATAAGAGCAAGACCTTACGGTTAGGAGGACGGCATTTGGATGAGTGTGTCACCACTAAATGCTTACCTTTTTGTCAACTGGTATTGGAGCGCGAGGTTGATTATCCAACCAACAATTGTTATAAGCAAGGCAAGGACCTTGGATTTCCTGATGACTGTGAGTTTGCTGAATCTCTTTGGTTTTTAAATTAGCAGCTTCATTTGCAATGTGGCATTCTGCTACAGTGCAGGTTCTGCCGCTGGTCTGGCTTTTAGTTAAGTAAATGGGGAGTGGCTGTAAGTGGAATACTGTCTGGCATATCAGTCTTTCAAGTTCTCAATTCTCCAAGGCGACTTCTTTGTACAGTTTCTTGTGGGTTCTACAAAAAATCTTGAGGCCATGAGTATATCTATTGGCCCAATGAATTCCTTCCAGTTATGCGGCGAAAGATGTTGGCTAGGCAGGCTTGCCAAGTCATGATTATCTGAGTTTGCTATATGAAGCAGGCAACTGTCATTGTAAACAGAACACAGTACCATCAGCAAGCCTAGTTTGGGATTTTGAAGGGCTTGTAACAAGCTTAGAGAGTCCAGAGATATGTTCAAATCATTTTAAGGGTGCTCTGCCCAATTGGTTGGACCACTTCACAAACTTAAAAAGTATTCTGCTTTTGAACAATTTCTTCTCTGGTCTAATCCCTAGTGTCATTGGATCAATGTCAAAATTGGAAACGCTAGATCTTTCAGTTAGTGGGTTGAATGGGACCATTCCACCATCAATAGGTCGATTGTCATCATTGAGATAGTTAGATCTTTCTTATAGTGAATTGGCAGGGCATATTCTCGAGTCATTAGGGAAATTGGGAGCTTTGCAACACTTGTATCTTAAAAGTGATTATTTAGAAAGCGTGATTACCGATATTCATTTTCCTAATTTGTCAAGGCTCATGGAGTTGTACATTGGCGACAATAATAACTTGAGTTTTGAGGCAAAACCCTGCTGGGTACCACATTTCCAATTGGTAATTATTTCGATGAACGCTTGTAAATTTGGAACAAAATTTCCCTGATGGATTTAGACACAAGTGGAAGCTGTACAAATCACACTCACCAATGCCTCCCTTTTTGGGCCCTTGCCGAATTGGTTAGCCAACTTGATGTTTTCCGAGCTTGATCTATCTTACAAGCAAATTGCTGAGCCCTTTCCAAAATGGTCATTTTCCCAGCTCAATCTATCTTACAATCAAAATACTGGACCGTTGCTTAAATGATCATCCAACTTGACATTTTCCCAACTTGATCTATCCTACAGTCATATTACTAGACCCTTGCCCAACATGTTTATTAATTGTTCTTATTCAGATCTCTTCCACAATTTGATCTTTGGATCTCTTCCAATAGATATCGCTATTATGTACCAAGTACATACTCTGTATCTCAATGATAACCTAATCAATGGTACTCTACCATCATCATTATGTGACATGGAGTTGTTTGGTTTAAATCTTGCCAATAATAACCTATTTGGCAATATTCCAGGCTCTTGGAAGGGTTTTTTTTTTTTTTTTTTTTTAATCATTATTGACTTTGTCATTCAATAAGTTGTTCAGAGTAATTTCTAGCTCTCTTGGATCATTGCCCCACCTTACTACCCTACACTTGAACGGAAACCGTCTCAATGGGGAGCTTCCTCAAGCTTTATATTATTGCACAGATTTGGTGATTTTAGACCTTTTCTCTAGAAGCATTCCGACATGGTTTGACGAAGGCTTTTTGTCCTTGTTGATCTTGAGGCTACAAGAGAATAGGTTTGTCGACAGCATCCTCCGCAGCCCTGCTCACTATCAAGATTGAAAATATTAAACGTGGTAGTGAACAATTTGATGGGAACGATCCCACATTGTCTTAGTAATATGAGCAACATGATCAACTTGAATCAAGGCAATCCATTTGGATTTATGGCCGTTACTCCTATACAAGATATAATTTCCTTCACATTTGAAGGCGAAGATCTAGATTGGGATCAAGAGCATGTGGCTGAGATCTTGAAGGGAAAATATAATGAGTACACCAAAAAAAATTTGCGACTTATGGTCAATTTGGATCTCTCTAGCAACTTTCTAAATGGGTCAATCCCTGAAGAACTTTCTTTCCTCCTAGGATTACATGGCTTGAACTTGTCTTACAACCATCTCTTTGGAGATATTCCCATTGGCATTGGGAATATGAGGTCGCTCAAGTCTATTGATCTTTTAAACAACCAACTCTTAGGGATAATTCCACAAGGCATTTTAGTGTTAACATCCCTAGCCCAACCTCAACTTTTCACAAAACGACCTTATGGGGCAAATTCCAAATGGGAATCAAATCCAAACACTCGACCATCCTCCCATTTATGCTGGCAATCTTCTACTCTGTGGTGATCTTCTAAGAAAAAAATGCCTCGGTGTCAAGATGCCTCAACCACAGAAAATCTCTCACCCTAAAGATACATATGAAGAGGATAAGCTTGATAGGGCATTGTTCTATGCAATCATAATGCTTGGATTTGCAATTGAGTTCTAGGACTTTTTTGGAGTTTTGTAATTCAAGAAGGATTGGAGATGGGCACATTTTAGTTTTGCGGATCAAGCAGCACACAAGGCATGTGTGGCTATAGTAGTGAAGGGAGCCAAGTTGAAGAGACTGAAACTATTAAGAAGCACGTAAGAAACGAGCAATCTCGTACTCTCTCCCCTGCCTTTAGTTCTTCACTTTGGGTGTACTTAGAACTTGTGCTCGTATGCTGCCTTTAGTTCTTCACTTTGGGTGTACTTAGAACTTGTGCTCGTATGCTCTCTTCCCTTCCATGAGTTTGCTTATTTAGGTAATATAATTAGCACTTTGTGAGGTCTATTTCTCAAAACACAACTCTTTCTACTGTATCTTCCAGACCAAACTTTGTTTTCTGCTCTCTTTTTTCAGCCTAAGGGTGTGTTTGTTTCACGGAAAACGTAACGTTTTTGGAAAATGTTTTCCGGGAAACCATTTTCCAGGAAAATTGTTCGTTTTCCTTTGTTTGGTGATACGTAACTAAAAGTATTTTCTGGTGTTTGGATCGCATTTGAAAAATGATCTAACAATTGACAATATTGTGCCTCTTACTT